>NW_020954591.1:29397307-29432866 GCF_900497805.2 Vombatus ursinus | reverse complement strand
AGATAGATAGATAGATAGATAGATAGATAGATAGATAGATAGATAGACAGATAGAGATAGATAGAGACAGATACACTCATATCCTTTTAATATACAAAACACAGAATTAGTAAGAGCAGAATTCCAGAATGTCGAGCTGAAAAAGACCCTTAGACATCATCTAGTCTAACCTCCTCCTTTTATAGATGAGAAGCATGGGCCACAGAGAAAGAAAGTGACTTTCCCAAGATCATTCAGCTTGTTAATGGCAAAACCTGCACTAGCTTAGCTTATAGTCAATGTGTCTTCACTATACCAGTAGTTCAGAAGAGACCTAATTCATGTAGTCACATCACCTTAGAAATCCCATCTCTGAGACCTTGGCAAGTTCTCTCTCTCAGCTTCAGTGTCCTCCTTTTTAAAATGTGGGGCTTGACTAGGTGACCTCTCTTATCCCTTCCAGCTCTAGCTATCGATCCTTTTATTGATCCTATGATCTTATGTGATCCTATGAGGTCACCTTAAAGTCAAGTAGATTGGATTTCTAAAATAGTAGACAATTTTTCCTTCTAATTTCCTGAGATCTGAATTAGGATGGTATGAATAAGCTAGGCACGAAGAAGCTAAGAGTTGATGTACTGATTTCTGATGTGAGAATCTTAAGCCACCAGCATCCTGAACCTCATACCTGTGTGATCTTGGGATCAAGACTAACAAAATGATGCAAAGAGATTGGCCCCAATGAGGAATATTGGAAAAATTCTTGAGAGAGGCTGTTTCTAAAAGATACCTGGTTTTGCCAATCTGAAAAATTTAGTGCACATTTGAGGAATATAGGTAATAGAAATTTAGTTAAGGGCTCCCACACTGCCAGGGATCTTGGTTCTGGACAAAAGATGGCAGCTACCAACAGAATGTCCTTCCTTACTTTGACTGTCAAGGATTGTCCCAAGCATCCTTAACAGCATGGCCCTGAATGCTGTTGGCCATCATACTGAGCTGTGCAAAATAGGTGTAATTTTCTCTCCCTTGCAGCCCAGGTGCTAGCAGATGGGATACAGACTTGCCCCTCCCTGTACAAATAAATGGAGCTTTTATTGGGTGAGCAGTCTCACAGAGAAGTAACACAGACTATCAGTTTGTCCGAGTTTTCTAGCTGGGTTCCAACATTTTCCATCCTAGATACTATGGCCAGAAAGATTTCTTATAAGCAAATACATTTTCAGACCTTTAATTTCAGGTGTGGTTGAGATTTGAGCTCTTGTTAGGGAGGCACAGTAAACCACGATTATTCAAGTCATTCAGTTGAATGTGACTGAATCTGGACTTTCTTACTCCTTGACCGGGTACCTCCAGCCAGGAACAGTCAAAGTGCAATAAGAAGCTGCTCTAGGGTCCCAGAAGAACTCCTTATTGGCTGATATGCTGCTCATGCTCCCACAGTAGTCATCTACTTGGTTCTCTCCAGAGTGCAGTAAAACTTTCACATTTAGCCCCAAGAGTGACAAGAGTAAAAGAGCTACTGAGCTAGCTTAAGGAAATGAAAACACTCCCTTAGCCAAGAAAGGCGTTGGCCCTACACCATTTCATTCCTTTCTTAACTGCTCTCTACATCCCAACAGAGGGAAGAGGGAAAGTTTTCTTATTCTGTGTTATCCCAAACTATTTTTCCACTTTTGGCTTGGCTTGATCCTATTCTCATGCCATGATATTTTTTATTACCACTCTGAGGAAGGTCTTACCAGGTCCTACCAAGGGAAAAGAAAGAGCTGACAAGGAAAAGGTGGGACACAGTTACCTAGTCTTCTCTCACAAGCTCCTTTCTGTCTGATTGCTTTACTTATATGCTTGAGAGACAGCATGTTATGATGAAAAGAGCACAGGACTTAAAGTCAGAAGCACTGAATTTTAGTCCTAGGTCAGCAACTTACTAGCCATGTGGTCTTGGGCGGATCACTTTAACCCCTGCAAGCCTGAGTTTCCCCATCCATAAAATGGGGTAATAATACTCGCTTTGCCTACCACCAAGTGTTGTGAAGATCAAATGGGATGATGTCTGGGAAAGCATTTTGTAAAATCTGTAAAAGTGCTATACAGACAGAAAATATTACTGTTACTATTTTCATCTTTTTTTGAGGGAATTTAGATAGAAATGTCCTTAGGACAAATTGCTAGCTTACTATTATTATTTTTGTTTAGTATTCAAAGGGTTATCACACAAGTGGATGAAATTATTGATTTTTAATTGAATAAAAGTGTTGAGATGCCAATTCATTTTCTATAGGCTCACTGACAGCATCTTTGGGACAACTACAGCCACAGGCAGGATGGCAAAGGTGATATGTTCTTCATCCTATTCCCACGTGGTTTTGATTTGTTCCTCTAGGTTGAGAGTTTTACTGCTATTTTGCTGCTACTATTACTACTACTACTACTACTACTACTACCACCACCACCACCACATTCCAGGACCCCATTCAGACCATTGATGTGGATAATGGAGAGGGTTTGAATAGGAGGAAAGTAAAAGGAATAGAGCTTTAAGTGGTTCCTCTGGGTTCGCCAGATGGGTTTCTGGACCATGAACTAGAGATTCCTGCTGGAAGCCTAGATCATAAGGATGATTGGTATTGCCTGAAATGATTTACTGCCTAAGCCTTCAGGAAGATGGATACTCTGTGATGCAAGCCCTAGTCCAATTACCTCCCCTCACTTACCCATTCTTTTACTGTTCTTTTTTCCTGCTTCTGGCTTCCACATTGAGAGATCTTCATGATCTCCTGCTTGGGCTATTTCAATAGTCTGCTGGTTGGTCTCCCTGACACAAATCTCTCCCCCCCTCTAGTTGTTCTTCCCCTCAGTTGTCAAACCGATCTTCCTAAAGTGCAGCTCTGACCATGTCACTTTCTCATTCAATAAACTCCAATAGCTCCCTATCATCTTCAGGATCAAATCTAAAATCCTTTAGCATTCAAAGCTCTTTGTAACCTGGCCCCCTCCTACCTTTCCAGTCTTCTTATAAGTTACTTCCCTCCACTTACTCTCCTATCGAGTGATATTAGCTTCCTTGGCTCCGGGCATTTTCTCTGGCTGTCCCCCAAGCCTGGAACACTCTGCCTCCTCATCTCCGCCCCTTGGCTTTCCTAGATTCCTTCAAGTCTCAGCTAAAATACCTCCCCAGTCCCCCTTAATGCCAGTGCCTTCCTTCTATTGCCTCCAATTTATCTTGTATAGAGCTTATTTGTACATAAATGTTTTCATGTTGTCTCTCCCATAAGACTGTAACCTCCTTGAGGGCAGAGGTATCTTTTTCTTATCTTTGTATCTTCAGCACTTAGCATTATGCCTGGCACAATGCTTATTGACTGATTAACAGCTTTGTACTTTGTCTTGTTGGACTCCCTGTAATGGTCTCCATTTTTAGCCTGTGGTTGCTTTAGATGTCATCATCTGTCCTAAATACCCTAAGAGACACTCCATCTGATTTAGGAGGCATCTCCAACAAGAGATGAAAGGTCGTACCTTTCATTAAGGCACTGCCCACCTACTGGCACTTCCCCAATCTGGACATTCTATCTCTCGCCTCCATGCATTCCCAAAAGCAGCTTCCATTGCTTGAAATGCCCTCCTCCCTACTTCTACCTCTTAGAATCTTTAGCTTTCTCCCAGGCTCACCTCAGGTGCTACCTCTTATGTGAAGCCCTCTGTATCTCACTTAGTTGTTAATACTCTCTCTCCCTCCTCAAACTACCTTTTATTTACTTACTTAGCTAGGTGTTGCATCCCTCATGTTGAATGTATGCTCCTTTGGGGCAGGCACTGTTTTGTTCTTGCACCCCAAACACCTTGCCTTGCATATATCAGGCACTTAATAAATGCTTGTTGAATTGAGTTGTGCTGTAGTGAGTGATTTGAGATTCTGGAAAAGCAGGATGGTTTCATTTTTCAAATTTTGCCTCTGCCTGACACTTTACTTGTCTCTGACTGACTGTGTGACCTTGGACAAATCACTTGACTTCTCTGGGCCTCAGTTTCTTCATTTGTAAAAGGAGAGATTGGACTAGATGGCCTCTGAGAGTCCTTGCAGAGCTAGGTCTGTGCTCTTAGGATCTGAAGTGAAGCTTTCCTTAGGAGTTTTAGTGAGTGTCGCTCCCCCCTACCGCCCCCCCACCCTCCCCCGCCCCCCACCCACCAACCCCATGGCCTTAGCTCAAGCGAGCTTGTTTTGACAGCACACATGATTTGGTCCCCTAGGAGAACATTAGTATTTCTCCTTTCCCTTTTCACTTCTTGCTCTCTATGCTGTCATTTGCTGTGGGGGCCAGGAAGAAACAATCAAGCATTGTCTTGTTCTGGAGTGGTGTGGCAGGGACTCCTCAAATAAATATTATTTGCCTAGAAGGGAAACTGGCTTGAAGACAGCTCACAAGTACTGTAAAGTTAGGGGTGGAGATAGGGAGGGTGTGATGTTTTGGTTTAGTTTTATTATTAGTTTAATCTTTTTTCCCCCTTTCTCCTTTTACTGATTTTTTTTTCCTGAGCAGGCCATTAAGCATGAAGACTGTAGCTCACAATTCCTCTGCCAAAGAGAAACAAAAAGAGATTTTCTGAAATGTGTGTGTCCTTGTCCTCCGAGCCTCCCTGGTCACTCCCTGTCTCTAGTCGCTTGGTGAGCGAGGGGTGAACATTCTGGGCACTCCCAGAAGGCAACAAGGAACAACAGCCCCAGAGGCCTGTAGACCTCAACTCTCCACCCCCTTGTGCCTTACCTGGGCCTACTTTGCAAGGCTCTGAGCAGCTGGGAATTGGGAGCACCCATCCCACATATCCAGAGGCAGACTTACTTCAGTCAGTCAGCATTTACTGAACACCTACTGTCTGCAGGGCACTGAGAAGTTTCTGTCTGGAATTTTTCCTGGTGCTCAAGTTCATTTCACCTTGAAGGGTAGGGCCAGGTGGGTCCCAGGGGAAGCTTCACTTTTCTCTGAGTCAAACATCTTACATTGGCCTGACAAGGGAAGCCAGAGTAGAAGTTAAATGAAGCTTGCCATAAGCAGGGAATCAAAGGAGAGATAGACCTCTAGGACTTACCTCCACAAAGAGCCAGAAGGCACTGGGAGACCAGTCTCTCCTTTGTTTCCCCAGAGGGTTCAGTGCCATCTTCTGTACAAAGGGGATACTAGGGACTCACTCCAAACCCCAACCTCCCACACACCCATCCCTAAAATACATTTACTCTTGACCAATCTAACCTTCTACCTACCTATCTACTATCTCTCTGTCCCTGTCTTTGTTTCTCTGTCTCTGTCTCTCTGTCTCTTTGCCTCTGTCTTTGTCTCTGTCTCTCTGTCTGACTCTGTCTCTCTCTCTCTCTGAGATCAGTTGGTATGGGACTCTGTCCTCATTGGTGGAGATCAATGCCCTGGGCCTGTGTGAAGGGCAAGGCAGAACCAGCCAGAGAAGAAGAGAAGAAAGCTTTTCAGTTTTCTTCAGACACTGTTCTAGCTCAAGAGTCTTTTCAAGGTCTTCAGATTCTATGATCACTTTGGGTGCTTTGGCCTTCCAGCTTTGAGAGAAAAGATAGAAGATGCCAACCTTACTTCAGGTTGCTGAAGGAAAAGACTCTGGGAAGAAGCTGACATAAGAGGAGCTGGCAGTTTCCATCATGTCCCCATCCCCAGCTTGCTACCCTAGAGACTTTAGGGAACTTCCCCTTGGGTGAGATCTAAGGCTCTCTCGGTTGAGCTGAATTACCTCACTCCCAATGGGAGAGCCCCTTAACTCTATGTTGTCTGGTATATATTCTCCCATGTATACTTTCTCTGATTTCTGTTTCACTATGATTTGGATAAATGGACTTTTTTGGACTACCTGCTCTGTATGTTCATTGTGAAACTGGCATCTTGTGGGAAGGGGTCAAGACTTGGATAGAAAGCTTGGGTCTTCTTTTCCCCAATAACGAAACAGCAACCAGAAGTTAGACGGGACCTCAGATTAATAATATTTAAGAGAGCAGATAGATATAATTCTAGTCTGGCACCCCTTCTCTCTGAGGAGAGCCAAGTTTGGGCCAAATTTCTGGCCCCCAATTTTCTCCTCCTCCTTGCAGAAAATAGTCTCCCTTGGAGAAGGGTGGCAGGGGAGAAGAGGTTAGAAGTATCTATTTTGCCTCCATTTGAGCAGTATAACAACATCTTCATGCTACATGGAGGGGCATATAGTATATTAACTACTCCTCCAAGCTCTTGCTGCCTATCTATCTATCTATCTCCTTTAGGTGCAGTGCCTGGCACATAGTAGGTGCTCAACAAATTCTTGTCAATTGATATGAGTTACTAACTCACCTTCTGCCATATATTCACTTTGAATTGTTTCCCCAGAAATAGTGATATACTCTTGATGATTCATCCATACTGGGGATCCTACCCAGAGGGCCCCTCCAATGGCTAACAGCACCTATTTACAAGATGGTTAGTCAGGGTTAAGGGTGTAGCCTAGACCTGTGGAACCAAAAAGCTAAGTGACCTACATGGTGATTAAAAGCACAATGTGTTAAGCAACTGAGCAACCAGTCCCAAGAGGTAAATAAATACCTTATTGTTCATTCATGTGTTTTCTTCATGTTTTGGAGACCTGTGATCCTTTATGCACCCCAGGGGTCTTAGACTGTCAGCTCCTGGAGGGCAGGGACCAGGTGTACTTCTCTTAATTGATTTTGCACAACACAGTACTTACAGCGTTAAGTACTTTGTGGGATAATAATGATCTCATTATAGCCAGTGAGATAAACAATGTTCTCATCTTCCTGTACTGGAAACAGGAGCCCACAGAGAAGCCAGTCTTACATCCGTGCCCAGGTGCCTTGTCTTGTCTCCTTTGCTCTTATCACCAAACTAGTCCAGAATAAACTGGAATAAAAGGAGCTCACCCACCAAAGGAACCCGGGTCTTCCCACCAGTACAACATACCCAGATGGGCAGAAATGACCTCTTTGACAGTGAAAGAAGCAGAAGCCCCATGGAGCCAGAATGCTGCCCCAGTCACTGAACCATCCTGAAAAAGAACCTAGAGTTCTGTCGTTGATTGGAATCTGAAAAAGCTTCCAAGGAATTGTTTTTTAAACTGGAACTAGATGAAGCCAAAGAGAGAAAAGGAAGGTATGATAAGGAGGAGGGAAGAGCCGGCCATCACCCTCTTCTTACTCAAGTTTTCATGTAATTCTTGTACTTTCTAGACCTAGTAATGTTTCTGGGATGGTGGAATTCAGGGCTTGAGGCATGTTGCACCTGGAAGCTGAGAGTTGGAGGTTGGACTTATCAGAAAGCCCCCGAATGATTCTACAGAAAAATACCACCTTGCTCCCCCTCCTAAAAGCGAAAACCCAGCTGGAATAACAGTTGATTTCAGAGCTGAAAGCGACCTCAGAGGTCAGGTAGTCCAAATGCCTCACCTTACTGATGAGGAAACTGGGACCCAGGGAGATTCATTTGTCCAAGGTCACACAGGTAGTAAGCGTTGGGAGTGGAATTTGAACCCAGATCCTCTAACTCTGGTGCCGGGTGTGCTGCCCTAGGACCAGAGGTTCACAGGATCTGGGATGAGAAGGGACCTCAGGTGATGTTTAATCAATACCTCTCGTTTTAAAGATAGGAAAACCGAGGCCCAAGGAGCTTCAATGACTCTTGCTCATCCAAGGTCTCTAACCCGTAGCAAAAAGGAATCCATACTATAATGTCTTTGACAAACGGTCATCCAGGCTCTGCCTGGAGATCTCCAAGGACAGAGAACTCAGCAGCTCTCAAAGAAATCCATTTCACTTTGGCGCAGCTCTAATCATTAGGAAATGTCTTCCTGATGTCAAGCCTAAATCTGCCTCTGTGACTTATACTCTTTGCTCCTAGTTCTGTCCTCTGGGCCCAAACAGAACAAGTCTAATCTCTCTTTTACATGATTATCCGTCAAATATTTGAAGATAGTTATCATGGTTGTCTCCAAGCTAAAGAGGCCCAGCTTCTTCAACCCATCCTCATATGATGTGGACTTAGGGCCCTTCACCATTCTGGTTGTCCCTCTCTGGACATTCTCCAGTTTATAAGAGCTAACATTTACATAGCATTTTAAAGTTTGCAAAGGACTTTACATATATTGTATGTATTATATGTTGTGTAATATATAGGCAGCTATATATTGGAGTAGTAGATAGAGCATTGGGTTTGGAATCAAGATGAACCAGATTGAAGTCTGGCCTCAGGCACTTAATAGCTGTGTGATCATAAGCAATTCACTTAACCTCTGTCTAACTCAGTTTACTCAACTGTAAAATGAGATTATCACATGCTTGCCTTCCAAAATTGTTGTGAGGATCAAATGAGATAAAATTTGTAAATATTTGTAAATTCATATCTCATTATCAAATAAGACAATATATGTACTGCCCGGCACATAGTAAGTATTTCTTTTCTTCCTTCCTGATATCATTTCATTCTTACAAGCTGTGATGAATAACCTATGAAGTAGGTGCTATTATTATCCCCATTTTACAGATAAGGAAACTAAGGTTGAGAGATTAAGTGACGTTCCCAGGGTCACACAGCTAGTAAGTATCTCAGGCAGGATTCAAACTCAGATCTTTTTGACTCCAAGGCTAGGGCTCTATCTAGTAGCTGCACTGATAAAAGTGTTATCTTTATCAATGTCCTTCTTAAACTGTTACCCACACAAAATGCTCCAGAAATCCAAACAGGAGATTGTAGTGGGACTATCATTTCCTTATTCCTGGAAATGAAATCCGTCTTAATGCAGTTCAAGAACACATTGGGGTTTTTGGTTGCCACATCATAGTGCTATGTGATTAAACTTACAATCCACAAAAATCCCCACTTCTTTTTCAGACACAGAACTGTTTTTTCTTCTCTCATCCTGTACTTGTGATTTTTTTGAGCCCAAGTATAAGACTTTACATTCATCCCTATCGAATTTCATTTTATTATATTCAACCAAATACTCTAACCTGTTAAGATCATTTTGGATCCTGATTCTATCATGTAGTATATTAACTATTCCTCCAAGCTTTGTCTTATCTGAATATTTGATGAGCATGTCATTGATTCCCTTAGTAAAGACTGATATTAGCACAGTTAAAAATGTTAAACAGCACAGAGCCAACCACACGACCTTTGTATACTCCAATGGACAGTTCCTGCCATATTGACACTGAATCATTGATAACCACCCTGTGCGTATGTCCATGTTACCAGTTTTGATTCCAACTAATTATATTATTGTCTAGACCATATCTCTCCATCTTTTCTACACACATGAGTGCATGAACACACAAATATTATGAGATATTTTATTAGAAGTTTTGCTCAAATCTAGGTAAAACATATTACATCCCATCTATCAGTTTAGAAACCTAGGCAATAAAGGAAATGAGGTTAGTCTGGTAGGACCTGTCCCTGTTGAAGCCATGCTGCTGCTTTATAATCACCACTTCCCTTTCTAAATCTTCACTTACCTATCAATTTTAGAATTTCCCCAGAAACCGAAGTCAAGCTCACTGGCCACTATTGTGCAAAATTTGTTTTCTTCCATTTTTTGAAAGCCAAGACAATATTTGCACTTCTCCAATCTTGTGGTTCTTCCATTTTCTATGATGTTTTCAACATTGCTGACAACGGCTCCTTAATCACATCTGCCAATTCTTTCTGAGTTCATCTGGGTCAGATGCTTGAATTTAAGGGCAACCAGGTACTTTCCCACTCTCTGTACTTGTGAATATGAATTTCCAGTCAGTCAATTTTGTCCTATCATATTGACTACAAGATCATTCATTTGGGCTGAAAAAAAAAAAACAGAAACAAAAGTAAGAATCAAGTAGTTCTGACCTCTTTCTGCTGTCAGTTTTTGTCCCATCCACCTCCAAGTAAAGGTTTTATCCTTTCTTTGATCTTGCTTTTCTTCCCAATATAACTGAACATTCCCCATCCCTCCCCTTTTTTGTCCTTAGCTCTCTTTGCCAGCCTCATCTCATTGTGCTCATAGTCTGAAGACCTGGGTTCAAATCTCAAATCTGCTGCTTGCTATGGACTAGGGCAGGTCCCTTAACTGCTCTGAGCTTCAGTTTTCTCAACTATAGAACGAGGGGATTGGAACTAAATGATTTTTAAGGTCTCTTTCCAGCCCTAAATGTAATGATTTTTTTTTTTGTCTCTAAATGCCAAAGGGATTCAGATGAGAGAAAAATCAGTGAATGTTGGGATAGCCAGTGAAGGCTTCATGAAGGAGGTGAAATTTGAACTGGGTCTTTAAGTTTAAATCAAGTTTAAATAGGAAGAGAGGAAGATACCCCAGGCAAGGGGAATAACAAGAGGGAAAGGAAGGAAGCAGGAATGAGCATGTTGAGCAAGAGGTGTGGAAGACTTGAGAGGAAGGAGCATGACCTGATTCCCAAGCCATCTCAAAGCGAAGGCCACGAGTGCCAATTCCCTTTGGGCACTGAGATAGGGACACAGAATTTGCTTCATTCCTGAGCCTTGTCTGCCACGGCCCTACTGGTGTGTTCTCCTGCATGCCCTCTTGTCATGCCTGTGCATACTGAGGTTGTCAGTCTTGAATGGGGAGCCCAGAGGACAGGGATGGTGCCTGCTGGGCTTGCTTATGCATCACTTAACACAGAACTGGGCATAATGAGGGGAGTTCTGTTTGTCTAGCGAGAGGGAGAAAACCAGCCTATGTACCCATTACCAGTCAACCAGCTTAGATTTAGATGGCAGAAGGATCCTTTCAACCCCTTCCTTCCCTTCTACCCCATTCCCATAGTGACATTTCTTGTTTGGATGTGGTGGGGTTTTTTTTTTCTGTTTTGCTTAATATGTTTTGGTTTGGTTTGCTTGCCAGGCAGCTGTGGTATAATTAAAAATTTTGGATTTGGAGTTCAAGGGCTTGAGTTCAAATTCTGACTGAACCTCTTACTATCTTTGTGACCTTGTTCAAGTTATTTAACCTCTTTATTTGCTTGGAAGATGAGAGGATTGGACCTCTAGGCTCTGTTCAGCTATAAATCTATGATCTCACGAGGAAAGTTAGACCTACGGTTCAGCTGCGTATGGTGTGTGGAAACCCTTTCCACTGATGCAGATATGAGGGTCTGCAATTTATAGAATTACAGAGTTACCAAGGGCATATACCCGCTGGTATGTGACAGAGATACAATTTGAACCCAGGCCTTCCTGTCTCCAAGGACAATTCTCTATGCATCCGCAGGTGGTTTTTTCCTGCATCATTTAAAAAAATAATATTGAGAAGCAGTTTTCCTCCAGAAACTTCTGGCTCCTGGTGGAGGGATAGACAAAACATTTCCCTTGCATTTGGGAGAGTAAGTGGCTTACATCTTTTCAGACACGAAGGAGGAAAAGCATGTTCCTCCTAGACGGAAAGAGGGAGAATCAGGGTCTGTGTGAGTTTATTAGTCGATACCATCATCCTGAGCTTAAACAATGTCAGGTGAAGGAGATGGGCCTGAATACTGCCTTGCTCAGAAGAGTTGCTGACACCCCGAATATGATACATATTCCCTGAATATTTACCTGCTCTGAAAACAATCTCTTCTATGGGAATAACACACTGAAAGCCCTGCTCCGCCAAAAGCTGGCCGTCTTCACCAATTTGTTCCTAGATCTCTTTTCGGGGAGAGTCACAGGTGAACTTCTGAGAGGAAAAGGGACCCAAATAGCCAGCTAAAATGAGAGAACCTGGGCAGCTCAACCCTGGGAAAGAATGTACAGCTGAGAAAGATGTCCTCTAAGTCAGTCGTCTTGTGCTTGGGACATTGCATAAATATGACACACTACTAAAAGGGCTGGTAAATTGTTGCTAGGGTTTGGAACAAACAACTCCAGCCTTGGCAAGGAAGTTCTAATCCATCAGCCTGGAGGGACAGCATGGAGCACCTCAGCCTGGTTTCAGGCCATGAGGTCCAAGTTTCTGCCACAGACCAGGCTTAGGCTGTTTCCAAAGAGCTTCATAATTATTTTTCTCTCTTAGCGCCTGAGTGAAAACCATTGCAGAGCTCTGAGGAAATAAGCCATCTCCTCCCTTTGGGCCAGGCCCCAAAAACAGTTACATTGGAAGGACCAAGCCAGCAAAGCTGGGTACCAGAGGGGAAACTGCTTCCTTTCTCAAAAGACTGGAAGCAGGTTTAATGGGGGGGGGGGGGTTTGAGATCCTGTCCTGACTCAACAACCATAGAGAAAAGATTCAGGTAGACTACTGGGATGGGTTTTGCAAATGGGCCAACTAAGTCGATTTTGACTTTTCTTACCTTGTTTGAACCCCTAACAGATTTCACTTCTAGGGGTTTTGCTACCCTGTTAGATATATGGTTTGGGGATGAAAAAATACAGTCTAAGTCATAGAAGAATTTAGCTAATGGGACTGCACAGAGGTCCATTTCCTAGACAGTCAAAGAATCTTCTAAAAGGAACCTGCAGCCACAAGACCACATGTGGCCTTCTAGGTCCTTGGGTGCAGCCTTTCGACTGAGTCCAAGTTTTACAGAACAAATCCTCTTATTAAGGGGATTTGTTCTATGAAGTTTGGATTCAGTCAATGGGCCACACTTGAGGACCTAGAGGGCCACAGGTTCCCCACCCCTGTATCTAAATACTATCTACATTTAGCAGAAGGAAGGCTGAGATCACCCAGCCAGAATTCAAGAGTCAGCCCATATTCTTGAGCTCATAGCAGTGAAGGGATATTCTGCACAATGGTGCCTTGAACAATGTGGTTTTGTAATAATGTCATTTCATTATTGATGCCCAACTCCCATTATGTAGTCTGGAAATCCTATTACATCATTGTTAAGCATGTCGCCCACAAATAAGATGATTTATCTAACTGATTATATCATAATTTTGCTTTATTTCACTTGTTTCTGAGAAATCAGCTCATCATGTTAGAACTGGCTACAATGATAAGCTGATTTCCCAGAAACAAATTAAATAATTTATTTATATATATGTGTGTATACACACATATATAACATATGCACATAAATAAAAAATTTATATTGTATATTCTTTAATTTTAGCCATAGCCACCCTTTAATACCATATAAGCCACTATGGCAAAATAAATACTCTCTATGGAAGCAGAGACAGAGAAAAGAAGAGAAAGAGAGAGGAGACAAAGACAGAGAGATAGAAGCAGGGAGAGAAAAGGAGGGAGAGATAGAGACACAGTGGGGTGGGGAGACAGAGACACAGAGAAAAGTAGGGAGGGAGAAACACAGAAAAAGAAGGGAGCACAGAAAGAGAGAGAGAGCTCAATAGAACTTGTAAATAAACTGTTAAAACTTCCTCTGCATAAAATAAATAGATAAATAAATGAATGCCCTCTACATGTGCTGCCATTTTGGGCTCATAAGCAGTTGAATTATTATCCTCCTCAGAGCACTGAATCTCAGGGGTAAGCACCTTATGGATAGGGGATAGGACTTACTTATTTTTGTATCTCATGATTCACCAAGCAGAACACATGAAAATAATGGTTTCTTAACAAATGTTTATTGAATGAATCAATTAATAGTGATGAATTAGACAACTATGGAAGGCACATTCAGTCGTTTTCAGTTGTGTCCGACTCTTTGTGACCCCATTTGGGGTTTTCTTGGCGAAGATACTGGAGTGATTTGCCATTTCCTTCTTCAGCTCATTTTACAGATGAGGAAACTGAGGCAAACAGGGTTATGTGACTTGCCCAAAATCACAGAGCTAGTAAATGTCTGAGGTTAAATTTGAACTCAGGAAGATGAGTCTTCCTTACTCAAGGTCCAAAAGACACTTTATCTACTGTGCCACGTAGCTGTCCCTTATGGAGGGCAGCTCTGTAGAAACTAGTACCAGGCAAGATTTCCCTGAAATACCAATGTTAATTCCAATCTATTATATCTCCTCCCTCCTCCACCAACCATGTGTTCAAGGTTGAATGTGGTTGATACCAAGAACTTTTAAAACCAGAATAAGATCATTGAGAAGTGAGAGCAGAGGAAAAGGGCTTTTGTTATTCTGGGGGAGTGGGGGTGGGGTCTGGGAGTAACGAGAGTTAACGTTGCTATCATTTACTTTCCTGTGGTCTCCTTGTTGCATTTTCACCAGTAAGACAGAATATGGTAGGAATTGCTTAAGGGTTAGGGAGGAAGAAGAAAGTACCAGCAAAATCAGAGGCATGCTATCCCTCACCTAACCCAAATCCTCCTTCCCCAAAGCCCTGCTTAATTAAAGTGAGCAAGGAGTCTAACACATTACTTGGGCATCTAGATGTGGGTGGGCAAAACGGTAGGTGAACCTAGGCATGAGGGAAGTTTATTGGGCGGCTTCTGAGGACCTGGAGAAAGAGTTGGAGTGAGGAAGAAAGGATTAAAAAGGGAAAGAGAACAACTAAAATGAATCAGGGCCGCCAAAGATGCTCATCTGTTTTACTCTGCCTGGAGCCACCTCTGCCCCCATCTCCAAGGCTAACCCTGCCCCCACAGTAACGTTACATCAAGATTGCTGTCCCCTCTACCTGCCCTGCTCCCCTTCCCCCAGCTGCTTATCTTTTCTCTAGCTGCTATCCTCTTTCTTTTCCTCTCTTTCTCTGGCCCGTGAGTGGAAGGGAAATAAAGAAGGGAGTGAGGGGAAAGACAGCAGTTTCCCTTAGGGACAAGTGCTCAGTCCTATAAAAATATGATGGACTCTCTTGGAGAGGGATAAGATAGAAGATACTTGTGTCGCTTCTTCCAGACAATCTAGGGGATATTCCTAGCCAGTTTTGAAAAAAGTAGTCACTTCTTTACGGGAGAACCAGTATTGCTAGAGCATAGTATAACTCTGATGAGAAGATTGGGGGTGCTGATGATCAGGGGACAGGGAGAAGATGTAGTCTGGTAATTGGGATAGGAATAACTCTCTTTCCTTTCCTCCAAAATGTCTGAGGGGCCATTTCATAATTGACATAAGCTTCATTTCTAAGGTATTAGGTGATAACATCATATAACCCATTCTCTGTGTTGGGACATAGCAGCAGGATTTTTCAAGTAATTCAAGCTATCCTAACCTACCTGAAGTACAGCCTATCTGGCCTTCATTCTCTTATGACCTTCACCCTACCAATACCTGTTGCCAGAAAGTCATTAATTTATTCCGTTGACAAACACGAATTAATACATTTACTATATGCAGAGTACAGTGATGGGCATTGGGAGGGATCCAAAGATACAAGGCTTCTTGTCTTCAAAGAGCTTTCTAATCTAGCAGGGACAATTAGACAAGGACACAGATAAATCAAATGCAAATTAGAATCTAAATGCATACAAGCATAGAAGGCTCTGAGATCAGATGAGGGAGGAATCACTTTCTATGACAACAATGCCAGAGATTATAGGAAGTCTTCTCAAGCTGTAGAGGGAAACACTAATTACAAAACCAACCCCATCAATAACATTTCTCATCACTTAAGGGACAGATCAAATTTCACCCTTTCCCAGCCCCATTTAGGAGACCACCAAAAATAACAAACTTCATGGGGTAATTAGGACATTATCATCTTACAAATTGGTAGATGTCTCCTTTCTTTTTCCTTGGGATAAGATGGAAAGGATGTTGTTTTTTTCACTCCACAAAGCTGCTGCAATTAACCACAGTGCCTGGGTAATTGTTCATTTGTGGGTAAGCCATAGCTCTGAGGGTGCTCTTGCCAACACACTCCAGAATAACATGTTACATCCTCCATGCAGCCTTTCCTGATGAAAGGAAAACTTCAATCAGATTTAGTTAAAGGAGCCCTTTAATCCCAGCCTGTCAAGATCCTGGAGGTGGTGAATTACACCAAGGTTAAGTAAAGGTTTTGTAGAACTGGCTGGATTTCTGTTTGTATGAGATGTGTATCCACTAAGAGATCTTAAGTGCTCCTGTTGTGTATATGGTCAGTCTTTTTCAGTTATATGCATGTGGGAAATAGTGTAAATATTCCATTGACGGGCCCAAGTGGCTACAGGAAGGATTTATGCTTGAAAGCAAAGAGATGTTCTTGCCAATGAGGGCTGTTCAGTGTTGTCTAGAACAGCCAGACAGCAGTTGACATTAAAAAAAAAAAAGTCCTGAGGGTTTTGGTGGACTAAAAACTCAATATGAGTCAACAGTGTGACATATCAGAAAAAAGAAAACAACAACCTAATCCTCTATTGTGAACTGTTTCTCTCTGCAGATTGCTTCATCTCCAATTTCCGTACCTTTGTACAGGCCTGTAATGCACTCCCTACTCACCTTCACCCCTGGTTTGCCAGAAGCTCTCAGTTCAAGTGTCATCTTCTATAGGAATTTTTTCCTGGTTCCTTCAGCTTCTAGTACTTTCCCTTTCAAAATTGCTTTCTATGTATTTTACATGCACTTTTTACCTATTTGTATGTGCACATAGTTCCATGTTATCTTCCCTGATTAAATATCGTTGGGAATATTTCTTGAGGACAGGCAATGTTTTATTTTGGCTCTACATCCCCAAGGCCTGATATAGAGTAGATATTTAATCAATTCTTATTGTTAATTGATCTTAGGCTGCATTGAAGGGAAAGGGACTAGGTGTCAGGGTGGAAGTTATACTCCCTTGTACTCTGCTCTGGGTTGACCATATTACGGAATCAAAGATTCTCAGGGTTGGAATATTTCTCAGAGGTCATCTAATATACCTCATACCTGAGCAAGTTGCCCCTCAGCGTCATCGATAGCAAATGTTCATCCAGCCTCTGCTGAAAGATCTCAAGGGATGGGGAACCCACTCCACTACTTCTGAAAGCAGCGCCTTCTGCTTTGGGACATTAGTAATTATCAGAAAGCTTTTCCTTGGCATAAGCCAAAATTTGCCTCCTGGGAATGTTCACCCATTGTTCCTTGTTCTGTCCACTAGGACCAAGTAAAACAAATCTTATTGCCTCATTTCTTCAGCTGATCCTCATGGTTTCCAAGTCCCTTATTGGAAAAGCTCCAGCTTACCAATGTTCTTTCTAAAATATGGCACTCTGAATTGACCATCAAATACAGAGTAGAGCAGTATCATCGTGCCTCATAGCCTTTTTTGATTGCTATGTCATACTATTAGCTCATCTTGAACTTGCAGAGCAACAAAATCTTGTAGATTCTTTGATATTAATCTGCACTAATAATATGATGTACAGAAAATGGGGTGAAAGTTATACTCCATTGTTATTATGTTTGGTTCTGAGCACCATATTTTAGGAAGTACATTGACAAGCTAGAATGCATAAGGTAACTAAGGTAGTATGAGATTTCAAAACATCTCATATAGGTATTGGTTGAAAGAATCGAGGATGTTTATCATGTTTATCCTGGTGGAGAGAAGCCTTGGAAGCGGTGTGTGTGTGTGTGTGTGTGTGTGTGTGTGTGTGTGTGTGTGTGTGTGTGTGCTGTTTATGGGATCATTGAGATATTTCCAACTGCTAAACAACAGATCTTTTTCTCTTGGAATACAGGAGAGTAGAGCAAATAGCCTTGGTTTTTAGCAAAGCCAAATGGACAGTCCTTGAAGAGTGAGGAGTAGTATACTCAACTGGGCAGTGTGGGTGCAGGGAAGAAAAGCAGGCATTTGGGAAGCAATATGGGAAGTAGTGAAGTCAAATTGGTTGGAAAGATAAGGGTAGACATGTGAGAGGGAAAAATTTCTCCCAGGAAAGTGTCCTGTAATTGGACTCTTCATAAGAGATGACCCTGCCCCCTCCCCATGACATACTTCCTCTCTCTCTCATTATTCTTACTCTATGGCTTTCTCCCACAAGGCTTCCTGTTTAATTATCAGTATGACTATTTAGAGGGTATCTAAAGGAGACTAGCACAAGCCCGGTATCTTGTTTCTTCCTCCTTCCTCCCTGTGTTCCTAGGTACCCCAAAGCTATTAGCTTCAGTGTTCCTTCACTGGAGAAGCCAGGAGCAAGGTCAAACCCAAAGTGTCCAATGTGCATGGTTGAATCCCAGCTTTAGTTCTAAAGATGATACTCCCTCAGCTATAGGAAAGGTATGTTCAGAGTAGGAAACATGCAGTGGGGCAGAACATCACTAGGGGGAGTTGTTTTTGATACATGAGTATCGATACAGGATACAGGATGATTTTCCATTTTATAGTTCCAGATTTTACTATCACAACAAATGTCAGCAATCTTTTGGTTGTTTTCTGCAAAGTCTTCATTTATGAACTTCTCTCATGAGAAAGGGTTGCTGTGTTGGATGCAGCCACCCAAAGCTTATCATCCCTCATCACACACTTGCTCATAGAATGCTCCCTACCTCATCCTCACCATCCCCATTGAAGTTACTGTGCTATGAAGGAGCCCATCCAGGCCCAGTGGCAAAGGTTCTATTAGGAATTAACCCAGGGTTAACGTCCTAAGTTCTGTTCTGGGAGACACATTTTGGGAAGGACATTTATGAGTAGGACTCCTTCTTTAGGAGGGCAACCAGCTACTATACTAGTGAAGAATATGGTGAGGAGGCCTGGAAAACCATGCCATAAGAGGATCAAATGGAGAAACTGGGTATTATACTTAGCTTGGAAAAGGCCTAAGAAGTCGTGATGTGATCTTTAAGGATTCAGAGGGAGGTCATGTAGAAGAGATCAGATGTGTTCTGTTTGGACCTAGAGGACAAAACTAAGAACAAGGGGTAGAAGAGAGAAGAGGAGAATTTCAACTCCATGTAAGGAAAAAACTTCCTAAAAATTAGAGCTCTCCACAAGTTGATGGGCTACCTTGGAAGGTAATAAGTTCTCCTTTCCTATAGGTCTTCAAATAAAGACTGAATGGGTACTTGTGAAAAATGCTGAAAAAAGAATTCTTCTTCAACTATTACTGGACTAGCTGGTCTCAGATGTCCCTTCTAAGTCTTAGATTGTGCAATCAATCAATTAATCAACAAGCATTAACTGAGTACCTTCTATGTGCCAGGTAGTAAGCAAAAATGAATCAGTGCCTGCCGTCAAGGAGTCTCTATTCTATCTACAAGACCACACGTACACTTATATAAAATAAATACAAGATAATTTGGATGAGAGAGGAGGTACTAGCAACCATGTACTCATATATATATATATATATATTAAAAAGAAACAAAATAATTTTTGGAGGGGGTAGAGCTCAGTAAAGGCTTCATGAAGGAGGCAGTATTTGAACGTCAATTTAAAGGACTTCATGAACAGAGAGCTTGGAAGAGTGGAAGAACAATGGGATGAGCAAATGAGATCCTCCCCAGGCACCCTTGGACCCTTATACAACTCATTAGCTCATTCCTAGGCCTTCCTGGGCAACTCCTGATTGGAGTAGACTGAAAATGTCAACCCTATTCATTACCTACTGTGTGTACAGAGGCTCACTAGCTGGGGCAGGCCAGTATGGGACAGGCATTTTAAAAGCAGGTGCTAGGCAACAAGACCCCAAGAAAACAACTCTTTGGGAGTAGGGAGCTCTAGTGAATCTTATCAAGGCTTGATCTCTTTGAACTTTTGCCCTATCTACCTGTATTATTTTCCAACTTAGACACTAGATTGTCCAAGAATCCAGGCTGGGTGTCAGATGCCTTTGTGATGACCTCAAAGCTCTTGATAATTATACCTTTATAGCACAGACTCTGAGTTCCTCATGCCAGCTCTCATAAGCACTACCAGGTCAGATCCTCAGGGGCTAACAGGTGCTCCTGCCACCCCAGGGACCTAGGGACTGGCAATTATAATACTATCACTCACAGGCCCCCATCTGATGTGCTCCCCTCAGTATTATTTAACCAACTAATATCTATTCAATATCAATTAGTATCAATTAGTACTAATTAGTATCAATTAGTATTAATTTATGAAAAGATATTTACTGAAAAGGGATAATAATATCCTTCCTCATCTCTTCCCCTTCACCCCCAAATAACTACTTGGTATGAGGGAAGAGTGGAAGCAAACTTAAAGTAGTTACAACCAAACATTCTCCATCCCCACCTGCTGTTGGGGGGGAGGGGTACTTTCTGGTCCTGGGAGTGCTTTTCTTCCTTCACAGCATCACCACTAAGTTCTCTTTTAACCAGTGTACAAATTATTCCCTTTCTTATCTGGGCAGGATCAAAGAGGCCACATAGCTGCCTGGGGTCCCCTCACTGTACTCACCAGGATCAGGTGCTGTGGCTACCAGCAGGCTCAATTACTTACTCCAATTACTAGTTCTTCTCTTTCAAAGCTCACAAGGTCATAACCTGGTGTCAGATACTCAATCACCTAAGATCAAGAAAGAATAAACACAAAGTAACAAAAGAAATAGAGGCTATAAGTTCATGGCCACATGGCAATTGGGTGGGAGAGAGGGCCCAATGCAGTTCTTGTGCTGGTTGTCATCAAATAATAAAGGTATAAGGTACAAAAGACCTAAATAGGTATCAGACAAGTCATATTATTCATATTCTAAGGCCTGGGCCTTCATCACTCAGTTCCCTATTATACTTTCATATCTTCATTCTTTCATGCTCATAGGATCATAGATTTACAACTGGAAGGGGCCTTTGAGGTCACTTAATCCAAATTGTCATTTTACTGATAAGAAAATGGAAACCCCAAATAGGTAAGTGACTTGATCAAGGTCATCCAGGAGGTAAGTAGCAGAGATTCTAACTCACTTTCTACCTCCAAATCCCTTTGGTTCAAATAACAATGGACTAGGTTCTTGAAGGCTTTCTCAGTCCTTAATGTTTCCTTTTAGAATAAAAATCTGATGGCTTTCATTCATATTCTTGTCAGGGTTATGAAGGGTTTATTATCCATTATCTTACTTGATGTTCACAATACCTCTGGGAGGGAGAACATGGTATAGTGGAAAGGGCATTGGATTTGAAGTCACAGCACCTGAGTCTGAATTCTGGCTCTACTACTTACTATTTGTATCATCTTGGGCAAATCACTTAACCTCTCTGATCTTCCTCATGTGTGAAATGAGGGCACTTGGGTTAGATCATCCCTAAAGCCCTCCCCATCTCTAGATCACGGATTCTACTTTACCGATTATGAAAATAAGGATTAGAAAGATTTGAGTTATTTGCTCAAAGTTACATAGTAAATGGCAAAGAGTGTGGACTTGAACCCAGGTCTTCTGATTCCAAATCTTCCAGTGTTCTTTCCACCAAAACATAAGCTATTAGAAGGCAAATACTTTTGGGAATAGTCACACATTAAGCAATCTTCAGCTAAGACCTAAATGATCAGTTAATACCTTTGTAAAGATTAGCCCAAAGCCTGTTCAGTGTAACAATGGGACATAGAATCAGTAACTGAGGGAGGAGGAGTGGTAGTAAAGAGAAGCTCATAGAAGAGGTAGAGGAGGAGGGAGGGGACCAAATAGATAAACTTCTCTTTACTTCACAATTTTTGCCATCTTGACTATGCCATTCAAATCATCCCAAAGGCTACTTTTGGTACATGTGCCAATACATAAGTGTTCAGTTGTTTCAATTGTGTCCAACTTTTCATGACTCCATTGAGGAATTTCTTGGCAGAGATACTGGAGTGGTTCACCACTTCCTTCTCCAGTTCATTTTACAGATGAGGAAACTGAGGCAAACAGTGTTAAGTGACTTGCCCAGGTTAGTAAATGTCTGAGGCCAGATTTGAATTCAAGATGAGTCTTCCTGACTCTAGGCCCAGCACTTTATCCGTTGCACCACTAGGCCCAATAAGTAAAGACAAAACACATAGATGTGAAGCAGCCAACATATGACAATATATAATTAAATGCTAGACTGTATGGTCCAGATTATAAAATCCTTAGGCATTCAGAGGTGGAAAAGAACCTTGTTGGGGTGGTGAGTCAAAGAAAGCTTCTTGCAAAAGGCTGGCCTAGACCTAGGTCTGGGGTGGGCCTTACCTAATGAGTTCATTTCCCACCTTATGTTTTTACAATAGAATGTAAGCTATTTGAAAACAGAGACTGTTTGTCATTTTATCCCCAAGGCTGAGGACAGTTCCTTGCATATAAATAGTAGATATTAAATAAATGAATGTTGAATTGAATTAAATTAAAAACATCTAACAAGAAAGGTAGAATAGTTTGCTCAACATTCCTGGAGTCCTAAGTCCTTTTTCCATTCCTTCCTAACTTGGCTGAGTTTTTCTTGCCACTCAAATGCCCTCTCTCATTCCCTATCAGAGCCATATCAGTGTCTCCTTTCATTGGGATATTGTGAGTATTCATAAGAATTCAGTCCAATTTAACAAACCTTTATTAAGCATCTGCTCTATGCCAGGCACTGTGCTAGGTGCTAAGTGCTGAGGAGAGATATGACATAGGCCCTGCCTTCAAGAAGTTTATATTCTATTTGTCATGGGGGGAGGGAGGATGTTGAAGTGTAAATGGCAAGTACCTAGATAAATTTTAGGGATAGGGAAAGATCTCATAGATGACACTTGATCTTAATCTTAAAGGGAGCTTTAGTTTATAAGGGGAGAAAAAGAATAGAAAGTCTGTCCCACACCTCCAGCAATTTATGGCCCTATTCCTCATAAATACGGGTCTTGTTATGTGTACTAATAACGTGGCTAATAATACCTGAGGTTCCCAGAGCCCCTCCCTGCATGGGAGCCCTAAGAGCTTTACAGACATGATCTCATTTACCCTTACTCTACTCCAGTGAGAAAGGTAGGGGATGGCTATCCCTATCTTAATTTTGTACACTATTCACTGGCAGTGGAGCAAGACATAAAGATTTTTTTTCTTTTTCTCCCCCTAAAAATTATTTTCAGTATTTTTGCACTTTGCTAACTTAAAAAAAAATAAACCTGAAACTAAAGTCTTAGGATTTGAGCAAGAAAACCTCTTGGACCTTGCCTTGCATAGCAGCTGAAGAACTTGATGCGTCTACCCAGGTTTTCCCAACTTCAGCCCTTCCCAGCCCCTGAGGAAATTTGTCTGGCAGCCACCCACATGCCCCTATCAGGGCCCCTTTCCTCTCAGAAACCCTTTGTGTTGGAAGGGGGCATCATGAAAGCCAGGCTCATATGGGCAAACTGGCCCAGCATTTATTTCAAACAGTTGTGAAATAGCTGGATTGCTAGAGGTAACATTCAGGGCGGTGACGTCTGTGAGATGGATTCTCAGGTTTGATCATTCCCATAAAAACCAATTCAGGACAGCAATATGACAAGAGGCCCTGGGTCTCAGTTTCCTCTGGCTCATTTTGCATGGCAAGCAGTAAAGGGATGTCTACAATATCAAGCCAACAGACTCCTTGTTGCCTCTCCCTACCTCTTCCTGCCCCCATCTTACCATATGGAACTGTAAAACACCTAAAAAAAGTCCACAAGGGAACAGCACTCATAACAACAGCTATCTATATAGCTCTTTAAATTTTGCAAAGCAGTTTTTTCTATCATCTCATTTAAGACTCATAACAACCCATAGAGGTAGGTCCTACTGCAGGGATTCTTAACCTTTCTTGTGTCATGGACCCTTTTGGCAGTATGGTGATGCATGTGGAGCCCTTCTAGAACAATTTTTTAAATATGTAAGATAAAATATATTAGATTACACGGGAAAGCAAAGATTAGCAAAAATAAATATGTAATTTTTTTTCTCCATCCAGGTTCACAGACTCCCTGAAATCTACCCTTAGACCTTAGATTAAAAGCCCCTGCTTTACAGGCACTAGTATCCCATTTTACAGATGAGGAAACTGAGGCCCAAAGAGCTTAAATGATTTGTCCTTGGTAACACAGCAAATAACTATCAGAAGCAGGATTTGAACCCAGATTTTCCTGATTCCACACCCAGTACTCTACCCACTAGGCTACATTTCCTTTTCTTTAGGAAAGCCTGGGTTGGGCACCATGAGTTAGAATATAGAGGTATCTGGAAGAACTTGTTCTGGCTACCAACTTTGGTGTAAAGAAAGATTAGAGGCCATTCTCCTAAAATCTAAAGCTATTCCAGGAATTATTGTACCAGGAAATGCTCCAAGAGAGACATAGGCACACCTAGGCAGAGCCCAACCTGTATTTTCCCCCCAAGACTAGGAAAACTAATTTAGGTTCATCAGGACATAGGCATGAAGGTAGGGGTGGGGAGGGGTAGATCTTTTTGTCCTTCCTTCATCTCTACCTCTGCCTCTAATTGGTACTGCCACAAGTTCTCCTAATTCTGTTTTTCCCCCTAATATCTTAACCAACATATTGAAATACTACTTGCAAAGTGCCCTATCCCCTCTCCTGGTTCACTAATGATTAGGGATCATCTATTAAAATCAAGAAATCTGCCCTTCAATAGTCAGTAAATTAATTCAATTCGATAAACAGTTATTATCAGTTGTTGCAGCCATTTCCAACTCTTTATGACCCCATTTGGGGTTTTCTTGGCAAAGATACTTGGAGCAACTTCTCATTTCTGTCTCTAGCTCATTTTTACAGATGAGGAGGAGGCAAACAGGGTTGGCTTGCCCTCTGCCTCCTAGCTGCTCACCCATAAAAAATTACTAAATGCCAACTATGGAACAGTTACTGTATTATGTACTAGGAATAAAAAGGCAAATCAGTCACAATTACATTACTTCCATTTTCCTGACCCTTAATATATGAGAGGGAGATAGGATGCCCAGGCTAGGTAACTCCAATTTCTGCATCACTCTGTAAAAGTGTTTTCTCCATTTCAGGTATTTGTTCCCAGTATCACAAGAAGTTTCTGGGCAGATAGTTAACTGAGATGTTACGTTATTTCCTTTTGGCCCTCTGTTAATCCTCTCTTGGGGATAACCACTCTATTGCACAAAAAGCCTCACTTTTTTTTTTGCTCCATCTTGCTTGTCCAAAGGCCAGTTGGCTGTCGGTGAAAACTAGACTAAATAGTTTAAGGAATTTATGGTGAGCCTGTTGAGAAAGAGGAGGTGACATATGATAGCTATCTCTAGATTTGCTCTGTATTGCTCCAGATGGCAGACAAAGGAAAAGTGTGCAGAAGATAAAAGAGGGAATCTCAGCTCAACAAAAGAAAGAACTTTCTAATAATTATAGAATAATAGACTCATAGAATTTGAAATTTGGGAGGGGCTTCAGTGACCATCTAGGTCAACACATTAAAAAAAGAATTCCCACCTATAATACATTAACCAAGAGCTATGGCATCCTTGACAAATGGTTATTCAGCCTTTACCTGAAGACTTCCAAGAAGGGGTATCCCACCCAACCCCCCCAAGGCAAGTTGTCCCATTTTGGGATGACTCTACAAGTTAGAGCTGTCCAGCAGTGGAAAGGGATGCCTCACAAGGTAATGAGGATCTGACCTCTCAAGAGTGCAAAGATAGTCTGGGTGACATTGTAGAAAGGATTTCTGGCCTGGTGAGAAGTTGAACTAAGTGACTTCTAGGCTCCCTTCCAACTCTAAGATTCTGAGCCTATGAGTAGCAGGTCAAGTCTAAAGCTGTCACTTTGTGCCTTCAGCTCCTTCACCACAACATCCAGGCTGCCTTAGTTCCCTTGTTCCTATGCCCCAATCAATGATTTCAGTTATACCTGCTGAATGCTCCATCTGTGGGTCCTTTTAACTGCTCCCTGTGAACTTTCTCTGGGATCTTGCTTCATGTCTACCATGCCCATCTTCCATCTTCTAAGCCCTCTCTTCCCTAAGCCTCAGAAACTTCATTAAATCCCACTTGCTCCATGAAACCACAGTTAATAGAAGAGGTGCTAATAACTTCCCTTTACCTCTTTCATTCTCAATCTCTAAAAAATTCTCTCCCCAATCTCCCCTCTAACTATCCTCTTCATAATTTACTTCATTTATCCTTGACCAGTAAGGGGTGTTTAGACCTTACTCTGCTTTTATATTTTGGGCTTATTTTGATCTTGCTAGCTGTGTGTCCTATATAAATATTCAATTAAATTCAAATTAACAAACTTTTACTGAATGACTACTATATGAAAGGCAAAAGGCAGCTAGGTGCCACAGCAGATAGAGCACCACCCCTTAAACCTAAATGATGGGTGGCCACTAAGCCACTGGCTGCCTCCTTTCTGTATGTAAGTGATCTCAATTCCATCTTCTCCAGCTGACTGTTCCCTCTTCACCCTCACCCTCTACCTTATCTTCATTCTCTTCTCTACTGGCTGTTTCCCTGCTGCCTACAAATGTTTCCATGTCTCCATCTTCAAAAAACTCTCACTTAATCTGTTCATCCATACTACCACCACACATCTCTTCTCCCTCTGTGGCTAAACAACTGGAGAAGATAATTGATACTTTCGCTTCCTTTTTTCTCACACTCTTTAAATCTCTGCAATCTAGAAGCTGTGAGAGAACAGAACTTTAGGGTTTTTAGTTTAAAGTTGCTAACACAACTTTAAATCTCTACAATCTGGCTTTTGACCTCATCACCTTAGTTCAAATCCAGCCTCAGACACTTACTGGCTGTGTGACCCTGGGCAAGTCACTTAACCCTGTTTGCCTCGGTTTCCTCATCTGTAAAATGAACTGGAGAAGGAAATGGTAAACCACTCCAGTATCATTACCAAGAAAACACCAAATGGGGTCACAGAGAGTTGGACATGACAGAAATGACTCAACAACAACATAGAAAAGGCACTCCATTAGTCATAAGGGATTCAAGGAAGGAAAATAACACAGTACCTTTCTCTCATAGCACTTATAGTCTAATAGGGAGGCTATGCCATGTGCACTCTAAGTATGATTCAGGTTATAAGATTATAGGAGCAAAAGAAGTTCTTTCAGATGAAACACTCCAGGAAAAATTCAGAAGGCAATCACTGTTATGGAAAGAGAGAGATTTCAGTAGGTGTGGATGGGAGGAGAGTTGCAGGCAAGAGAGCATGGCCTAGAAATGTGTTGAAATGGAAGAATACTGGATGAAATTATCCAGTACTCTAGCTAGACTATTGAATGCATAGAAGGGAGTAGAGTGAAATAAGACTGGAAAGGCAAATTGGAACTACGTTGTAGAAGGCCTTAAAACCCAGGACAAGGTGTTTGTATCTTGTCCCAGAAGAAACAGTGAGCCAATGAAGGCTTCTGAGAAGGGAGTGATATAGCCAGACCTGTGCCTTAGAAAGATAATTTTGGCAACTATATGGAGGATGGATTGAAAAGGGAAGAGCCAGGAAGTAATGATACCAATTAGGAGATTATTATTATTGCAATAAGCCAAGTAGAAGGTAAAAAGAGTGGGAAAAAAGATGGCAATTTTTGTGGAAACAGGACTAGACAATTAATTGGATTTGGGAGACAAAGGACAGGAAAGAATCAGAGGTAAAATCCTTGGTGCTGTGAAATCTTATGAAATCAGAGATTTCAATCAATTGGATGGAAGTTAAATGAGAAGATATTTCTTAAGCACTAAGCATATTACCTGGAGTGCAATAAGTGCTTTATTAATGCTTATTTCTTCCTTCCTTCCTTCTTTGTAGCATCAGCCCCTGGCAGGAGCCTCGGTACATAGTAGGTACTTAAGGAATGCTTACCAATTGGTGACATTGACCATGAAGATGACGATGAAAATGATGAGTATGAGTATGTTATAGTAGAAAACACCCTGAACACTAACCCTAAACCCTAAACTCTAACCCTAACCTTAAACCTAAATGATGGGTGGCCACTAAGCCACTGGCTGCCTCCTTTCTGTATGTAAGTGATCTCAATTCCATCTTCTCCAGCTGACTGTTCCCTCTTCACCCTCACCCTCTACCTTATCTTCATTCTCTTCTCTACTGGTTGCTTCCCTGCTGCCTACAAATGTTTCCATGTCTCCATCTTCAAAAAACTCTCACTTAATCTGTTCATCCATACTACCACCACACATCCCTTCTCCCTTCTGTGGCTAAACAACTGGAGAAGATAATTGATACTTCTGCTTCCTTTTTTCTCACACTCTTTAAATCTCTACAATCTGGCTTCTGACCTCATCAATCAGCAGAAACAGCTCTCCCTCTAAAGTTATCAACGATCTCCTAGTTGGCAGATCCAATGGCCTCATCCTTCTTGACCTCTCTGTAGCCTTCAACACTGTCCATATCATACTCTTCGTGACACCCTCTTCTTTCTAGGTTTCTGTGACACTATGCTATCTTGTTTTTCTCCTTCTTGACTGACCACTCCTTCTCAGTCTCTTTTGCTTCATCTTCATCTAGGTAATGCTAACCATGAGTGTCCCATATGATTCTGTCCTAGGCCCTCTTCTCTTGTCCTTCGATACTATTTCACTTGGTGATCTTGTCAACTCCCCTGGATTCAATCATCATCTCCACGTGACTAAGTCTCAGATCTGCTTATTAAACCATAACTTCTCTCACAACTTCTAGATTCACATCTCCAATCATATGTCTTGTGGACATTTTAAACTCAATATATCCAAACCTGAATTCATTATCTTTCCCCCAAAACCACTCCCTCTTCCTAATCCCTTGCTACTGTCATGGGCATCATCATCCTCTCAGTAATCCAGGCTCATGACTTTCATGTTGTCTCTCTCACCCCTGTACCCAATCTGTTGCCAAGTCCTGCTGATTTTACCTTTGTCACATCTGTTGTATATATCCCCTTCTCTTGTCTAATGCTACCATCACCTTGGTCCAGGTCTTCATCACCCCACACCTTAATTATTGCAATTGCCTAGTTGGTTGGTCCCCCTGTCTCAAGCCTCTTCCCACTCCAATTCATCCTCTACTCAACTGTCAAACTGATCTCTTTAAAGCTCAGGTCTGCCTAAGTCACTCCCTTCCCCCATTCAATAAATTCTAGCAGCTCTCTGTCACCTCCAGGAGCAAACATAAAATCCTCTGGTGTTTAGGATCTGGTCCCTGCAGGTATACATACCTTCCCAGGATTCTTATATTTTACACTTTCCTTGTACTTTGGAATCCAGTGGCAGTGACCTCCTTGCTATTCTTTTCACAGGACATTCCATCTTCCGACTCCTGAAATTTTCATCGGCTATCCCCTATGCCTTCAGTTGTCTCCTTCATCATATCTGCCTCCTGGCTTCCCTGGCATTCTTCAAGTCCCAGCTAAAATCCCATCTTCTTTAATGCTAGTACCTTCTCTTTGAGACTAGCCCCAATTTGTCCTGCATTTATCATTTTTTACATAGTTGTTTTCATTCTTTCTCTCCCCATCATCTCCTTGAAAGGAAGGATCTTTTGTATCAGATAAGTGGCAGAATGGGATGCAGATCTGGGCCTAAAGTGAGGAACACTTGAGTTCAAATCTGGCCTCAGGCACTTACTAGCTGTGTGACTCAGGGTAAGTTATTTAACCTCTGTGTGTCTCAGTTTCCTCATCTGTAAAATGGGAGTGATGATAACACTAACTTCCCAGTGTGATTATGAGGATCAAATGAGATAATATTTGTAAAGCTCTTAGCACAGTGTCTGGCACCTAGTAGGTGCTTAATAAATGCTCATTTCTTTCCTTCCTTCTTTGTATCCCCATCCCTTAGCCTTGTCATATAGTAGACACTTAATGAATGCCTACTGACCTGGTGATATTGGTCAGGATATTAATGAAAATGAGAAATATGAGTATGTTGTAGTGAAAAGCACCCTGAATTTGGAGAACTGGGTTGAACTAACACTAGTTATGTGAATTTGAACAATTTGAACAAATCATAGAATTTAAGAGCTGGAAGGACCTTAGCAATAATCTAGTGAGGAAAAAAATATGTATATGTGTGTGTGTGTGTGTGTATGTGTGTGTGTGTGCGTGTGCACGTATACATATATACAAACATGACATTCCTGATAAGTGGTCAACCATTTTCTGTTGAAAGATCTACAAAAATGGGGACCCATCCACCCTTAAGCTAGCCCATTCCACTTTCAGACAGCTCTCATTTTTTCCAACATGAAGCCTAAATTTGCTCTCTTCACTTTTCACCCATTGCTTTTGATTCATTTAATCTTTGAGACTCAGTTTCCATCTGTAAAATGAAAATAGTAATATTATTACTATCTGCCTTATAGAGTTGTTGTGAAAACCAAAAGACATGACATGTAGAGCGTGCCTTGTAATCATAAAGCAATATAAACATTACCTACGATAGTGATAGTGATTTCCCTGGGGATATCAACACCCAAATAAAGCATCTGGTCTTGATGTTCCTGGGGCTGGGAGACTCTTTGAAATGTGTTTAGGTCTTTCATTGAGAAGGAACTGAAAAAACTAAATTGAAGCAGGCTAGGGGTAGAATGGACTCTTGCTCCTGGGTCACTCTAGTGAGCAATGAGAAAGTTAAGCTAGACAGGGTGAGACAGAACCTGGTCCTGTTTACCAATGTCTCTAGGGACTTAAGGCTGTAAGAAGCTTTGTTATGTTTTGTTTACTTCTCCCAAACTATGACCCTTCCAACTCTATGATTTTTTAAAAAGATTTGGTAGTTTACAGCTGGGAGGGGCTCGCTGGGCTGTCACACCTTCATAGACAGAAGGATTAGCCAAGGTGCTGGTGACCTGTGTGCCCCTTTGCAACTGGCTGGGTTTCTAGCATTCTTGGTGACTTGCTCATGAACTTGCCGCCTTGTGGGTTTGTGACTGATGAAAAGGGTCCTTGTTCTGACTCCTCCTGGGCTGCTGTGCTCTAAAAAGGATTCCTGTGTGGTCCATTGATCACTTTCTAAAGTGTAAGCTAATAAAGGCCAGAAATGAATCGATGAACTGTTGGCTCTAGTCAGGCTTTTCCTATGCCCTGAAGCTCTTCTCAGAGCTTCCAAAGGATTTCTGGCATTTCATTCTCCAATTCTAGCAAACTGTTAGTGGACTCACCCTCCTCCCCTTTCTACTACATAAAGTCTTCAAAAATGACTATGCAAGCTCTCAGCCTCCGTACCACTTTTCCTAACTCCACCCACTTGTTCTGAACAGGCAGTCAGAGGTATCTCAAGGCGTCTGCTTCACTCTGAGGGAAGAAGTAGGGTACAGCCCTAATGTGACACAGATACAGATGGGATCATCAGAGAGTTTTTGTTGGAGACACAGGTGCCTTCAACTTAAAGCAGGCTAAAAGCAGACAACTCCAGTCAGGATACTAGGTAGATATTCTTGGGCCTAGGCCCATAGCCCCACCCCAGCTATCACCTCTCTCCCAGTCCCTTCTCAAGTCTCAAGTGCTACGTGTCTGAACAAAGCCTATCGTTAAAGCGGACTCCGATCAGGGCCAACAAGAGTCTGAGAGCTGAGGTAGGCAATTTGTCTCCAATGCCTTCCATTCTCCCCTTCTGGGTCTCCACCCTGGCACAGTGTTCTTCTTGTTTATCTCTACTCATCAAAATCACACTCTCAGCTAAATGAAATCCCATAAACCAATTCATTCTGTGTTGTCATGACTTAATAGCTTAATGTGGAATGTGGGAGACTTAGGCCTTTACTAGGGGACAATAAGGTCTAATGATGAAGATGAGGGTGGTAGTAGTAGATATAGTAAGTGAAATTTATATAGTGCTTTAAAATGTGGAAAACACTTCACGTTACCTCATTTGAATTTCACTCTATTTTGGAGGTGGGTACTGTAGGTATTATTGTCTCAGTTTTACAGATGAGAAAATTGAGGCTCTGATAAGTTAAGGAATTTGTCCATGGTCACAGAGCTAGTAATTGTCGGAGATAATCCTGGAACACAGGTTTCTTGACTTCAAGTGCAGTTCAGGTATCAGAAATGTAGGAGATAATTTGGGGCTGCAGGAGAGAAACTTTCCAGTGCCCCCACAAGGTATCTGTTTATCTTCCTCACCCATAAGACCAGTCTCATTTATGGTTTCCCTTTTCTCCCTAGAAATCCTATTCTTTGCTTTCAAGGGCAGATGGGGGAATATTCTATGAATTGTGAAGGCCTGGAAGACAAACCATGAATCTTAGTTATTTGAGCCCCTCTTCTGTCTACTATGGTGTTCTTGACCCCTAGTGCTCTGTCCTCCTACTGTTTATAACACAAATTATCTGTTTAGCATACTTGGCCAGGCAATGTCTTAGAATTGTAGGAATTTGGGAAGGAGATAAGAGTGAGTGACATGGGTGCAAGGTCTTGAGGTAAGTGTGCCAAAGGTAGACTTTGTCATAGACTCAGTCCCTAAGGAGTTAAGTGACATTAAGTGGTAATTGAGGGTAGAGAGAGAATGTGGGATGAGATTCTTAAGTCTTGTGCTACAGACCCCAGAAAATAATCTCAGAGGCCTCTCACCATAGAACTGACCAAAGGTCATGCTACAGCAAAGTAGTTTGCAGAGTAGCAAAGGGAGACACCAGAATCTTGGGTTCAAATCACTCCCCTAGCTGTATGTCCATGGCATAGTGGATAGAAAACTGGACTTGGAGTCAGGAAGATATGGATATGCATCTCACCTCAGGCATCTTGCCAGGTGTATGACCATGGGAAACCTCTCTGAGCTTCAGTTTTCCCCTCTGGAAATGGGGGATAATAAAATCACCTTCCTCACTGGATATTTGTGAGGATTAAATGAGATAATGTGCAGCATTTTTGAAAACCTTGAAATGATATGTAAATGTCAGCTAATGACATTTTATGTGAGGCCTGCCACCAGAAGGCATGGATGAGGCAGGGGCACCAAAATCCTAACTGAGGTCTATTACAAGTCATCCTGGCCACTCCAGGCAGCAGAAGAAGGATCTCAAAGGAGGAAAGATTTAAGTTGACTAGGCATCTTTTGTAATGCACTCACTAGACAAGAGAGCACATTTTTGGCTACTCTGTGTCAGACAATTATACCAAAGAATGGGTAGAGTAAAATTCTTCCCTTTAGGCTAATAGGGCTGTGACTTGATGAGGTCACTGCCTCTCTTACCTATCTCCCCATCTGTTTTGGTATTTATATATGGCACATATCACAGGGGTATCTAGCCCAGCTATTAAACTCTTTATAGTACTCAGGAACCAATTTGTGGCAGCCAGCAATTAGCTTCTTTCATGTTTTAAATTTTTCTCCCTTTGAAGTTTAATAGGCAGTTATTAAGATGTAGAGTTCACTGCCTTCAGCTCCTCAGGCTGCCTGTGACCCAAGTCTGAAGGTAGAAAGTGCTGTGGGAAAGGTGAGAAGGTAGAATAGACTGGATTCTCTTGATACAGCTTTCTGGGTGCCTGAAAATTTTCTCTCTCTGCCAAGAAGTTCAGGATAGAAGGACTAGGAGTTGGTACTTGGGGATGCTATTCAAGGCTCCTAAAGTAGAGAGACAGATGAGAACTCCAGGGTGGGTGTTGTGCCCAGGTATTGTTCTGGGATCTTGCTGCCCCACAGAGAAAGCCTTTGTCTGATATTGATGTAATATTTCCATACAAGGTAGGAAAATCCTGTTTGCTCACTTTTATTCTAGAATTATTGGGGCCTCTTTATCAAAGTGGGATGCAATAAGATGTCGATCCCTTCGCCTCTTCCTTGTTTCTAGTTCACACCAGGAGAAATCCCTAAAGATTGTTCATACACCTGAAGTTGACCTTTAAAGTGACTGGCTTTAAATTACTGGACTGTGCAGAGCTCATGAGAAAGATATGGGAAATGCTGCAAAATTAAGGAAACAGAACCAGCCCAACAATATATGAAGTGACTATGATAATGTAAACAAACATCATTAAGAGGCAGCTGATTTCAACTTATACTTTTCAGATGGGCAAAAATGACTCAAAAGGAAAATGACAATTGTTGGAGGGGCTATGGGAAAATAAGTACATTAACACACTATTGGTGGAACTATGAAGTGGTCCAGGCATTCTGTAAAGTAATTTGGAAGGATGTCCTAAAAGTCATTGAATCATGTACAAGCTTTGACCCAGTAATGTCATATACCCCAAAGGAAACAAAGAAAGAGTGAAAGACCCATGCATACAAAAATATCTATAGCAACTGCTTTTCTAGGCAGCTCCTTGTAATAGCAAAGCAACTTGTTCATCAGCCCCAGTTAGGAAATTCAGCCACCAATTAGGGAATGGCTGGACAAATTATGTTATATGAATGTAATGGAATATTGTTGTGCCATAAGAAATGATGATAAAGGGTGATTTCAGATAAACAGGGAAAAATTTGTATAAACCGATGCAGAGTGAACAGAACCAGGAGAATCAAGCAACATTACAAAGACAAACAACTTTGAAAGACTTAAGAACTCTGCTCAATGTAATGACCAACCATTGCTCCACAGGAACAATGATGAAGCACGTTACCCACCTCCCAACAGAGAGGTGATGGTCCCATGGTACAGAATGAGGCACACATTTTGGGGCAATGGCAAATATATGGATTTGTTTTATTTGACTGTATTTAATTGTTAATGTAATCCCTGTCTCAAAGTCTGAAACCTGTCCCAGCTGATCTTTGCAAGGGATTGCAAAGTTTTGGCCCAAGGGAGGAATGTTACTCCCTTAGTATGGAATTCTCTCCTTATTGGTGGAGATAAATATGCTTTGCCCTGTCTGAGGGGATAAATGGAGTTGGTGAGAGGCAAGAGGGCTTCAGTCCTCAGCCAGTCCCCCTTCAGGACTCTTCAGGACCAGTACTCTTTGGGGTCTTGTCAAGCTTCACGTCTTCTTCAAGACTACTCAGGTGCCAAGTTGCTATAGGTACTTTTGGCTTCCAGTTTCAAAAGAGAAGATGGAAGAGGGCAACCCCCACTTCAGGTTGCTGAAGGAAAAGACTCAGGGAAAACATGAGAGGAGCTGGCAGTCTCTGTCATATCCCTACAATAGCTAACTACAATAGAGATGTCAGAGGGTGCCCTCTTGGATGAGATCCAGGACACTCTCTCAGTTGAATTGAGCTACCACACTCCCAATGGGAGAATTCCTTCACTCTGCCTTGCCAGGTGTATTTTCCTGTGTATAACTTCTCTCATTTCTTTTTTTTTCTTTTGCTATGATTTGGACAAGTGATAATTGCTTTGAATGTGCATTATGAAACTGGTATTTGGTGGGAAAGGAGTCAAGCCTTGAATATAGAGTGTTGGGATCCTTCTTCCCTCCAAAATGTCAAAACTATCAGGAGTTAGGTTGAACCCAATCACATCCTTTAGACAAACAATATTTAAGGGAGCAGATAGATGTAATTCTAGCCTGGTATCTCTTTCTTTTTGAGGAAAGCAAAGTGGCCTCTTGCCCCAACTTTCTGCTTCCCCTCTGAGTATGCATAAACATCTCCCTTGGAAAATGGTGTGGGGGGAAAGATGCTAGAGATATCTATTCTGCCTCCTTCTGAGCCACACAAGAGCCCTCTCTATGCATAGGATTCCATTTCACTACAGTGTTAAGTATTGTGGTTTTCCCTTTTTATTTAAGAGGAAGAATTAGAGGGGGCAGGGGAAAGGAGAAACTAGCAATTGTGTTGCCAAAAAGAAAGAAAAGAAAGAAAGAAAGAAAGAAAAGAAAGAAAAGTGGGTATTATAGCATCTTTTAAAAGTTCATTGAAAGAACAGAAGGAAGTTTGGAGAGAAATTCACAAAAGCAGCACAATTTTGAAAATGATAGGTTGAAATACATATATATATATGTATATATACATATATATATGTATATATACATATATA
>NW_020954591.1:29381939-29397297 GCF_900497805.2 Vombatus ursinus | reverse complement strand
TATATATATGTATATATACATATATATATGTATATATACATATATATTTTTAAACCAATTTTTTTTCATAATAGAGATGCATGGTTTCACATATAATCTTTTTCTGTTCTGTTTTATATCTGAACTTGTTTTCTTTTTTGTATGCTCCAAAAAACTTTTTTTTTTTAAAGAGGTGACAACTCAAATTAATTGCAATAGTTTACCTTGATCCTTAGGTACAGATGACAACACAAATCCTTCATCTCAGCAGAGAGATGGGGGAGTATAAGTGGAGAAAGTCATGTACTCTATCTTCTGTAATTGGTTTTTAGGATTGTCTAAATGCTTTTCTTCATTAATAAGGAGTGCTAAAGGGTGGTGGTAGGGGAGAATCAATTGAAAAATGTCTCTGCAAAAAAAAATCAATAGAACTTTTTTTTTTAAAAGAGAGGCTAAAAAGAGAGTAAGAGCCAGAGCTGGAAGATTGCACAAAATGAAGCCAGTTAGGCACATGGGTGGACTTAGTTCCTTGTAAAGAAGCCACACAACCCTTCCCAAGAGCCACATGCAAGAGAATAAAAATCAGTTGGACTTGAAAAAGACCTAGAATCGGAAGGTATTCCTGGACCAAGCAGCAGCCAAAGCAGAAAGCCAGTAAAAGGATAAAGCCAGCAAACTTAGGCCTTGTCCCTTCACTGACACTGAGTTATGTGGACTAGGTAGATGTGGGGGAGGGGGCCAGCTCTCTTAATGAGGCCAAGTGTTTTCTCCTATTGAAAGTGCCCCCACCAAAGGTGATGTCATAAGTCTAAAACAGGGCTTCTTAAACTTTTTCCACACGCAATCTCTTTAGCACTTCTTAAACTGTGGTGGACATAGGGTTGTGACCCACAATTTAAGAAACACTAAAGCAATAGAGTCAAATCCAAATTGAAATAGGTGCCACTAAATGACCTATAAGCATATTGACTTAGAAAATCAATCAATATTTATTAAGTGTCTACTATGTACCAGGCACTGTGTTGAATGCTAGTGATACAAAAAGAAACATATAGTTGCTGCCCTCAAGGAGCTTACAATCTTATACACAAACAAATATGTATGAACAAGCTGTACACAGGAAAAATAAAAAATAATTAACAGGAGGAAGGCACTAAAATTAAAGTGAGTTGAGAAAGACTTCCTGAAAAAGATGGGATTTTAATTGGGACTTAAAAGCATCAAGGAAGATCAGTAGGGCAGAGAGCACTTCAGGCATAGGGGACAGCTCTTGTTTATAAATAAATAAATACACACACATACACACACACACACACATACATCTTTTCATTAATCTATCAACACATTGAAATCAAATATGAACTTCATTTTAATCTGGTTTAGGCACATTGGGGAGTGTTGTGGGCCACATGTGGCCAAAGAACCTTGTATTTGACTCTCTGCTCTAGAGGACTATGTAGGTACCTGGTCTGTGTACCACCCTGCCCCCAACCCCACCCCCACCCCAGCAGGTGTGAGGTACTTAACTCCCCGGCAACCCTGAGCACTTTCCCCTGGAAGTGCAGGAAGACCTACATTCAGGATATTAATCTCAATTGAGAGAATCATAGACATCCTATGGAAGATAAGAAAAGGAAGACAGGGTATCTTGACTGTTTATGGACTTGAGTGAGTCTTTTGTGTGCTTGTATGTGAGCTAAGGTAACTTTGCCTTCTTTGTAGAGGCCTAGACATGAGCCAGATCCTGATGTTCTGAGAGAAAAAACTTGGGTATGGACAAATTCTGAGGTTCCTAGATGATAGCATAATTCAATGGCTTCAGAGTTATTTGAATGTCTGGACCCATCGAGTAAACATTAATATTTGGATATCGATTTCAAAGGAGTCCTCTCATGCAATGTGCACTAGGCAAAATCTACCAAGAATCAATGTCAAGACTTATACTTATATCCAAAAAGTCAATTGTACAAGTACAAGGTTGAGAAGTTGTAGTCAGACAGAGAGAGGTCTGTCTTTAAAAGATCTTGGAGTTTTAGTGGAATGGAGACTCAATATGAGTCTCAACATTATGATGTAGCAGCCACAAAAAAGCAACTGCAATCTAAATCTGCCTTAAGAGAGACATAGTTTCCAATCAATAAGCATTGATTAAGCACCTACTATCTACAAGGCACTGTAGATATAAAGACAAAAACAGAATCAGTCCTTGCCCTCAAGGAACTTACATTCTAATGCAGAAGATATGTTCATAATGGGTATACAGATATAAACCTAGTAGCCAATTTGGCACCCAGAATTTAACACAATTATTTCAAGTGTTATCTGACCAGTACAAACTAGGACAGAACTAACCCCTTGTATACAGGAGGTCCCAAAAGTCTTAGTGTAGTTTCAGCAATAAAACCTTTAACATGGGTGTAAGTCAAAGAGATTGTGTGAGAAGCCCCATTGATTAAACCTACATTGGTGTCACCATGGACAGAGTGCTAAACCTGGAGTCAAAGAGATCTAAGTTCAAATCTGGCCTCAGGAACTTATTTACCAGCTATGTGACCTTGGGTAAGTCATTTGACCTTTGCCTGCCTCAATTTCCTCATTGTAAAATAGGGATAATACCACCTACCTCTCAGGGTTTTAGTGAGGATAAAATTAGATAATATTTGTGAAGCACTTTGCAAATTTTAAAGTGATAAATAAATACTAATGATTGTTATATCTAAGGCACTTGTTTTGGGCCATAGATTGTAGGTAGCAGGAGCTGAAGGCTAGGCAGGTAGTGGTGATGGGGTAAATGGAGGCATTATTTGGTTGCTGTGATGTTAGAGCTATAAGAAACTTTAGAGATCATTTAGTTCATCTACCTCAAAACTGAGGCCCAGAGCTGTAGAGTGACTTATCAAGGGTCACAAAGCAAGTTAGTTGCAAAGCCAGGATTAGAACCTACATCTCCACACTGACAGATCACTGCTTTTTTGCCCTACGTGGTATCTCAGTAACTTTCCTCTGGCAATCAGATAGAAACCAAAACTGTGTCCCCGAATCAAACCTAACACCCCTGGAAGGTAAATGAAAAGGTCAAGCATTAGATTGGTTTTTTTTCCTTCTATTTGGCTCTTGGCAACATGGAGAGAGCAGAAGACTGATGATGGTTGGGGCATATAGATAAAATAAAAAGATTAGGGTTCATTTTTGTGTTGGCTTTCATCATCTTCTGTTTACACCTGAAGACATTCTTTTTCCTTCCTTCCTTCCTTCCTTCCCTCTTCCTCTCTTTCTTTTTTTTCTTTCTTTCTGGTGGAATGAGGCCATGAGGAGAGAAGCCCTTCTTGAATTGTAGCCCTTGGGAATCTAGACAGGATGGCATAATGAATAAGGCAATGATCTTGGAGTCAGGAAGACCTGTGTTTGAATGTCATCCCTGAGTGCCTACTAACTGTATGTCCCTGGGTAAATCACTTAACATTTCTGTATCTTCATTTGTAAAATTAAGGGACTGGATTTAATGACTCTAAAGCTCCCTTCCACTCTAAATGCAGGATCCTATTCCTCTTATTAGCCATATCCCTGTCAGTAATAGGACATTCTCAGAGACAATTTGGTGTATCAGGAAGAACACCAAACCTGGAGTTAGAAGACTTAAGTATGGCCACCAGTTTCAGTACTGGCAAACTTGAACAAATCATTAATGTCTCTAAATCTCAGGTTCCTCCTCTGTAAACTAGGAATAATGACACTTACCTCTCAGGATTACTGAAGAAAAATCCCAACAGTCAGAGCCATCCAAAAGTGGAATGAAAAATCTGAAGAGGTGGTAGATTCCCTCCTCTTTGGAGTTGTGCAGTGAGCATTGAGATGACCACTTGTCATGTATGGTATAGTATATATACATATGCACATATGTATGTATATATTTATGCATGTATATATACACTCACATAAATGTGTGTGTATACATGTAGGGGCACATGTGTGTACACAAACACATATGTATACACACATCTCTTTCATGTACCAGATGGACACTGAAATCCTTTGCAACTCACAAATGTAATTATGTGACATCATAAGGATCAAATGTGGCAATGATTGGAAAATGTTCCAGCAACTGGTATATGAATGTCAGCTGCTATTAAATCCAACCCAATGGCTCTCCTCACGGCCCATTTCCACCAGAAAGAAAAAAAGAAAAGAGAGAGAAAAAGAGAGAGAGAGAGAGAGAGAGAGAGAGAGAGAGAGAGAGGAAGGAAGGAAGGAAGGAAGGAAGGAAGGAAGGAAGGAAGGAAGGAAGGAAGGAAGGAAGGAAGGAAGGAAGGAAGGAAGGAAGGAAGGAAGGAAAAAAGAAGGAAAGGAAAAAGAATGTCTTCAGGTATAAACAGAAGTGACGGTGAAAGTTGTCACAAAAATGAATGCAACCTGTTTAATAAGGACTTACAAGGTTGCAAAATACACACAAAGTATCTAATTACAGGTAGTTTTAGGAGCAAGCTTTGTCTGTTTTAGTCAACAACTCTTACTTATGAATCTCAGGGCATGCCCTAATCCAGACACTTAAGTCCAGATCATTCCGTGCCCTGTTCTTTCTCTGTCTGGTTATCCAAGAAGTCTTTGTTCTCTGCTACATATCAGTCATGATGCTTCACTCTCATCCAACTGAAGCTTCGCTTAAATCTTGGCCATCTGAGGAAGTAGGTTTTTTCCATTGGATCTTCAAGACCTATCCCAGGTTCTGGCCAAACTGTACAAGAAGCTCAATGATTCTCCTTACCGTAGATAAACTTTTGCCTTTCATTTCTCCAGAAATCCTTTACTAACTCATAAACAAACATGTGGATTATATAGGGAAGTTAGGTGGTACAGTGGATAGAGTACAGGACATGGAGTCAGGAAGAACTGAATTTGAATCTTACCTCAGACACTTACTAGCTCTTCAGCCCTGGGCAAATCATTTAACCTCTCTCAGCCTCAGTTTCCTCATCTGTATGGAGGGATACCTTGCTATTTTTTTTAACCATGTAAGTTTTATATGTGTGTGTGTGTGTGTATTGTATATGTATGTGTGTATGTATATATATACACATTTATGTATATACACACATGCATATATGTATACATTTATGTATATATACATTTATGTATGTGTTCATATATGTATGTGTGTGTATCCACATAAGCCTGTCTAAATGTGGCTCATAAGGAGGCAAGAATAGATATCTCTAGCATCTCCTCCCATACCCTTCTCCAAGAGAGATTTTCGTGCATACCCAGAGAGGAAATAGGAGTTTGGGGCCAGAGGTTAGCCAATCTGCTCTTCTTGGAGAGAGGGGGTACTGAGCTAGAATTATATGTATTTGCTTCCTTAAACATCATTAATCTAGGACAGACAATCTTTGGGTTTAAGCTAAACATGTGATCACTGTTCCTTAATGGATAGGGAGGACCCCTAAGTTCTATATCCAGAGCTTGACTCCCTTCCCACCAGATACCAGTTATACAATGAAGGCACATAACAAATAACAAAGAACCCATTCATTCAATTCAATAGCAAAACAGAATTCAGAAGAAGTATACATATGAGCATATATACTTAACAATTGAATGAGCTATCCTTTGGGTATTGAGATAACTCAGCTCAATCAACAGAATTTCAGATCTCACACAAGGGGAAATTCCCCAAAGTCTCTAGTGTAGTAAACTAGGTATAAAGCCATAATAGAGACTAACTGCTTCTCTGTCGGCCTCATCTGTTTCCTCATCTATAAGACAGGAATAAGAACAGTTCTATCTCCCAAAGTTGTTATGAAGTTAAAACAAAATAATTTTTGTAAAGTGTTTTGCAAACATTAAGGCACTTTATAAATGCTATTATCATCAGGAGCAGCAGCAGTATCATTATTATTGTTGTTATTACTATTACCATTATTTTTATCTACTATATTGCTTGAGAAGTGGTGATCCTGACTTCCATGAAGACCTCTTGTGACCAGGAGCCTCTAACCTCCTAAGGGAGCCTATTCCACTTTTGACATCTCTGGTAGTTGTTTTCCCTTACATTGAGTCAAAATCTGCTGCTTTGCAATTTCTACCCATTCTTCCTAATTCCTAATAGTTTAATTACAGCATATAAAGACTTTTAATATTTTCCTACTGTCATTTCTCAACATGTGAGTATCAAATTAGTAAATCTTCAGATTGTATTGTGTTAGAATGCTTGACTTTAAAAATTGTTATTATCTCCTTCTGCAGAAACATAAATGTTTAATTGCAGCAAGACAAAAGCCCTTTAACAATATCTCTCCACTATCACTGTGTATGTGTATGTGTGAACATCAATTTTTTAAATTAAGCACAAACAAACATAATTTCATAAACTAAAGCTAGTATTTACTTGAGAAATTATTAGTAATATTTATTTATATTTTAGGACAAAAATATTTTTCAGTTGTGGATAAGTGGCTAAATTTAGACTGAAGAGGTAAAAATACTGATGACAACGTGGGAGAGTCTTTGCTACCATGTTGTGGTACACCTAAATTGACAAGAAAAAGAAAATATGTGAAATTATGTGGCTCTCAAATGAGGAAAATTTTAACAGGTTATTGAAATTGAAATATGAAATTGTATTTTTGACTGAGCATAAATCTGATTTTATTAATTTTTTTTCATAATGACTTATGGCTTTAAAAACTGTGTTGTTGGATTTTAAAAAAACTCAAAGATTTAAACATGTCATTTCAAGGAAAAATTGTCACATTTATGTTAAAAAATAAAATTGAAAGTTTTACTAAAAAAGTTAACATATGGAAGAACAGGGTGGAAAATGGTTCTTTAGAAACGTTTATAGCTACAGCTGATTTTATAATTGAAAATAACCTTCCCAAAGATTTAATTGTTAAGAGTTATAATTGATCATCTGAAGTGCCTGGAGAGTTTCAGAAATACTTCCCTTCAAATTTTGATTCTAAAAAACTAAGTTGAGGTCATAAACCACACTCAATTGAAATCAGTCATCTGTCATTAAAAGTTCAAGAAAAGTTTGTCAAGTTATCAAGTGACATGAGTTTAAAACTTGAGTTTCCTAAAAAATTGTTAAATTAATTTTGGCTTGGGACTAAAACAGAATTTCCAACAATTTTTGAAATGGCCTTAAACATACTTCTGCCATTTTGTGCTATATATTTATGTGAAACACAGCATTCTCAGTGTTGACAATTATAAAATCAAAATATCAATCAACTTTGAAAAATGTTGAAGATGTTCTACGACTCAGGTTCCCAGAGTGAGTGATACAGCCCCTTGGGCAGCACTGGAACAATGCAGGGGGGCCAGTAGTAGCCTTAGATACAATTGGGGGGCATTGAATAAAGGTGAGCATAAGGAAAGAAAAGAAAAGAAAAGAAAATTTTGAAAAACCATTTGTACATGCTTTGTCTGTTGTATAACAGAGTTAAAGTTGTAGTGATTCCATTATTTTCCAAACAAACACACAAAATGCAAGTTTTAACCAATCAGTGATCAAGTCCACTGACATGTCTTAAAAAGCAAGTGTTGGCAGGTGAGCACGTAGCACATTTGTAGGAAGTCCAGCATGTGTTGGCAGGAATATGTGCATGTAATGACTTGTTTAAAATACTATATGGTTACATGATACAATATTGTGTCATCAAAATTTTAATGCAGGAAAAACCCCACAAATTTACAATAAATTATTAAATTTAATAGCGTCATTTTTTGAAAAAAAATTTATATTTTTTGAAATTTCAAAAAAAACATTAAAGAGTTAAAGAAAGTAGATTTCTAGGGGTGTGCTGTAATTTTTTTTTAAAGGAACCAGCAGGCCGAATAAGTTTGGGAACCTCTGCTCTATGTCCTGCAGTAACAAATATTTTGCCAAGATTTAATTCTTTATGTAAAAATAAACATGCACATCCATCTCATTAGTATGCAAATTTGCTTTTGTCTTTAATAAATGGTAAAATTATACACATACCAAAGAATTGTTTTAAAATAAATTTCTTTATGATTTATTATCAGTAAATGTTTGATTTGTATACCAATTTTATCTGACTATCTACCTGGGTCAAGTAAAAATTTTTCAGGCGAAAAGAGGTCACGAGTGGAAAAAGTTTAAGAAGTGCTGCTCTAGAGGGGATATCCATTCTGGAACTGGGTGACTTAGCTGGCCACTGAAGTCTCATTTAGTTCAGTGCTCCTGTGTTTCTGTGGCCTCCTGAATCAACACTCGAGTGTGACATCAGGACTTTGCCTACAATGCCCACATCAAGAAATATTCCTTACTTTTGTGATGCCACCGCTATTCTACATATTTATATGTTGCTCTCCCAGTCAGTAGAAGGTTTCTCCTAGAACAGAGAAGTCTACATTTAGTAATTATTATAGCTTTAGAATGCTCAAGCAACCAATAAGCATGGAGTAAACACCTACGTGCCAGACACAGGGCTGGGTGCTTAAGGACACAAAGATAGATAGTACGTAAGCCCTGCCCTCAAGGAGCTTATATTTTGTTGGGAAGATAACATATCTATATTGATGTATAAACAATATTTTCCTAATTTTTTTCCCTTTGATGGACTTATCTCCCCTGCCCCATGATCCAGGAATGGGTTGCTCTTAAATGGTGTAACTTATAGGGTGAAACTAGGAGAACAAGGAAGGAAAGAAAGGAGAAGCCTGCTTAAGTAGCACTGATATTTCCTTGTCTCTAAGGAATAAAGACTTTTTTGAACTGACTAGATGCATTTCATTACCTTATTATAGTAGGAGTCCCAAATTTCTTGTGAGTAAATTACTTTTTTATGAATTCACCATGTTAAAAAAGTCAGTGTCCTTGGGCCCTTCCCTCCCTCAAATTGGAGAGGGTAGAGGATGGACATCAGAGACCTCCTCCCAGATATTCTATTTAAGGAGGGGGCCCAGAGCAGCCACCCCATCATTTCCCTGCCTGCTCCTCTGGACTTTATCATTGTCTCCAGAAACTCATCTTCCTGCAAGATCACATCAGCTTTGAAGCTTATACCTCCTCAGTATCCACTGCTCCATCTAGCTGCCCAGTAACTGGAGATCCAATAGCTGTCATCAAATATAAAGAGCTGTTATAAGGAAAAGGGTACATTTGTTCTGCTTGGCCCCCAGGAAGCAGAAGTAGGAAGAAGGTGGAAGTTTCAGAGAGGCAGATTTCAGCTTAATGTAAATATGGAAAAAAAAAAACTTCCTAACAATGAAATCTGTTCAAAATGGAATGGGTTGTCTCTGTAGGCAGTTAGGTGGCACAGTGGATCAAGTGTTAGAGTTAGGAAGACCTGAGTTTGAATCTCCTTCCTCAGACACACTGGTTACATGGCCCTGGGAAAATCACTTAAACTCCCAGCCTCAGTTTCCTTATGTATAAAATGGAGATAATACTTACCTCTCAGAGTTGTATCAAATGAGTTAAGATATGTGAAAAGTGTTGCAAACCTTTAAAGTACCATATAAATACTAACTATTAGTAATAATAGTATGTAGTAAACTCCCTATTACTTGAGGTATTTAATTATAGCCTAGACCAGGGGTGGGACCCTGTGGTCTCGATGCCACATGTGGCCTTCTAGGTCCTCGGGTGTGGCCTTTGGACTGAGTCCAAGTTTTACAAAACAAATCCTTTCATTGAGGGGATTTGTTCGGTGCAGTTTGGATTCAGTCAAAGGTCCACACTAGAGGACCACAGGTTCCCTACCCCTGGCCTAGATTAACACTTGTTCAAGTATGTGCTGAGCCATGTGAACTCTGGTCTCTCTTTCAACAGTCACTTGGTGTCATGAAAGGAGCATTGGATTTGGAATTAAAAAGCCTAGGTTCAAATCCTTTCTCTGCTACTTAGTTGGATAAGCCACCCAGCCACTCTAGGCCTCAGTTCCTTCAACTGTAAAATGTAGCATTTGGGCTAGATGTTCTCTAAGGTTTCTTCTAGATTTATGCTCTAGAACCTAGGATTTCTCTGAACTAGACTAACTAAACTATCACTTGTTAGGGATGTTCTAGAGATGCTTCAGGCTATAAGAAGAGTTTGATGATGTTTAGGGTCCCTTCTAACTCCAAAGTTCTTTGGTTCTCTTCTAAATAATGACCCTTCCAACATGCCTCTTCTTGTCCCCACAAGTCATCTTTTCCCAAGGCTTTAGCTCATGCTCATATGGTGCGGTTTCAAATTGCCTCATGATTTTGAACCTCCACCTTCCTGAAATACAGACCTTCCTAAAGTGTGGCACCCAAAAACTGAACACCATGGTAGTTTAGGATTGATGAACTGGGAGGCCACGGTGTATGAAGGGACATCGACATATAATGAAGTCTTCAAGTATGAGGCCAGATGTTAGGATGGAGAGGAGACTGTGATTCAGGTACTGAACTCCTTGAAAATGACAGGATCATGGATTGAGCTGGAGATGAGACCTTAGAGGACATCTAATCTAACCTCCTCATTTTATAGATGATGAAACTGAGACCCAGACATATTGAGTGACTTGCCTGAGATCACACAGACAGTAAGTAGAAGAGCTAGTATTTAATTTTTTTTAATTTTTATTTATTTCATTCTGAAATTAAGAAATAAAATAAGCATCTCCCTAATAGTAGAGTAGGAAAAAATGATTATACATGAAACTGCAACTCTATTATGTACAACTTGTAATTCCTTTTAAATATATAGTAAAGTTACCATGTCACTTTCTTTTTTTTCCCCTTTTCTCTTCTTTCTCTCCCCCCAGAAATGGCTACCGTTAGACACAAATATGTGTGTTGCTATGTATGATATACATATGTATATAATGTATGTATGTATGTAAAGCCATTCTATACATACTTCTATTTATCAGTTCTTTCTCTGGATGCGAATAGTGTCTTCTTCCATATGTTCACTGACTCCACTCTAAACCCAACATGGTTTCCACTAACTCATTCTACCTCCCTAAAAAGAAAGAAGATTGGCCTGGAATGTGGTGCTATGAATGACTGCAACAAGGATCTGTACAGAAAGATATGGGAAGATCTCAAGTAAATCTCCAAAAAAAAGTTGCTTCTACCTTCTCTCCTCTTCCTCACTCTTCAGCTCCTTGCAATCTGGCTTTCAATTTCCACACCTAGCTAAAATGATTCTCCCCAAGGTTACCAATGGAGCTCTTCATTGGTAAACCAAATGGCCTTTCTCAATCTCCATTCTTCTTTTTCCCTGCAGTCTTTGAAATTGATGACTGCTGCCTTTTCTTTCATATCCCTCTTCCCTGCATTTACATGACAATGCTCTCTTGCCTTTTTTTCAGTTTTCCCTTTACCTATCTGACTGACCTTTCTCATTCTTCTCTACTGTATCATCATCCATCCATGTCCCACTACCTAACCATGGGTATTCCCTGAGGTTTTTCCATAAGCCTTCTTCTTTTTTCTCTCTATGCCTTCTCTTTTGAGGATTACATTAGTTCCCATGCTTTTATTTGTCACCTCTATGTAAATAACTACAAAACCGCAGCATTCAGGTTTAGTTTCCCTCCTGAATTCCAGTTCTGCATTAACAAGTACCAATTAAATAAATCAATCAAACATTTACTAAGGGCCTATTATGTGCCAGGCACAATGCTAAGTTCTGGGAATAAAAAAAAAGGCAAAAGACAGTGCCTGCCCACAAGGAGCTTGCAATCTAAAGGGGTAGACAACATGAAAACAAATATATGCAAAGCAAGCTATCTATAGGATAAATAGAAAATAATTAAAAGAAGGAAGGCACTGGAATTAAGAGGGGTTAGGGAAGACTTCCTGTAGAAAGTAGGATTTTAGATGGTATTTAAAGGAAGCCAGGGAGGTCAGTAGTTGGAGAGGAGGAGGGAGAGCATTCCAGGCATGGGGGACAGTCAGAGAAAATGCCCAGAGACAAGAGATGGCTTATTGGGTTAATGGGACATCCAGGAGGCCAGTGTCATTAATTGAAAAGTGTTTGGAAGTGTTGGGGAATAAGGTGTAAGAAGACTGGAAAGGTAGGAAGGGGTTAGGCTTTGAAGGGCTTTGAAATACCAACATGTCCTTGGATGTCCAGGAGTTATCTTGAATTCAGCATGTCAAAATCAGAACTCATTTTCTTCTATACAAACTTGACTCTCTTTCTAACTTACCTATTTCTTTCAAAAGCGCTGCCACTGTTTTAGTCACTGAAGTCTGCAAACTTGGGCTCATCCTTTACTTGTAACTCCCCTTTATCTCACACATCCAAACAGTTATCGAATCTTGTCATTTCTAACTCTGCAGCATTGCTGGCATCCTTACCCCTTCTCTCCACTCACACAGCCACTGCCTTAGGTCATGCCCCTCAACATCTCTCATGTAGATTATTGCAGTAGCTACCTAACTGGTATCCTTGCCCCTACTCTTTACCTTTTCCATTAGATATCAAATTGCTGCTGGATCCTTTGCTCCAGAAGCTTCAATGCTTTCTATTGCCTCTAGGATAAGATACAAATTCCTTTATTTGGCATTTAAAGCCTCTAGCCTATATATCCAGAATGGTTTCACATCACTCCCCTTAACTAACTCCATGTTCCAGCCAAATTTCCTTATGTGCTTGTTCCCCATATAAGTTGCACAAAACTCTGAATAGCTTTATCCCAACTCCCATCCTCAGAAGTGAGTCTCAGGTCCCAGAGCAAGGCTACATCTCCCTCCCAGTGTTCTGGAAAGGTATTCCTGAGGAGTAGTGTAGGGGGTGATTATCTAATACCATCACCTCAAGCTATATTTCTTGTACCCAAGATAATCAGTTGAGAATCATTTTAGTTGGGCAGCCTTTAATAGTATTTAGAAAGTATTAGAGTAGGAAAAGTTAGCACAAAACATCCTCTCAAACATCTCATACATTATAAGTAAATTCAGAGTCTTGAGGAGAGTAACCTTGAGTTTAGGGAGCATATGTAGCAAAGGGATGATTCCTGGATAGATCCTGGCTGCTGGATCATCCTTTCCTCCCATTCAGACAGTGATCAAGACGTTCTTCTTAGATATGGGCTTCTTATAGAACAGTGACTCTATGTCTATGCTCCCAATATGATGCTGCCATCAGCTGACTAGGGAAACTGATGGGAAGAAAGGAGTCCAAAATTCTCTGATCCTTCAAAGCTCTAAAAGTTCTCCTCTAGCAAAAGACTAAGGAAGGCTAATCTCTTTCCCTCTCACTCTGTTGCTCCCCAGGGGTTACCAACTGGCTCCAACCTTTCAATCGACTCCAGTTCTAATGTGTTTATTTATTTATAAATAACTCCTGGGGAGAGAACAAGTTACAAACACAATTCTTGTGCAACTTTGTAGGTCACTCCTGATCCAAGAACTTTTAGTACATAGTCTAAAGCCTATGATTGACTGATTGAGATGTGTGCTCACCTAGTTAAGGTATCAAGGATAAAATGGGGTGGTGTGGTTTCGAACCTCACCTTTATACCTGTATGTGACATTTTATCTCCTACTTTTCTGGATTTTCTCTGGCACTTGTCCACCAAGTTCATAGCAGCTTCCTCTTCTATTTACTCTGGGGTGTATCTGTCACCCACCTACTTAAGTACCTATTGTCGCCCATATTTGAATATAAGCTCCCTGAGGACAGGTAGTGCTTCCTGATTTGTTTTTGGATCTTCAGAACTAACTACAGTGTCTGTCATAGATAGCAAGCACTTAATAAATGTTTATTGATTGAAGACTCCCACAGACTATTCCCCATGCCTGGAGCAGATTCCCTCAATAGTTCTCCAGCTTCCTGCAAAGCTTCCTACAAAGCTTTTCCTGATCCCCTCCAGCTGTCACTACTTTGCTCTTCACCTCCCAGTTACTAAGTAATTTATCTCTATGGATGTTATTTCCCACCAGCAGAACTAAGTTCCTTGAGGTCAGAGATTCTTTTTTTGGTCTTTATGTTTCTAGTGCCTAGTATCTGGCATGCATCAACCTCATAACCAATGTGTACATCCCTGGAAAGTACACTACCAAGATAAGTGAACTCATCCACAGCATTAAAAACTTCTCCATTTGCTGTAACTGATGGTTCTACTTATGGATGATGTAGTGCTGGTTGATGGAGCACTTGTGGGAATCGCTTCCATTTGAATCGTCTTAGGAAGATTCTGAAGATCACCTGGTAGGATAAGGTACCAGACACTGAGGTCCTTTCTGGAACTAAACTGCCAAGCATTCAAACTGTACTTCAGAGGGAGCAGCTCTGATGGGATGGCCACGTTGTTTGAATGAAAAATTTATGCTTACCAAAAAGACTATTTTATGGAGAGCTCACACAGGGCAAGCATTCACAGGGTGATGAGAAGAAGTGATACAAGGACACTCTCAAGGTTTCTCTTAAGAACTTTGGAATTGATTCTGTGACATGGGAGACACTGGCACAGGACTGCTCAGCACAGCGTGCCCACATCAGAGAAGGTGCTCTATGAGCACCTATGCTCTAGGAGCAAAGCAGAACTGAAGTAGCTCAAAAGAAAAGTGAGATGTGCAGATTTAGAGAATCCACCCCAAATGTTTACATGGGCTATTTGTGCCTGGCCTGCGGCAGAGCATTCCAAGCTTGTCCACAGTCCACAGTGGGACACACTGAAACTTGACTCTAGCACAGTGATGTCATTTTGGTTCTCTTCCAGAACGAAGGACAACAACCAACCAACCAGCCTGTATCTAGCAGATGTTTAATAAATACTTTTTGAATGAATGATAACAGTGAGAAACAAGGTACATGCCTACTCCTTTTCTTGGCCAAGGGTATTGGGGTTCACGAAAGAAGGAGGGACTCACATTGAAGAGGATGACCCCAAAACTCCTCGTCTGAAGAGAGGAAGGTTTTTCATGAGCATCAAAAGATTTGAGTCTGCATTTGCAAACCAAGTTTTTCTGCTTTCAGAAGCACCACTGAAGAAACAACACTGTTCTGGGAGTGGTCTGGACAGCAGGAACATCTGGCAACAGGCAAACCCTCCCCTCTTTCTAACCTCCCCATTACTGTCAAGGCTAGCACCATCCACCCAAGTCACTCAAGCTCACAGTTTAGAAGTCCTCCTTGACTCCTTGTTCTCTCATTACCCCATCCAGTCAGTTGCCAAATCTTGTTTCTACTTTCTCCGCATCTCTGAAATACACCCCCTTTTCTGTTCTAATACTGCTACTACTCTGGCTCAGGTCCTCATCACCTCATACCTGTCCAATGGAAATAGCTTACAATAGGTTGGGGTCCCTGCCTTAAGTCTTTCTTCATTCCATCTCATCCTCCATTCAACTGTAGAATTGATCTTCCTAAAATGAAGGTCTGACCATCTCTCTCTCTCTCTCTCTCTCTCTCTCTCTCTCTCTC
>NW_020954591.1:29323707-29381839 GCF_900497805.2 Vombatus ursinus | reverse complement strand
TCTCTCTCTCTCTCTCTCTCTCCCCCTCTCACACACACACACACTCCAGGAGCTCCCTATTACCTTCAGGATCAAATTCAAAATCCTCTGTTTGGCTTTTGAAGCCCTTTCAAAGCTGTCCTCTCTCTTACCTTTCCAGGACTTTGACACCTTACTCCCCTCCACACACTCTGGGATCCAGCAACACTGGCATTTTCTCTGTTGCTGGAACACCATACTCCATCACTCAACTCTGAGCATTTTCATGGGCTGTCCCTTATGCCTGGAACTGTCTCCATCCTCATCTCACCTTCCTAGTTTCCCTTGCTGTTTTTAAATCTCATCTAAAGTCCCGCCTTCTTGCTTTCCCCAGCACTCTTAATCTTGATGCCTTTCCTCTGAGATTATTCCCAATTTATCCTGAATATATATTGTTTGTACATAGTTGATTGCATATTGTCTCCCCCATTAAACCTTGTACCCCTTGACAGCGGGGATTGTTTTTTGCCTTTATTTTTATCTATAGCTTAGTACAGTGGCTAGCACATAGCAGGTTCTTGATAAATGCTAATTGACTGACTTGAATATATTTGTTTGCATGTTGTTTCTCTCCCATTAGATTGTTATCTCCTTGAGGGCAGGGACTGTCTTTTGCTTCTTTTTATATCCCCAGCACTTAACAAAGTGTATGGCACATAAGAGGTGCATAATAAATGCTTACTGATATAGAGAACTAAGTCAAATTTATAAGAATAGAAGCTATTCCCCAATGATAATGGTCAAAGGATATGAACAGGCAGTTTTCAGATGAAGAAATTAAAGCTATCTATAGTCATATGGAAAAAAATGCTCTAAATCACTATTGGTTAGAGAAAAGCAGATCAAAACAACTCTGAGGTACCACATCACATCTATCAGATTTACTAACATGACAAAACAGGAAAATGATAAATGTTGGAGAAGATGTGAGGAAAATTGGAACACTACTGCATTGTTGGTGGAGTTGTGAAATGATCCAACCATTTTGGAGAGCAATTTGGAACTAGGTTATAAAAATGTGCACACCCTTTGACCCAGAAATAGCACTTCTAGGGTTGTATCACAAAGAGATCGTACAAATGGGAAAAGGACCCACATGTACAAAAATATTTGCAGCAGCTCTTTCTGTGGTGGCAAAGAATTGGAAATTGAGGGGATGCCCATTGATTGTGGAATGGCTGAACAAGTTGTGGTGTATGAATGTAATGGAATACTATTGTGCTAGAAGAAATGATGAGCAGGCAGACTTCAGAAAAACATGGAAAGACTGATATGAACTGATGATGAGTGAAGTGAGCAGAACCAGGAGAACATTGTACACAAAAACAGCCACATTGTGCGATGACTAACTTTGATAGACTTAGCTCTTCTCAGCAATGCAAGGATCTAAGGCATCTCCAAAAGTCTCATGATGGAAAATGCTATCCACATCTAAGAAAGAACTATGAAGTTTGAATGCAGATTGAAGCATACTATTTGCTCTTTTTTTCCTTCTATTTTGTTTCTTCTTTCTTGTGGTTCCTCCTATTGGTTCTAATTCTTCTTTACAATATGACTAATGTGAAAATATGTTTAATAGGAATGTATATGTAAAGCCTATATCAGATTGCGCACCATTTTAGGGAGGGAGGTGAAGAGAGAGGGGGAGAAAATGTAAAACTCAAAAGTTTATGGAAGTGACTGTTGAAAACTAAAAATAAATCAATTAATTTAAAAAATGATTATTGATTGATTTATTGATTGACTCAGTAGTCAGTGGTCAGTATCAGGGAGATCCATTGGTGAGTGACATGCTATGGTCCAGACATGGATTCACCATCAGTGAGCTTTGGCAGTAGTCCACATTTACAATGACTAGGTCTCAGGGAAAGAGTTTTTAGCTCCCAAGAGTAATAAGAGGGATAAATAAATAAGAGGAATAAAGCAATATTGTGAGCCAAGATGAATTACAGTGTTCATCAAGCTTCCAAGACAGGAACTCAGGCAGAGTGGGAAAAGACAGAGATCCAGTTTCTGAAAGTGGGTTCATGAAGCAAGAGTTCAGTTATTGGACATGAATTGTAAGGAATAATAACAAGGCTGATCAGATGCTAAGCAATAAGGCCAGGTGTCCTGGTATTTACTCTGCCTGTAGTCTGTCTCAGTCTCAGAGCCCAGGGAAGGGCTGAGGTTAAAGTGGTGAGGAATGGAGGCCGTGGGAGTGGAAGAAGGTGGTGAAAGAAATAGAAGGAGGGAGGTCATTACAGAGGTGGGGCAGCTTTGGGAGCTCTAAAACCAAGGGGGGCGGGGCCCCAAAAGCTATTAGTTCTCATCTGATAAATCTGGGAAGACTTCCTAAAGGAAATACAGTCAATACTAGAGCAGTTGGAAGGGGTTCCAGAGAGAGAGGACTTGGCAGTCTCTGTGTCCTCATTACCACATGGAAGCTAGAAGCTTCCATCAAGTAGCTTAATTCTATCAAGACCATGGAAATTCCCCAGTCTTTCCTGAATTAGTTGTACCAATAAATAAATAGATAAGATAAATAAATAAATACTATATAATAACTGAATAAACAGACCAAAAGAGGTTATGTTTTCTCTCCTGTCTCACTACTTCTTTCTCTTCTCTCTTATAAATCCTTCCTGAAATCCCCTCCCTGCTCCCCACCCCAAGTTTTTCTTAACTACCTGGGAGCTAGGCAACTATTTTCCCTGTCACCTCTCAGGGCCCTCCACCCCATACCCCATCCAACACTTCAACACTGAGCTGAACCACTTGCCCCCAAGGTCTAGACATAATATAAATACTTGATTTAATTATCTCCCTGCTTGCTTGCCCTGGGTCCAATTCCAATTATAAGTTTGCCTCCCTCATTGCTGGTCCACTTTCCACCTTGGGCCTGGGTGGGTTTTGCTGAAACTGTTAGTGGAGGTGGAGAAGAAAAAAGACAGGAGAAAGAGACAAATATCAGTATTCCTACTTTGCAGATGGGGAAAGTGAGACACAGGGCTGGTTATGAATCACACACTGAATTGTTGATAGAGTTGGGAATGAAAAAGATGAGACTTCTCATTCTCTTGCCAGAACAATAGAGCACCACTAACCCAACACTAAAATTTTTGTAGATTAAAGCAATGCAAAAATGTAACTGTCTGGCTCAGTGAGTAGAGTGCTGGACCTACAATCAGAAAGACCTGAATTCAAATCAAGTCACAAATACTTACTAGCTGTGTGACCCTGGGCAAGTCTTTTAACTACTATCTGCCTCAGTTTCCTTATTTGTAAAATAAGAATAATAATAGCACCTACCTCCCAACATCATCGAGAGACTAAAATTAAATAATAGCTGTAAAGCACTTTTCATACTTTAGCGTTCTTTGTAAAGATAGTTATTATCACTTTTCATTGGAGGTCTTCAAACAAAGGCTGAACCTATTAACTCAGTTACAGAGGAGAATCTCAGGTATAGGTTGTGGTAGATGGCTTACAGGGTCTCTTTTAAATCCAAAATTCTGTGATTTTCTAAAAATACTTCTTCCCCACCCAAGCTGCCTCCTCTTGGATATAGGTACATGGATGGAACAAAATGAAGCAAAAAGGACTTGTCCAGCCCAGTCTCCATATCATACAGACAAGTTAATTGAGACCCACACATAGTGGTGAATGGGCTTCAGCTTCCCCATCTATTAAATGGGGAAGTTGCATTCATTGATCATCCTCAATTAGAAGAAGCATAGCTTCCAAGAAATAGGTGCTAGTCCCAACATACTCTGTCCCAATCAGACCATCTGAAACATAATTGTTAATTTGTTAATTTCTGGGTAGCACAGTTTAGGAAAATGACTGATACAATGAAGAATGTGCAGAGAAATGCCTTTGAGTCCATGTAATATGAGAATTAATTGAGGGAACTGGGAATGCTTAGCTTAGAGAAAAAGACTGGAAGGACACGACAGAGGGGTTCAAGTGTTTCAAGGACTAGTGTGTGGGAGAGTAACTAGACTTGTTCCCCAGTGGAATGAACTAGGAGCAATGGTTGCAAAGAATCAAATTTAGGATTGATGGGGAAAAATTCTGAACACTTTGAGCTGCCCATAAGGGAGTGGGTTGTCTTCCAGGTTAGTGGATCTCCAGGCAACTCATTGCATTCAGTTCAACTTTACTCAAATACATTTTCTGATCCACCAAAATGGCCCTATATTTACTTTGTACACACTGTTTCCCTCTTTCATCTCCCGACTCCACTCCTAACTGTCTGGACTTTCTCTACTATGCTATAGCAGCCTCCTCACCCTAGAAGTTCATTTCAGCCCTGGACTTCTCACATTGAAAGTACACTCTTAGTCCTGGAAGTTTCCTCTGATTGGATGGTTCCTCCCAGAACCTCCTTTTTAAAGGGATGGCAACCAGGGAAGTCATGTTTCATCCCTTTCCTGACTCTACTCCTGACTCACTGGTTTTTCTCTACCTTCTCTCCTCCCTCTCCTTATCCTCATCTTTGAGCTTCCTTCTATGTGTTGCCTTCCCTCCTTAGAATGTAAGCTCCTTTAGGGCAGGAACTTTCTTTGTTTAAATTCAATTTTACTTTCAGTTCTGAATTCTCCCCCCCAACCCCAACCCAAGGAAAAGCAAAATCCATTACAAATATGTATAGCCACAAAACAAATTCCTGCATTAGCCACATTCAAAAAAAGAAAAAAAGATGGGGGGGAAGACAGAGAGAGAGAGAGAGAGAGAATTCTGTACACTGCACTTTGAGTCCATCAGCTCTCTATCTAGAGATGGAGGACATGTTTTATCATCAGTCCTTTGGAAATGTGGTTAGTCAACATGTCAATCAAAGTATATTTTTGTACATATGGATACTTTTCCTCTTTCTTTGGGATATAGACCTAGTAGTGGTATCAATGGATAAAAGAGTTTGCACTTAGTGCATTTTGGGCATGGTTCCAAATTGCTTTCTAGAATGTTGGATTAGTTCAGCTCCACCAACAGTGCATTAAGTATACCTGTTTTCTCACATCCGCTCCAGTATCTGTCACTTTCCTTTTTTGTCATCTTAGTCAATCTAATAGGTATGAAATGTTACCTCAGAGTTGTTTTAATTTGCATTTCTCTATTATTAATTTGGAGCATTTTTTTTTTCATATGGCTATTGATAGCTTGGTTTTCTTCCTCTACAAACTGCCTATTCATATTCTTTGACTATCAATTAAGAAATGGCTCTTATTCTTGTAAATTTGACTGAGTTTTCCATAGGTCTTAGAAATGAGGCCTTTATCAGAGAAACTTGTTACAATGATTTTTTTTCCTCAGCTTTTTGCCTTTCATTTTATTTTAGCTGCATTGGGGGTTTTGTGCAAAAATTTTTTAATTTTATCTAATCAAAATTTATCTATTTTACCTTCTGTGAATCTTTATGTCTCTTATTTGGTCATGAACTCTTCCCCCATTCATGGATTGGACAGGTAATTTCTTCCATGTTCCACTAATTTGTTTATGATGTTCCCCTTCATGCCTAGATCATGTACTCACTTGAAGCCCTTGGTATATGGTGTGAGATGTTATTCTATATCTAGTTTCTGCCATATTACTTCCCACTTTTCTCAACAGTTTTTGTCAAATAGTAAGGTCATATCCCAATAGCTGGGATGTTTGGGCTTATCAAACCCTAGGTTATTATGCTCATATGTTTCTATATATCATGTACCTAATTTGTTCCACTGATCAACTTCTCTATTTCTTACCCAGTACCAAATTGTTCTGACAATTACAGCTTTGTAATATAGTTTGGAATGAGGCATTATCAGGCTCCTTCCTATAACTCATTTAACTTTTCCTTTAAGAATTTAGATACTATGCTTTTTGGGACGTATGTTTAGTATTGATATTAATTCACTGTTTGTGATTTCTTTTAGCAAAATATAGTTTCCCTGTTTATCTCTTTTAATCAGGTCTATTTTCTACTTTTGCTTTTGCTGAGATTGTGATTGTTATTGCTGCATTTCTTACTTCAGCTAAAGCATACAAAATTCTAATCCAGCCCCTTACTTTAAATCTGAATTTATCTTTCTGTTTCAAGTATTTTTCTTGTAAAGAATATATTGTTGGATTCTGATTTCTAAATAATTCTGCTATCTTCTTCTATTTTATGGGTGTGTTTATCCCATTCACATTCATGGTTATAATTGGCTACTCTGTATTTCTCTGCATCTTATCTATTTATCCTTCTCTTTTTTCTGCCCTCTTTTTAAGAGATTGTTGTGCTTTTGACTAATACCTCCCTAAATCTCCTCTCCCTCTTATTTATTTCTTGTCCCATAATCCCTTTCATTCATATTTTCATGTCGAGTAAGATATGTTTCTGTACCCAGCTCTGTGTGTGTGTGTGTGTGTGTGTATATAATATAGTCTTCCCTTTTTTAACCAGTTCACATGAGAGTGAAGTTCATGTTGCCAACTTATCCTTACATTATACATACTCTTCTTTGCATGTCTCATTTTTGTGATATTCCTTTATCTTTCCCCTTCTCATAGAGTATTCCTCTTCCTTGCCCATTGCATTCTTCTTTCTATATCATCCAAACACAACAGAATCATATCCAGGTTCCCTGACAAGTTAGACTGTTTCTATGATCCCTGATGATGAAAAAGTTCTGAGGGGCTATATGTATTATTTCCCTATAAAGAATGTAAGCAGAGACTAGTTTTTGCCCTTTTTTGTATGCCCAGTGCTTAGCACAGTACCTGAAACATAGTAGGTACTTAATAAATGTTCATTGAATCAATGAATGAACCTTGTTTAGCACTTTATGAAGTCTCACTCATATTTACCTTTTTATGATTCTCTTGACTCCTGGGTTTATATATCAAAATTTCTACTCAACTCTGGTCTTTCTTATCAGGAATATTTGGAAATCTTCCATTTTGATAAATGTCCATCTTTCCCCCTGCAGGATTATACTCAGTTTTGCTGGGCAGGTTATTCTTAGTTATAAAGCCCACATCCTTTGCTTTTTACAGTGTCATATTCCAAGTTTTTTAGTTTTTTATAGTAGTAGATACTAGTTAGTCAGTAAATAAACATTTATTAGTGTCTACTATGTACCAGGAACTGTGCTAAGCAATGAGGAAACAAAAAGACAAAAGACAGTCCCTGCCCTCAAGGAGCTCACAATCTAATGAAGGCAACAGCAAACAAATATGTATAAATGAATTATTTAGTAGAAATGAGAAATAAGAGAGGGAACCAATAATTAAGAGGGTTGGGGAAAGCCTCCTGCAAAAGATGGGATTTTAGTTGGAATTTAAAGGAAGTCAGGAGCCAAAGATGAGGAAGGGGAACATTCCAAGCATGTAGGTCAGCTACAGAAAATGCCTAAAATTGAAAGATGCAATATCTTTTCTATAGAAGGAAGCCAACATCACTGGGTCATTGAGTACATGTTGGGGAGTAAAGTGTAAAAAGACTAGAAAGATAGATAGGGGTTAGATTATGAAGGGTTTTGAATGCCAGAGGATTTTGTATTTGATCCTAGAGGTGATAGAGAGTCACTGGAATTTATTTAGTAGGGAAAGATGACATAGCTGGGCCTATCCTTTAGGAAAATCACTTTAGTAGTGGCTTAATGGAAATCATATTGAAGTGAGGATAGCCTTGAAGCAGATTGACCCATTATCAGGCTATTTCAATTGTCCAGGTACTAGGTGATGAGGGCCTGCAGCAGAATGTGACAGTGTCAAAGGAAGGAGATATATTTGAGAGATGTCAAAAAGGCAAAATCAATAGGCCTTGGCAACAGCTTGGATATGGGGGGTGAGAGATGGTGAGGAGTCCAGAATTGCTCTTAGGTTTCAAGCATGGGGAACTAAAGGAGATGGTGCTGGTAAAGAGTTGTCAGGGATGAGAGAGGATTTCTGGAACCAGCTGGCACCTGCTCAATAGAGTTGATTGTTAAATTTTCAGTGTGAGCATTTATGCCTCAGAAATCAGCAAGCACTACAAATCAGGGCTTAGATCACTCCACTGCCTTTACTCCTACACATGTATTGCTAAATAAAGGTGGAGAAAATCATGAAATTGTGCTGACTGGGTCCTCTACAAATCTGTTACATAACCTCAACTGGGCCCTCACTACTGTAAGGCAATCCTTCAATACCTCCCTAAATAACTCATTATCCCACTCACCAGAGCAGCTCTTCCAAACTTTTTCATTTTCACCTCAAATCTCCCATGGATCTTGGTCCCCTCACCCTCTCAGCTGAGAACTTTGCTTCATACCTTACAAAAAAAAATTGAGGACATTCACTGACAGCTAACTCTTCTCCCCTCCTCCTCATCTCACATCACCAAAATGCCTTCTGCCACACTCTCCTTCTTTACTCCTGTCTTACATGAAGAGGTAGCCCTTTTCCTTGCCAAGGCAAATCCTTCTACCTGCACAAGTGATCCCATTACATTCCATCTTCTTCTACAGATTGCCCTTTCTAACATCCCCACTCTCACTTATCTTCAATCACTATCTACCAGCTGCTTCCTTTCACCTACCTACAAACATGCCCATGTCTCCACTATCTGCAAAAAATGCTTATTTAAACCATCCATCCCCTCTAATTATTATCCCACATCTCTCCTGCCTTTTTGACTAAACTCCTTCAGAAGGCCATCTACAGTAGGTGCTTCTATTTACTCTCTTTAAAACTCTCTACAGGACTAACTTTGATAGACTTAACTCTTCTTAGCAATACAAGGATTTAAGACAACTCTAAAAGACTCATGATGGAAAATGCTATCCACATCCAGAAAAAGAACTATGGAGTCTGAATGCAGATCAAAGCATACTATTTGCTCTTTCTCTCTTTTTTTTGTTTCTTCTTTCTCATGGTTTCTACCATTGGTTCTAATTCTTCTTTACAACATGATTAATGTGAAAATATGTTTAATTTGAATGTATCTGTATAGCCTATATCAGATTGCAAGCTTTCTTGGGGAAGAGGAAGGGTAGGGAGGGAGAGAAAAATTTGAACGCAAAACCTTATAGAAGTAAATGTTGAAAACTAAAAATAAATAAATTAATTTTTTAAAAACTCTCTACAATCTAGCTTCTGCTCTCATCATTCAACTAAAACTGGTCTCTCCAAAATCATTAACAATCTCTTAATTGTTAAACCCAATAGTCTTTTCTCAATCTTTATCTTTCATGATTTTTCTGAAACCTTTGACACTGTCAGTGACCCTCATTTTCTCAATACCCTTTTCTCTCTAGATTTCCATAACACTGCTCTCTCCTGGCTCTCTCCTTCCCTGTGTCTGATCACTCCTTCTCAGTGTGCTTTGCTGGATCTTCATCCAGGTCATGTCCACTAAAAATGAGCATCTCCCAGGGCTCTGTCTGGGCCCTCTTCTCTTATCCCTTTATACTATTTAACTCAGTGATTTCATCAACTCCTATTGATTTCCATCTCTATGTTGATGATTCTCAAATCTACTTATCTAGCCCTAACTTCTCGGCTGACCTCCAGTCTTGTATACCCAACTGCCTTTTGGACATCTTAAACTGGATGTCCCACAGACAGCTTAAATTCAACATGTCTAAAACTGAACTCATTATCTTTCACCAAAAACCCTCCCCACTTTCAAACTTCCCTATCATTGTTGAGGATATCATCTTCCTCCTAGTCACCTAGGCTCACAATCTAGGAGTCATCCTTGACTTTTCACTCTCTCTTCCCCCATATCCAATCTGCTGCCGAGTTTTATCATTTTTACTTTCGTACTATCTCTTGTATATACCCCCTTCTCTTCTCTGACAAAACTACTACTCTGGTACAAGTCACATCATTCTTGGACAATAGTCTATTGATTGTTTTATCTGCCAAAGATTCTAGCCACTCCTGTCCATCCTCCACTTAGCTATTGAATCTTCCTAATGTGCAAGTCTGACCACCACTCCCTGACCCAACCCCCACTCAATAAACTCCAGTGGTTTCCTATCATCTCCTGTATCAAATATAAGATCTCTTGTTTAGCATTCAAAACTTTTCACAAATTACTCTGCCCACTTTTCCAGTTTTCTTATACTTCATCCCCTTTACTCCCAACATACTTTGTAATCCAATGACACTAACCTCCTTGCTATTTCTTGAACAAGAAGTTCCATCTCTTGACTTCAGGCATTTTCCTAGGCTAGAAGAATTCTCTTCCTCCCCATCTTCACCTCCTGGCTTATCTGGCTTCCTTCAAGTTCTTGCTAAAATTCCACCTTTTTCAGGAAGTCTTCCCTGATCCCTCTTCATTTTAGTACCTTCCCTTTGTTGATTATTTCCAATTTCTTCTTTATATAGCTCTTTTGTATATAGTCATTTGCATGTTGTCTCCCCTGGTGGACTGTGAGCTCCTTGAGAGCAAGAACTGTCTTGTGCCTTTCTTTGTATTCCCTTTGCTTAACACAGTATCTGGCACATAGTAAGTGCTTAGTAAATGTTTATTGACTGACTGTTTTGTTAATTATCTAGACTTTCAAAAGACAATAATGCAGAATAACTTGGTGGGGGGAAAAAAGCCAGTTGTTAAACATTTACCAGCACACCCCTAGATGTTACCATTTCACAAACAGGTCAAAAATGAGATCTAGAAAAGTAAAGGAACCCAGATCTTTGGTTTGTTCCACAACGCCAGGTATGGAAATTTAGAGTTCTCTCTCCTTGCTCCTATCATTAAATGACAGGACTCCAGCTTAGTCATGGAAATTTCCTTGGAGCCTAATGACAGTGGGCAAAAGCAATTATGAGTGCACCTCAGAATATACTAAAGGTAGACAGCAACTAATTAGCTCTCTTGAAGTTTCTTGCTATGAAGAATAAAGCAGTTGGCTTGCTGATTGGTTTGACTGAATTAATGACATTTTTTTCCCAAGAGACTTTGTTTTCCCTTGCAGCCTCTGAAGAGGGTTTGTTGCCTGCTGGGAAACCATGTAGAAGAAGGAAGGGGAGCAAGGTTCATGACCAACTGGTGTCATTTACAAGCCATCTAGAAACAGGACCATCCCCTCACGATTTATAATGTTTGATATCTCTCTGGGTTGGAGCAGGAGGTGGGAGGAGTGCTCCATAAATCAAACCTGCATGTGTCAGCCCAATGTCAGTATTTGTTGAGTCCTCAAGTCCTAGGCAAGTTGGAACAGCAAGGAGATCTGGCAAAGCACTTGATCCCCCTCTCTCGCTCCCCGTTTTGATGAAACAATGCTAGGGTGAGGTTGGCCCCGGGAGTTATTTCTCTGACTCATTTTCCTCTTGCTCTTTTCACACACTCAGAATGTGACTGCCTCAGTGAGACAGCACCTTGTGACCCTGAGAGGAGGGGCCCAAGTCAGGAAAAGTCCTACCGAAGCACATACAGGCATACCTTGGAGATATTGCAGGTTCAGTTTCAAATTATCACAATAAAGATAATCACACAAATTTTTTTGTTTCCTAGTGCAAATAAAGGTTATGTATAGACTATACTGTAGTCTATTAAGTGTGCAATAGTATTATGTCTAAAAAATGTGCATACCTTAATTTAAAAATACTTTATTGCTAAAAAAAAAAATGCTAACCATCATCTTAGCCTTCAATGAATCATAATCTTTTTGCTAGTGGAGGGTCTTGTCTGGAAGTTGATGGCTGCTGACTGATCAGGGCAATGGCCACCGAAGGTTGGGGTGGCTGTGGCAATTCTAGTTTCAATTCCCAGTTCTGAAACTAGTTGTGTGACCTTGGGGAAGTCATATAACTTTTTTGAGACTCAGTTCTCTTACCTGTTAAATAGGGATACATCTATTACCAAGGTTATTATGGGGAGAGAGGAAGCTCACAGTGCTATAGAAATGTGAATTATGATAATTAAGCATGTGATCTTACATACACAAATATTATAGACACCCACATGTGCACATGCACAATGCACATCTGCATATGGGGAGGGAGAGATGTGCAAATACTCACACCCAAACACAAGCTCGGTATCACTAACTATCTCTGATTGCAACCAGAATAGCAGGAATGTTACAGGTCAGGGTTGGGAGTAGGAGGGTTTGCTCAAGAGCTCCCCATGAACTATGTCTTTCTAGTAGGTGCTGTGTATAAGTCCTATCATTTTCTCAAGCTTTGGCCCACCCCATGGTAAGACAATATATAAATGGAATCAAAGAGAAGATATTTTATGAAACACAAACACATGATACAACCAAAGAGTAGCTATCGAATCAGGACCATTTATTGGCCCGATATGAGGATGACTCTCTGAATTTGAGGAAATTAAAATGAGTGGGAGATGTGTTCAATTTCTTCTACCCATCTTGTTTTCTTCATTTGGCATCAAATGCCTCTTGAAATGAAAGATTATGGGTAACCTAAGCAACTACACTGGGGAGGAAGAAAAGGAGAACCACCTACAAGATTTATGGATCCAAAGAAGATTTATCAAAAGATATTCTTTTCAGCCACCTGGAGATAGGAACGGGATGCTGCCAACCTCCAAAGCAGTAGAAAGAATGTGGCGATGGTGTGCAGTTTCCCTGACTGGAGTTCTATGATAGCTTTCCCTTTTGGGTATAGGAAAAGTCAAATCTCAGAAATGTGTTTAGGTGTTCCCAGATGGTGATCGATGGGGAGTAAGATGTTATCAGTTACCTCTGCTACCAGACCTAAACTTTGGGATCTTTGACTATAGTAATGAATTGGCTGAGGAAGATGAGAGTAGAATGTAACATCTCCCGTGTCTTCGCTCCACCAACTTGCACTGCAATGGCCAAGGTGGGTTCTCAGAAATGTAACTTTCAGGGCTCTAGGATTAACCCTGTTGGGTTGCTGTATTCTTAATATCAACTCAGAAGCCCCAGCCAGTTTCTTTCCCCTTAACAATCAGTCAGAAGACTCAGATCTTTAGCAAAGGCATTTACTTAAATGTCACAACAAGAAAAGTTGTTACAAAGAATTTTCCCCTAAACCTGGAGCACACTATTCTAAAAATACACACAGAGGCCATGGGAGTAAGAATGTGTATGAACTTAAAAGAAAATAGTGGTGTGGACACATACATAACACACATGTGGCTAAAGCAGCTCACAACTCTGGAACTGTACATAGGGCCTCAATGTCTTTTCTCTCTAGAGATTTCCCATGAGGCTTGTCATGGAGTGTGGTATTGATCACGGACAGGTTGCTCTGTTGCTCAGTGTGGCTAGCTCCTCCAAAGGCTGCTTAATGGATAGCTCAACTGAAGTTGCAAAGGAGCCAATCTGTTGCTGAGCTGGGTCAAGGAGGTCCCGTGACTGTTGAGTTGGCTCCTCACCAGGTTTCGCTACTTCTGGGCCAGGCAAATTCCTCTGCTAATAAGTAGCTACTGCCAGACAGAGAAGTATGTCTCCTGGTGGAAACTGTCCATTCATTGGGACAGGAGATGGTGAAGCTCATGATGACTCATGATGTCTGCAGAAATCCACCAAGTGGAAGTGTCCCCAACAGCCCATGATTGAGACTTTTTATGTCTTTAGGTGACCAAGAAGCTGCCTTGGAGAAGCCAAGACCAATCAGGTCCCAGGAAAAGGTTTGTCTCCTTTTAGGAAAAGCTACTCCCAGTTGAAACGGGAAAGGAGGAGGGGTCTGGGCCTACTTCATGTTGTGAGTGTGGGGAAAGGGAAACTAATAACTATTAGTCCTATCACAAGGTGCTCATGGCTTTTTCCTTAGGATTTTACATGCTAAATGTTAACTCAGTTTCCATAAGGCAGTGGGAATAAACTTTCTATATGTGAAGATACTAATAAGGAGATAAAGGCCTAACTTATTGATATAGATGAGTATGAATGTATATATGCGTGTGTATATTCTAGAGTGAGTAATACTGATTGATTTATATTTCCCAGAGTGAGGAAGAATAGTATTGTCACCTAAGAAGCAAAATCACATCCTTATAAACATGAGGGCAGCTAGATGGTATAGTGGATGGCGCTCTGGGCCTGGAGTCAGGAAGACATGAGTTCAAATCCTATTTCAGATATTTACCAGCTGGTCCCTTAACTAGAAGGCACTTAACTTCTGTTTGCCTCATTGTAAAATTTAAATTTCCTCATCTGTAAAATGGAGATCATAATAGTACCTACTTTGCAGAGTTGTTGTGAAGATCAAATTAGATAATAATCATAAAGCACTTAGCACAATGCCTGGCACATAGTAGGTGCTATATCAATGTTAGACATTATTATTATTACAATAAGAAGCAAAAACTAGAGACCAGACATGGTGAAAAATATCGCATCAGTTAAAGTTTTACTGATGTTGTCACACTGTTGCAGTATCTTTTTGTATTAAAAATCATAACTGTCCTATGGGAATAGGCCATTTACTTGGATAGCCATTTACTTGGATGTTGTAGGACCTATTCTAGTCCCCAGAAATTGCCAGCTGGCCTTTTCATATACATGAAACACACACACATGCACACACACACACACACACACACACACACACACACACTCTCTCTCTCATTGTTGTTTAGTCATTTCAGTCATGAACATCTCTCTGTGACCCCATTTGGAGTTTTCTTGAAAAAGACACTGAAGTGGTTTGCCATTTCCTTCTCCAGCTTATTTTACAAATGAGGAAACTGAGGCAAATAGTCACTTAAGTGATTTGCTCAGGGTCACACAGCTCATAAGTGTTTGAGGCCTGGTTTGAACTCATGAAGATGAGTCTTTCTGATTCCAAGTCCAGTGCTCTCTTCACTGTGCCACCTAGCTGCCCCATATACATACATACATTTATGAGTGTATGTGTATACATATATATATATATCTATATCGATATCTATCTCTTTCTATATATATGTGTGTATATATATATATATATATATATATATATATCACTGAACAAAAATCCGTAAGTGAATGTTCACTTGTTTATTAGATCTATATGGCATGTGTTAAAAACTAAGTCTGACTCAAGAGAGTTAGGAATTTTAATTGAATTCAGATCATAAACAAACTTTGGCACCTTTGTTCTTTGTGTTGCCACGTGGAACCTTATGAACTCATTATGATCACTTTATAGGGGAGTGTTTCTCAGAGGCCAATCAATCAATATTTCTTAGCATCTCCTATGTGCCAGGCATTGCATGAGGGGCTGGGAATGCAAAGACAAAAAGTGAAATAATCCCTGCTCCAAAAGGACCTTCTAGCCAAGGCCAGTATCTCTATAAGAACAGGGCCAAAATCAGCTAGTCAGACATGTGTCGCCTCTTCCTTTTTCCCATTGACCAATTATAATGTTCAAAGATTTCACATTATAGACCTGGGATCAGAAATAATAGATAACGCCTTGCTTCTCCACCTATTACTGTATTATAATCCCTGGGAATCAAAGAAAATTAGTGAAGCCACCACTGACACTCATCAGAAATGAGACTTTTCCCTCACAAAGGCAGAAACTATAGAAAACATCTTTCTCACTACCACCTGTTGACATAATCCACCCTTGGATGTTTTCAGTATTTCCCTATCTGAAGCCATAATGAAGCCTCATCCCACCTGGCTATGCATACTTCATACCCGGGATCTCTTCTTTTCCATTTTCTAATGTGAATGCTGATTTACCACAAAAACAAAGAAACAAACAAACAGACAAAAAAACCCCAACACTCCTTTACTTCATTGGCTGCCAAACACAGGAGAACACAATCATTTTTTCTTCTCACTTTTAAGTAAACCCATGAACTCAGATAAATCACATTAATTCACTGGGGCCCTGAATTCTTGGTTTGTCTTCCTAGGTCCTAACCTCTATAATCTTGTACAAGTGTTTATCTTTCTGCTCCTCCCACTTGAAGGTAGGCCCAGGGTCACATTTCTATCACAACCAGGGGGAGATTTTCCCAGAGCTTTAGGGGCTAACTCTATTAAAAAACACAAAAGGCACGCAAGCTGCTGATTTTAAAATCATTAACACTAATCTGACTTCTAATCACAGTGGTATTTGGGTCTTTCTGGTTGAGATCACAGGTTGAAGAAGTTAGAATAAATGTTGCCAACACATCTGGAATCTCTGTAGAAGAGGGATCCCATCAGAGGGAGGCAAAAAAATTGTTATTCAGGGAAGGTACTGCTCTTGACTTGTTATTGGTTCCTGGTTTGTATTGATATTTCACCCTCATCCCTGCCCCGACCGCTCACCTACCTTCTGTGGCAGCTGGGTGTAGAGTCTCAGCTTCCTATTCTGCTACTTTGCTGCCGTCCGTTAATAACTCTAGGTCTCTGGAGCCCCACCCCACTAGGAATGGGCACTCAGGGTCAGCCCTATATAGAGAAGAAATAGGCAATCACTTTTGCACTGTGATTTGAGTGGTAACACCAAGCACCATTTGCCTACAAACATATCTGCTAGGAGCCTGCCATAGCATTTTCCTCTCTTACCTGGCCTAGAACTCACATCATTAAAGTCTGTGGAAAAATCACTGAAGAGTTCTGTTTCCAAACCCCATGATATTCCTTTGAAATGTGTTTTTACAAGCTGTTGGCTGGAATTTTGATAATCCCAAGCCTTGTGCTACTTGTCTTTCCAAAAATGACTCCAAGGACCCTTGATTGAATGAATGGGAGGATAGTTGTACATCATCAATAGAAACAAAGAAGTTTGAGGGGAGAGGTTCTAGGGGACAATGAACTTAGTTTTGGATGAGTTGAACTTTAGGCAGTTAGAAACATGCAGTTGAAGCTCTGGGAAAAGATTAGGGTTAGATCTGCACATTTGGGAAATATTTCCATAAAGATGATAACTGGAACTCTAGTGAATGAAATTTCTAAAAAGGAGAAAACAGAAAACATTCCAAGAGAGGTCATTAAAAAGATCACTGAACTCTCTGAAAACTATTATTAAAAAAAAAGACTGGACACTACATTTCAAGAAAACAGAAATGAAAACTGCTCTGCTCTTGTAGAAACAGAGGGCAAAGACAGAAAGAATCTATTAATCACCTCTTGGCAGGAATTCCAAAAGGAAAAGTCCCAAAAGTATCATAGACAAAACTCACAATTCCCACATCAAATCAAAATATACAGCAAGCATTCTAAAAGGAGCAGTTCAAGTCCCAAGGAGTTACAATCAAGACCTCTCAGCTTCTACTAAAAATCAGAGATTTTGGAATATGATATTCCAAAACACAAAAGATACAAGCTTACAGCTAAGAACAACTTAACCCACAAAGCTGAATGTCTTCTTACAGGAGGGAAAATGGAGGAATAGAGGAGTTTCAGATATTTCTGATGAAGAGCTGGATAGGAATTTTGAAATACAAACATATGAGTTCAGAGAATCCTAGAAAGGTGAATTTATTTGGGCACTTGGAAGAGGTATTATGATAACATAGTACTAATACTCTAATGGGGGTGAAGAAACAAGTGTCCCTTCAGAACCTTCATGTCTTCAAAGAGTATTAAGGATATTGATTTATTAAATTTAAACAAACAAGCAAAAAATAAAAATCAGAGGACCGGGGGGGGGGGGGGGGTATTGGTTCTGTTCTAAGAGTCTGAAGAGGGAAAGACTTCAAGGGAAGGTAAAAGGAAGAATGTGATAATATAGAAAAGAGTCAAAGGAATAAGAGACTTTCTATTTCTCATAAATGGGATGCATGAAAAAAGAATACAAAGAAATGAAGGATTGGAGGAAGTGGTCATCACGTGAACGTCACTCTTTTCTGAAAGTTAAAGAAGGAGAATTGAACATACATAGTTTGATGTAGAAAATACAACAAATTCAACAGGAAAACAATTGGGATTGGGGTGACATGGAGGTAATGTTGAGGAAACATAATACCAAGGAGGGAACAGCAAAAAAACAAAACAAAACAAAGGAAACAAACTTCCTGACTCTGAAGGGGTATTAAAGGGAGGAAAAAGAAAAGAATTTGAATCTAAGGGAATGCCTTGAATTGTTTATTAGACAATTGGTGAATGGCTTAACACACTGGTATATGAAAGTGATGGGATGGGATGGAAAGTGATGGGAAAGTGTTGTAAGACATGGCAAAAGACATGTTTGCAAAGAATACTATGTAGCTTGAGGTGGCACAGAGTAAAGTCAGTACAACCAGGAAAACAATTTCTAAAATGATAACGACAATGAAAAGGAAAACAACTATGTTTCCATTGACCATATGCCTCATGTCTCTCTAGCCGAACTTTCAACTGAAGAAAAGGTTTTGAATGCCATTAGGCTTCTTCCATGTGGCAAAATATGTGGTGCTGATTCTATTCCAGCTGAGATTTGCAAGGCATGGGGGTCCACTGCTCATACAAAAGCTAACTGAAGTCTTCCGGGTTATATGGCAAGAGGAGGTTATTCCCAAGGAGATCAAGGAGGCCTCCATCATCCATCTCTGAGGTAAAGGAAGAGGAAATAGATTGTCCTGTGGCAATCATGGAGAGCAGGGTTCTATCTCTTAGTCATTGCCTTCAAGATTATTGCCAGTCCTCCTTAATCAGCTAATCCTTCACCTGAAAGATGGTTATCAACCTGAGAGAAAGTGTGGCTTCAAAAAGGGCTGAGAAATATAGTGTTTATTGCCCAACAAATCCAAGAGAAATACCAGGAACAGAACAGAGTTCTGTACACAACATTCCTCAATCTGACCAAAGCCTTTGATACTGTCAGTCATGAGGCTTGTGGAAGATCATGGTGAAATTTAGTTTACTGGAGAAGTTCATCAGTTTTGTACTCCAGTTTCATGACCGAATACTTGCATGGGTTCTGGATAATGGACGATGCTCTCTCATTTTCCCAGTCACCAACGGAGTGAAGTAGGGCTGCATGCACTTTCCCATACTTTCTAGCATGTTGTTTTCAGTGATGTTGTCAGACCATTCAATGAGGACAAAAATAGCATCAAGTTCAGCTAACACACTGATGATAAATTATTTAATTTGAAAAGACTACAGGCTAAGATGAAAATGGAGGGAGAGTTGGTATATGACTTTTTATTCACATATTGTGCACTCAGTGCAGGATCTGAAGCTGAAATGTAACAGAATATGGATTGATTCTCTGCCACTTGTGTTAATTTTGGCTGACAACACCAAGAAAACAGAGGTTCTCCACCAGCCACAACCACACCATCTGTACATGAAACCATTGGTTGCAAAAGAATGGAGAAATTTTGAATGTTATGGATAATTTCACTTAACTTGGCAGTAAACTTTCCAAGGATGTGCACAAAGATGATGAGGTTGATGCATGCATTGCCAGAGCTAGCTTGGTGTTTGGAAGGCTCCAAAGGAAAGTGTGGGAGAGAAGAGGTTTTAGGCTGCCTACCAAACTGAAGGTCTACAGAGCCATTGTGTTGACCTCATTGTTGTATGTCTGTGAAACCTGGAAATCTATCAGTACCATGCCAGAAAATTGAATCACTTCCATTTGAATTGTCTTAGGAAGATTCTGATTATCACTTGATAGGATCTGGTACCAGACACTGAGGCCCTTCTGTGAGCTGAACTGCCAAGCATTCAAACTCTACTGTAATGAGTGCAACTCTGATGGGCTGGTCATGCTGTTTAAATGCCTAAAAGACTATTTTACAGAGCACTCACACAAAGCAAGTGCTCATGTGGAGGTCAGAAGTGATACAAGGATATTCTCAAGGTTTCTCTGAAGAACTTTGGAAACGATTGTGAGATATGATAGACACTGGCACAGGACCATTCAGCAGAAGGTGCTGTGCTCCATGAGCAAAACAGAATTGCATTAGCTCAAGTGAAATGTGAGATGCACAAATTTAGAGACATCTCCTTCCCAAATGTTCATACTATTTGTGCCTGACCTACGGTAAAGCCTTTTGAGCTCTATTGCTTTGATCAGCCACAGTCAGACACAGTACTCTGACCCTGACATTGTGATGTCATGTTGGTCCTCTTCGATTACTAAGGACAACAACAAAATAAGGGTTCCATGTTCCCTTTTTTTTTTCTTATGGCTAATGAGAGGGGAGTAATAAAATAAAATGCAGCATTATTATTATTATAAAATGCCAAACCAAAAAAAAAAAAGAGAGAAGGCCATTTCAAACTTTTTTAAATATACAGAAGAGAACAGAAGTAAATTTCAAAGGAAATACAGAAAAACAGGACATTTTGAAAGTAACATTTTAAAGAAACAAAGTAATTGTAAAATTCCACATACATGTATGTGTGTATGTTTATATGCATATATACCCATACACACAAATATGTAGGGCAGCTAGGTGGCACAGTAGATAGAATGCTGGGCCTAGAGTCAGGAAGACCTGAGTTCAAATCTGGCCTCAGACACTTACTAGCTGTATGACCCTGGGCAGGTCCCTTAACCCTGTTTGCCTGAGTTTCCACATCTGTAAAATAAGCTGGAGCAGGAAATGGCAAATCACTCCAGTATCTTTGCCAAGAAAACCCCAAATGGGGTCACGAAGAGTCAGACATGACTGAAATAACTGAACAATAAATACACATATGTGTATATATATATATAGAAATATGTGTACATATTTAAGTATGTGCATATATTCACCTATACATGTGTATATATATTTTTTAAAGTAGATGGTATGACAGAGAGATTGCATACACAATCTTCTTTTTATATTCCCTTATATTCCCTCTTTTTCAATATTTAAATTCACAATAATTTTTTTTAAAAAGTTGCTACAATTATCTAAGCGAGAGGTAATGAGGGGCTACAAGACTTTTCAATTGATTGGCTATAGGAATGAAGAATAGTGAAGAATCCAGGTCTACTTCAAGGCTGCAAGAGGTGGTGTCCTCCTCAGCACAGGTAGAAGTTTGGATGAGGTATGGATTTGAGGGGATGAGAATGAGTTCTGTTTTTAACACGTTGAGGTTGAGATGTCTATGGGAATTCAGTTCTAAACATCCAATAAGCAGTTGATGATGTGGGACTGGAATTCAGGAGAGATGTTAGAGCTAGATATATTATTCTGTGAATCACTTGTATATGCATGATTGCTTAAACTCTCTGGGCATCCATATCCTCATCTGTAAACTAAGGAAGAGAACTAGGATGTTCTCAGGTTGCACCCAACTCTAACATTTTAAAACTGTACGAATACACTGTATGAATCATCAGACCAAGTAACCTCACACTTTCCACCCTCAACAAAACCCCATTTTCCCTAGTCAGAACAAGTTCTACACAGGCCATCTTAGGCAGTTTGGATTATAAACGTACCTGATCTCTCTCAAAAATTGGGATTTCTTTTTACTCACTTCTCAGCAGTACTGAGAGTGAGGAGAGTTCCCTCTCACCAAATCCCCCTGAGTATATAGCCCAGTTCCTATCCTCATTTTATAGAGGAAGCCATAGACCTCACACAGCTTCTACTTCCCTGGAAGCCAAGAATTGAATGATACATTTAGAGCTGAATCAACCTTAGAAACTCAACCTCTTTGCTCTGTAGGTGAGGACATGGAGGTATAGAGAGATCAACTGACCTTCCTAAGGTCACCCAGCAGGTGAGTGATAGAGCTGGGATTTCAAGCCAGCTCCTCTTGACTCTAAACCTAACACTCTCTGTGTACTATGTTGTCTGAAATAGAGAGGAAACCTTCTCAAAGCCAGACTAGATTCCTCAGGCCATAAATGGAGATTGTCAGCAAAAGTCTAAATACTGCAAAAGTCCTCCCAAAGTATTGCAATTAAATCTCGATTGATAATTTTAAAAAAATATTTATCAAGGTGCAACATCCCTGAAAGTGAATAAGCATCTCCCATTACACACCTGCAGCAAGTCAGTGGGATTTATTTTCTTTCCTTGAATCCAGATATTGGTCTCTCAAGTCAGAATGAATGACTTCTTTCACAGTAGCCTCCTCTATTTTCCAGAGTCATGGGAGATCTTTAGGAAAGATAGTGAAAGCAAGAGACTCTGGGTGCATTAACCAGAAGCAAGCCAGGACCTTTGGATTTAGTTTGGATTAGTCTGTTGCTGGTGGCAGGATAGCTTTGGCCTGAGGCCAGTTATTCACCTAGAAAATAGCAAAGTAATTGCAAAAGCCCCTGTGAGCAACAGTAATTTCCCCACCTGCATGCACTTTGCTGAAATTTTTCAAAAAAAACCTTTTTTTTAGAAACACAGACCTAATTGACTGCATTACATATTCCTGTTATGAAATTTCCCTCCAGGAGATTTTTCATTATAATAATAATAATTATTGTTGTTATTGCTTTTGTTCACTCTCTGTCTTTTGCAAACTTGGTGAATCAAGCACTCCTCTGCCTTTTAAAGAAGCCCAGGGCATTTCAGGAAATTAGCCTGGATTTAACCTCCTTCCTGAAAGTTGAGGAGCCGGAAATGTAAAGAAAAAGCTGGAAGATCTCAATTCTCTGGTAAAAGCTCTTTAAATACAAGCTGAAGGATCATATGGATCAGAGATCTATTGCTGGAAGTGATGTTAGAGATCATCTAGTCCAACCCCCTCATTTTATAGCAGAGAAAACTGAAAATTTAAGTGATTTGCCCAAGGTCACAAAGCCAAGATTTAAGTCTTTCTTTCCCTTGAATGAAGTAATTGGCCTGTCAAGCCAAAATATATGGATTCTTTCATGATCCTCTCCTTCATTGTCCAGGGTTATGAGAGATCTTTGGGAAATATAATGAGAGTAGGAAGCTCTAAGTACAAGCCTTTTTGAATAAAGTAATTGGGTTAGAGGCTTTTAGTGTCTTAGGTCAAAATTGCCTATACGTCTTGGGGGAAAGTCCCCTTGGATTAACACAAGTCACAACGCCTATCAGATACCAGTTAATAGAAGGAACATGACATAGGGCACAGTCAGGTTGGCAAGCAACATGACCCACTGGATTGCTCTGACCCAGGTGAAATACCCATAAGGCACACACTTAGTCTAGGAGCACGGATCTGAGGTCAGCAACTTTACAGACTGTGAAGGAACACCGAACTGTGGACTGCTAATGTAAGAATAGGGCTCGGATAGATCAGCAGGAGTTTGCACAGAAGGAAGCTCTGAAGACTACTTGAATCCTGGCCAGGTCATGGTTACTTAGCTGGCATCACCATAGATCAGACCTCCCATCCCATAGGATCAATGATCAACAGTGGTACTTGTGGTCAGTCTTCCTTTCCTAGCTACCATGTTCTTCATGCCTGGAATGCTCTCAATCTTTGTCTCTTCCTCCTGCCTTCCATTGCTTCCTTTAAGACTCAACTCAAGGAAGGCTTTTTCTCAGTCTCCCGTCTTACCCCTCTATGCTAGTGACTTTCCCTCTATGATTGCCTCTAATTATATATGCTGTATGTACACAATTGTTTGCATGTTGTCTCTCCCATTAGAATATGAGCTCCTTGAGAGCAGGGATTATTTTTGTCTTTCTTTGTGTACCCAGCACTTAGCAGTGTCTCATAATATTAACTGCTCATTGACTTGACTTGATATAGACAAATTTGGTTCACCATCTCTAGTCTCTAGATGTTCACTATTAAAAGGCATATATGTCATCTACCAGGGAGAGAAGACCCTTTGGTCATCTCTTATTAGCATAGTATCATGGATAAATGCATCAAATGGGGGCAGCTAGGTGGTGCAGTGGACAGAGCACCAGGCCTGGAATCAGGAGGGCCTGAGTTCAAATTCGGCCTCAGACCAGACACTTGACACTTACTAGCTATGTGACCCTGGGCAAGTCACTTAATCCAAATTGCCTTACCCCAAAAAAAAGATCTATAGGATAAATGCATCAAATTAGTTGATTATCACTTTAGAAGTCATAAAGATCCTGATTTCAAAGGACGAAAATACTGGATAAGTTGATTTAAATCTAGGGTATACTCGTTCATTCTGAGCAAGTACTCTGGTAGAGTGGTCCATGGGAAAGGATTTGGAGCAAGAGGACCTGAGTTCTAATCCCAACTCTTCCACTCTCTATTTATGCAACCCAAGGCAAGTCATTTAACTTCCCTGAACTCCAGTGTCCACATCTCTAATGTGAGGGGGCTGATTCCAGGTCTAAATTTATGGTGCTATGAGCATGTATAGCTGTAGATAATGGTGGCGGCACAAGTCTTGGGTAGTCCTGATGTTGGATAGTTTTCTATGGAGGTGGCATTGGGCAGTTGTACTAGGAAATAGGGCCAGAAGGAGCAAGCGAGAGAATCCAGAATAGAAGTTTGGGTCATTTGGGAGGAAGTGAGATGATGCCCAGAGGGAAACAAGGTGCTCAAACAGCCTTACTTTACCATTTTCTCTAGGGCCAACCAGGGACTCTACTTGAATGAAATCTAGAGAAAAGACAACTTACTATATAGTGGGAAAACACTAAACTGAAGCCAGGGGTTCTAATCTGAATTCTGTCACTGACTAATTGGGTAACCTTGGGCAAGTCATTTTTTCTCTGAGTCTCATTTTCCTCATCTGTAAAATGAGAGGGTTGCCCGTTGTATCTAAGGTCCCTTCCAGCTCTAAATCTGTGACACATGACTGGATAACTTCTAAATTTCCCAGAAATCCCACAATTCTGGTTCTGTGACTTAAGTTGAAGGTAGCCAAAGAGTACTAACTACTGAAGGTATCTCTAGAGATATAGATGCTAGGCCTGTCAAGTCAGCCTGGAAACTGAATGGGGATGGGATACCTTCTATGCTTCACACATCCATGATTCTAGACTCAGAGTAACAGCACCTCAAGATTCCTCCACTTTATCTTTTTAGCACTACATAGGAAGAACCCACTGTGTGCTCAACCTCACCCTATACTAGTTGCTACTGAAACCTGGTCCTGCTCCCTAGTACAATGCAAGTACTGCCAGAATCTTTGAGAACAGTTCAACTCACAAGAACCCAAATATAAACAAGTGTAAATTATCAACATCAATGGTGAGGAAAACACATAAGAAGATCTGGATTTAGTGAGGTTAATCTGGGAAGGCTTCCTGGAAGAAATGGTATTGACACTGGATTTGGAGATGGGATAGATAAAAATTAGTGGAGGGGCAGAGAGAGATGGGGCTTTCATGATAAAGAAAATGGCACAGACATAGAAAATGGTAAGGCATGAATGGAAGTATGGTGAGCAAGTTTGTTTGTTCAAAATGGAGAGTTATAGAATCATCAGTTTAGAGCCAAAAGGGCATCTTGTCCAACCCTCTAATTTTTACAGATAAGGAAAATGAAACCCAGAGAAGTTAAGACATTTGCCCCAAGACAGAGTAAATGACTGAGCTGGATTCAAACACAGGTCCCTTGACTCCATTTATCTCTCCAATGCCCCACGATGATCTTATTGAAGTCTTGAATGTTCTCTGTCTCTTCATCCTTTACTATAGTCATAGGCACATATGCTACGATTATTTTCATGATGAACTTTTTTTCTTTTTTTTTTCCTTTTTTTGGTGAGGCAATTGGGGTTAAGTGAATTGCCCAAGGTCACACAGCTAGTAAATGTTAAGTGTCTGAGGCTGGATTTGAACTCAGGTCCTCCTGACTCCAAGGCCAGAGCTCTATTCACTGCGCCACCTAGCTGCCCCCATGATGAACTTTTTGCTTATGCTCTTCACACATGTGGCAAGACGGGATGGACAACCAATGGTCCCTTGAAATGATGTTTCTCATTGTTCTCAGGAGCATAATTTTGGCCTTTCTTAGAAGAAGCAGGAGCCCTCTTTCCATTTAGCTGAAACTTCCTTGTCTTCTGGCTTTAACTGTGATGAGAATGTGAAAATAAGGGAGTCCTCTAGCAGTATGCTTATTCCTTGTTCTCTGGCTGGGTGTCTCACATCTGATGTGCCAGCACTGAAATTAATGTTTATCAATGGTCTAAGAATTGTGATTCTTAGAACCCGCTGCCACCATCATGGCTCTGTAGTGGGACACAGGTCTAGGGGACAGAATGTGGTAAAAATTACTTTATCTCTTTTAAAATCTTGCTAAGTTTTGTATTTTAAAAGATTTAGAAGTTGTTTGTTCTAGAAAATATATTATTTCTCTTAATAAATAGGTCAAGTTAAGAAAAGATTTTTCTAAGTTAAACTTATCGAAACCAAACATATCTATCTAGAATTGATTGCTCAGAGAATGATTGCATACCAACTTCAATTCACAATAGACCCTCATAAGGTCTAGGCCAGAGGAAAAATTAGCTTGGAGTGAGTTCTAAAAAACTGCAGAAAAATCTTTTTTTCTGATTGGAAAAAGAGCTGTAGCATCTCACAAATAGCTTTTTTCTCTCCTGCTACTGCCTTATGGTAGCAAGTGAAAAAGAGTTCTCCAAGAAAAGGGAATTGAAATCTCTTGGGAATTATGCGATCAGCAGGTGATGAGAGAAGGGAGTAACAGGAATAATTCCATGTGGTAGAAGCAGCCTATACAGTTATCCCTTCCACATCATAGGAGTTAGGGGCCTGGCACCCCTGTGATCTGGAAAATCCACAGAAAAATTTTTGACCCTCTCTTCTTACCAGAGAAGAAGTCTGAATTTTTTCTTTTTCTTAAATGGGACATTTACAGTACTTTATTGTAAAATTTGGGTTGATATTATATGATACTGTACATATATTTCACTTATTTCTGAGTTTCTAAACTTTTTCTGTGTTGTCTGCTGGTCTTTGTGTGTTGTCTATGGCTTCTGTAAAACTCCCAAAAAATTCCCATTTAATTTCTTGTGCCAATCTGCTATGTATCAAAACTACATTGAGAAAAGGATATGGAAGAGATAATTGTACTTGGAGTCAGGAAAGATGTGTGGTACCTGTCTCCTATGATTGCTACACTTACCAGCCTTATGACTATAGGTGAGTCATGTAACTTCTTTCAACTTCAGTTTCCTTTTCTGCAAAAAGGGGATAATAATAGTACTTACCTCAGAGGATTATTGTGAGGATCAAATAAGATAATATTTATAAAGTGCTCTATAAATGTTAATTATTAACATAGCTAGAGATACATGGGCTGTTTGACAGCTATCAGCCAGAAAGTTGGGGACAAGCTATCAAAGGAGATTTTGATAACAATTGAATCCAAAATCCTATAGACCTTACTGGAAAAGACCAATACAAGATAAGGATTCAGGGTAATTAAGACAGAAAGATTGTATTCAGACATGGAGGAGAAAGTCAAGATTATATTAAGCAATGATTGCTAAAATTTAAGTTACAATTTGACATATCTTACCTTTTTTCCCTTCAAAGCATTCTCTATAAACTTCTCTTAATATATGTCTTTCTAATATGGAAATATGTTTCACATGATTGCATATGTATAACCTATGTCAAATTGCTTACCATCTCAGGGAGGAGGGAGGGTAGAAGGGAGGGAGAGAATTTGGAACTCAATTTTTAAAAATTAACATTAAAAATTATTTTTATATGTAATTGTAATTGGGAAAAATAAAATATTAAAGTAAAAAAAATTTTAAAACAAAGTCATGTGTGTGTGTGTGTGTGTGTGTGTGTGTGTGTGTGTGTGTGTAATGTCTTTTAATGCTTGGCTACCTCCTCTTCCTCCTCCCCCTTTGAAAAACATGCTAATATCTTATGGCTAGCTTCAGACCATAAAACCATGATCTCATAACCTCCACCTACTCGGTGGCAACGTGCCCTAATTGCTGACAGCATACCTAAGAGTCTCCTTAGTGCTGAAATTGCACACTTACCCGTGGAAAATGACAGTAACATTACATCAATTTTGATAATTCACATTCACCTAGCAATTTACGGCTTGCAAAGTGCCATGCTCATACTAACACTTTGAGGTAGACAGCACTAGTATCATTATTCCCATTTTATAGATGAGAAAATTAATCAATAGGCTCAGAAAGCTTAGTTGACTTGAGCATAGGCACATAGCTAGTGAGTGCTAGAGCCAGAATTTGGACACAGGTCTAGTGATTTCAAGTCTGATGATCTTTCTACTATTACTTCCTTTCAAAACATGAGAAATGAAGGGAATGTACTGGGAGAAAATATCACGAGATGAAATCCAAACAGGGATCATTGGGAGTCTCTAAAGGAGAAATCTGAGAAATGGTCCTGAATTCAGCTGATGATCAATATTGATGCTCTATTTTTCAGTAAGAACCACATGAAGCAACCTCGATGACAGCATGAAGTTTTGTCCCTGGAACCGGATAGACATACACGTTTACACTCCTGAAAGAGAATCACTGGCAACACAGACAGCCCTTTTCGTGAGCTATATGAAGACATGTTCATTTGGGGAGCCATGCTTGTCTGCATGCCCACAGTGCTTGTGTCTCCTGACTCAGTCTATCAGTCTTAAAGAGACCAATAAAGAGAATATTTCACTGATCTTCAAACGATGTTCAACCCCAGAACCATCTCCAGGACTACAAGATAGCCAAGTGGAAGGCCATGAACACTGGCACACAGAGATCTCCTGAACTCAGGAACTCTGTTAGTAGGTAAGTATGCAAATCTGAGGCTGAGGCAGTGGGCAGTACTGAGCCTAAGAGGTTGAGTGATCTAAGCCAAAGTACGAGAAGACCGAAACAAACCCAGGAACTGTATGAACACAATTACAAAACACTTCTCACACAAATAAAGTCAGATCTAAATAATTGGAAAAACATCAGTTGCTCATGGGTAGGCTGAGCTAATATAATAAAAATGACAATTCTACCTGTGCTAATTTACTTATTCCGTGCCATACCAATCAAACTACCAAAAATTTTATTTTATAGAGTTAGAAAAAATAATAACAAGATTCATTTGGAAGAACAAAAGGTCCAGAATATCAAGGGAACTAACGAAAAGAAATGCAGGGGAAGGTGGCCTAGCCATTCCAGATCTTAAATTGTATTATAAAGCAGTAATCATCAAAACTGCTTGGTACTGGCTAAGAAATAGAGTGGTGGATCAGTGTAGGTTAAGTATGCAAGACACAGTAGTCAATGACTATAGTAATCTATTATTTGATAAACCCAAAGATCCTAGCTTCTGGGATAAGAACCCACTCTTTGACAAAAACTGCTGGGAAAACTGGAAAAGAGTATGGCTGAAACTAGGCATAGATTAAAATCTCACACCATATACCAAAATAAAGCCAAAGTACAAGAAGGCTTTGTAATTTGGGAGGTCCAAAAAGTGTGTGTAGTAGAGAGGAGAGAGGATGAAAAAGAAGGAGATCCCTGAGAATCCATTTTCCCTTCCCTACCTAGATCCTATCCAAAAGAAAAGCCAACTTCTAATGCAGCTAGTTCTGTGACAAATTAGAGATTTTAGCAGCTGTGATCTGGTCATCCAAATCAAAGAAGTCACCATATCTTCTAAGGAGACCTTTTTTTCTCTCAGAGAATCACAATTTCAGAATTTGAAAGGATTTCAGTAGCCATATACCCTAATGCCCATACCTGGAAAATCCCCACCACAAACTCTGATTGGCAAATTCTAATGAATTTGCCCACTACCCATTACCACCCAAAGCAGCTCATTCCACTTTTGGAATTGTTGTTAGGATATTTTTCCTGATGTTAAGCTTAAATTTGGCTCTTTTTACAGTTTCCATACATTGTTCCTGTATCTTCCCTCTGAGACCAAACAGGAAATCCAAACTCTCTTCTACATGGCAACCACTCACATACTTAAATGCGGCTATCATGTCCTCCCTGAATCTTCTCTTCTTCAGGCTAAAACATGTGATTACTCCAACTGATGCTAATATGGCATATACTCAAGGCCCTTCATCATACCAGTGTCCTCCTCTGGATGCTCACCAATCTGTCACTATCTTTCCTAAAGTATCGTACCCAGGTCTAAAGGCAACATTCTAGGTAGGGTCTGACTAGAGCAGAGTACAATGTGACTATCACTGTTTTTTTGGAAGTGTCGGGCCACAGAGGGGCCCACTTTCATCAGCATGGAAGCTTTGACCTACTCTATCTCTGACCTGGGCTGATTTACCATTCCTTAGGCAATGTGATACCCTCCTTACTCCTGGAGGATCATGATATTAGTGCTGAACTTAGTGTAGACACCAATCAGCTTAGCTTACTGCAGCTCAGAACTCCTAAACCCAAGAAATCCACCAGCCTCACTCTCTGGTAGCAGGGATTATAGGAATGTGCCATCATATTTGGAAGAACCTTCACTTTCTATTTATGTAAACTATGCTTCCATTAACATAGGCAAAGACCTCATCAGATTTTTTGTCTGCTATATTACACTGTTCACTCAAATTGAACTTAGAATCCCACCAAAACTCTGAGATCAATTTCAGGAAAACTGCAACCTAATCATGTCTCCCCTATCTTATACTTACAAAGCAAATTTTTTAAATCCAAGTTTAAGACTTTACATTTATTCCTATTAGAGTTCTGTTTATTCCATTCAGTTTCATGTTCCAATCCATCAAGATCTTTTTGGATCCTGTCTCAGTCTAACAGTGTGTTGGACATCTCTCCCAGCTTTGTTTCACATGTAAACCTGATAGGCATGTCATTTATGCCTTTGTCCAAGTCACTGATAAAAATATAAACAGAACAGGGCTAGGTACCATTCCATGAAGGCCTCTACTGGAGACCCATTTCCAAGTTGGCATGGAACCATTAAGGACTACTCTTCGAATCTAGCCATTCAATTCCTTTTGAAACCATCTAGTTAAACTATGGTTTAGTCTAGAGGTCAGCAAACTAGACCCATTGCCTGTTTTTGTACAACCCACAAGGTAAGAATGCGTTGGTTTTTTTAATATGAAAACCCATTCTCAGCTCATGGGCCATACAAAAAAGTACAAAAACAAGCAGTAGCCAGATTTGACCCTTATGCCATAGTTTACCTACCCTATGGTTTAGTCTATCTTTTCCATTAGAATAATATCAGAGATTTTATTATTTTGCTGTTGTTCAGTCATTCAGTCACGTCCAACTCTCCACATCCCCATGTCCTTAATAATATGCCAGGCCCATCTAGCCTCTACTATCTCTCAAAGTCTGTCCAAGTTCATGTTTGTTGTTTCCATGAGATTATCTATCCATCTCCTCCTCTGTCATCCCCTTTTCTTTTTGCCTTCAATCTTTCCCAACAACAGGGTCTTTTCCAATATGTACTGCCTTCTCATCATGTGGCCAAAGTATTTAAGCTTCAGCTTCAGTATTTGACCTTCAAGTGAATAGTCTGAATTAAGTTCTTTGAGTATTGACTGATTTGATCTCCTTGTTGTCCCAGGGACTCTCAAAAGTCTGATTTTATCACATACTTTGTTAAAATTTTGGCAAACTATACTTACAGCTCCCCCCTCCCCAATCTACCAATTTGGTAGCCCTGTCAAAAAGCAAAAACTAAATGAGTCTGGAATGACCTGGTGGTCTTGGTGAAGCCATGCTGGCTCTTTGTGATCATCACTTCCCTTGCTAGATACAATCTCTTTTAAAATACATTCAAGAATTTTACCAGGAATTGAAGTTAACCTCACTGGCCTATAGTCTGCAAATTTATTCTCCTCTCTTTTTTGAAAAATCAGGCCAACATTTGCCATTCCCCCCTCTTGATCTACACGACCTTTCAAACATTACAGAGGGTAGCTAAGCAATCACAACCAACAGTTCTTTCAGTACCCAAGGATGAAGTTTGAGTGAACCAGTTTACTTGAATTCATCAAAGACAGCTTAGATGGAGCTCTTTCTATGTCCATGTTTATATCCAGTATTAACTCCTTTTTAGCTATTTTTGTTCTGTCCTTTCCTGTCCAAGAGCCATTTTTTTTTGGTACAGAAAATAGAAGCAAAATGAAAATTGAGAAGCTCTGCCTTCTGTCTTTTTGGGGATTATCATCATCTCATCCATCCTGAGCAGTGTTCCTATCTCGTCCTTGATCTTCCTCTTTCTCCTAGTCCAGGTTTAAAAGCCCCTTTTGTGGTTCTTAGCTTTTTCCACCAGTTTTAATTCATTCTGATCTTGAGCACCCCAGCACTATTTTCATAGTATTGTGCCATACTTTTGGACCCATCCTTTGCTACTTGCTTTGATTCCATCTTCTGTATGTATCTTTTTATAATCGAAATTGATTGGTGAATTCACCATGCATCCACACTGGTATTTCAAGACAATTCCTGTTTTCCTCCTTAGTGGAATGTTTTTTTTCCCTTTGGGTCTTCAGTATTTCATTCTTGAATTTCTCTTGGACTGACTTTCCCCAGAGAATTTTAGTCTGTGAGATACTATCTTTCCTTCTATGAACCAATTGAAATCTGCTCTGCCTAAATGAAGGGTGTATGTCAGACTATACTAAGTTTTCCTCTCTTCTATCACAAACTCTTTGACCAGGCCATAAAGAGTCAACGTTCCCCTCATACCTTATCTGCTTGGCTCCCTTATTCTATACCCCAATTCTGAGCATGATGTTCAGATAGGGGCACTCTACCTGCCACCTCCCTTCCCCTAACCTAGAGAGATCTGTCTGGGCCTGTCACTTGTTTTCCTGTTATTTTCCAGATCCCTGCCAGCCTACTTACTGGTTGCTGGGGGGAGGCCTCTGGGCTTGCTTTGTCATGGGAAACAGTAGTACCATTGGCTGTGGCCATAAAAATTAATTGTGTTGGCAGGTGATGAGTTTGGCTGCTTGATTAAGTTAGAGTGATGTTCAACAACCTCCATGAGTGCCTCTGGGCTCTGGCATCCAGGTGCACAGAAGGACTGCCTTTGTACCTTAAACATATGGAAGCTTCAGTCCTTTAAGGAGAATTAAGGTAATCCTAGTAGTGTCCCAAGTTCCTTTCAGTGGAGGGTTAATTAGATTAAAAAGGACTTGCTTGGCCTGACCTATATCAATAGGCTTCAATTCAGAGAGGCAGAGCTGTTAATTTGAGTTAGAACAAAGTAGGTTGACAATAGGTAGAATGAGGAGGATTGGCATCCTTAAAGGAAAAAATGAGATAATATTTATAAAAAAGCACTTAGCATGTGCTTGGCACATACTAGGCACTATGTAAATGTTTATTCCTTTCCTTCTAAAGTGCTTCATAAATGCTAGATAGTATTGTTTTTAATTATTTATTTTTATTATTCCAAGTATTGAATAATATATGTACATATAGAGTCAAACTAAAAGGTCATCCAGTCCAGTCCCCTAATTTTACATTCAAAGAAACTGAGGACCAGAGAAACGAAATGTTTTGCCCAAGGTCACATAGGTAATAAGTGGCAGTACAATTATAGATTTAAATCTGGAAGGGGCCTCAGAATGGATCAAGTCTAATCCTCTAATTTTACAAATAAGGAAACAGAAGCACAGGGAGCTTGTGATTTGCTCATGGTCACATAGCTAGTAAATTCCTGAGGCAGGATTGGACACTGGTCTTTGTGATTCCAAGTCCAAAACTCTCTGTGCTGCCTCTAGGAGACAGCATGAGCAGAGATAGGGAGGTCAAGAAGCGGGATGTAATTTAGATTCTAAAGTGTTCTTAATCTTGGGTCTATAAAATTGAGTGTTTTTTCTTACATTTTGAAAACTGCATTTAAATATAATTGGTTTCTTTTCCATTCCTATATATTTTATTTTACGCATTTAAAAACATTCTTTCATTAAATGTATTCTGTGCATTAAAAAAAAAAAACACCAGATTTCCCAAGGGTATCCATGATACACAAAAGGTTTAGAACTCCTGTAAATTGTCCACTTTGGCTGGAACACAAAGACTTAGTAGAATTGAAGGATGGTAAAAAATGGAAATATCAAAGAAAGTGTAATAATATATTGAAGCCACAATGAAGGGCCTTGAACGTCAGGCTAAGGAGTTGACATTTTATTCGGTTGGGGAGTCACTAAAACATTTTGAGTAGCATTGTGACATGATGAAATCTGCACATTAGCAAGATCAGCCTGGCAGTGGTATGTGTAAATGAGAGTAGGGGCCAGAAAGAGAGTGATACTGCCCAAGGGCAGTCACCTAGCTAAGTCCCAGTGATATTCTAAACTCCCAAAGGACAGAGAATAAATCAAAGTTGTTTTGGACAGGATCATGTCCATGCTCTCCCTATGTTACCCTCATTTGATTCTGGGGACCATTGGTAGTTCAGTGAGTCTCAAACTGTCCTAGGTTCTAATCTCTAATTTCTTCTTTTTTCCTAGGAAAAACTGGGGGATTTGAATTGTCAATAGTATCTGCTATCTGGGCTGCTGTTCTAGAGGTCATGTAGTCCTAACCTGAAGGACCAACCAATCCTTGCCAAGAACTAGTCACAGCTCAGAGCCAGGCCAAGCAAAAGAGAAAATAACTCCCGTTACTATCTATAGCTGACAGGAGCAGACTTGACCAGGGAGTTGGGACATTGCCCTGACAATACTAAGAAGTATTTTCACACAGACTTAATTGCTCACAGATCTGGGGGAAGAAAACCATTTGAAAATGTGGCCCATGATTAACTCAGGGAACTAATCAGTTAAGAGTGAATAATACTTCTTCCCACACACTCTCTTGGGTTTGTGTGTACGTATGCGTATGTATGCTTTAAGCAAGAAGAAAAGTACTCAGGAAATTGTCTGACTTATGAAAATGAACCTTGTGATCTGACCCAGCCAAAGTGGACAATTTGAATTACCCCAATATGCTCACAGAAAATAGTTTCTGTCCAGCAGGGAGCTTTGATGGGACCAGGCCTACCTACTCTGAGGCAAAATTTTGAAGTGGGGAAGTTTTTCCTCATTCGCATACTACACCTCTGTTTTTTGCACCCTCCCTCCTCACTCCATATTTTCAGAGCATCTTCTTTACCCCTTCCACTTCTGGACATCCAGTGCTTTCTTATTGTTTATCCTTCCTACTCAGGAAAGAGATCTGAGGAATTCATTCACATTAAAGTGTCAGTAATTTATCACTTACTTCTCAGTGATATTTGCATTTAGAGAAAAAATAAAACAATGTCTAACCCGAAGTAATGAATCACTAATGGTGAAATTTCAGGTATTGGATAGGAGATAATTTTAGGGAGCAGAGCTTTTCCTCAAATCATGTCATTGAGGGAATCACCTTTTCTACCTGCCATCTTTGGAAGATAGATTTAGAGCCAGAAAAAGAGCTCAATCTAGTTCAACTTCCTTATTTTACAAAGGAGAGAGTGGTGGTCCAGCGGACAGAGTACTGGGTCTGGAGTCAGGAAGATTCATCTTCCTGAGTTTATGAACCTGAGCAAGTCATTAAACCCTGTTTGCATCAGTTTCCTAATCTGTAAAATGAATTGGAGAAGGAAATGGCAAACCATGCCAGTATCTTTGCCGAGAAAATCCAAAATGAGGCCATGAAGAGTTGGACACGATGGAACAACAATAACAAAGCAATTGGAAAGCTAGCCTGCCCTTGAGAATGGGGATGGAAGGAAGAAATCTTGCTTCCTCTTTGGAATCTGGTGGTTGATTTGCTGGGGGCTGAACAGCTCCAGTTTTCAAGATAATTGTCTCAGCTTCCTACTGTACTTTGCACATGAAGACACAGCCTGAATCAGAAACACTGTGTGTGAGAATGTGAGGGAGGACAAATACTTTCATCAGAAAAGAGCTTCTCCCCAGTGGTTGTTTTCAGTTGCGTCCAACTCTTCATGGCCCCATTTGCAGTTTTCTTGGCAGAGATACTGGAGTGGTTTGCTATTTCCTTTTCCAGCTCATTTTACAGATGAGGAAACTGAAGTAAACAGGGTTAAGTGACTTGCCCAAGGTCACATAGCTAGGAAGAGTCTGAGGCCAGACTGGGACTCAGGACAACTCATCTTCCTGACTCCAGGCCCAGTACTCTATCTACTGGGCCACCCAACTGCCCTTTCCCCAATGGCAGTAGAAAAGAAAACAATGTCTTCATTTGGAAGCTGGGGATGGATCAAAGAATTTTTGTGTCCTCAGCAAGGTTGGGTTTGTCTTGTTTTGTTTTTTTTGCAATCGTGTAAAACATTTCCATGTTAGTCATTTTGTACAAGACTTGAATAAAAGAAAAAGAATGAAAGAAAGTAAATGAAAAATAGCATACTTCAGTCTATAGTCAAACAATATCAGTATGTTTCATCATTAGTCCTTTGGGGTTGTCTTGGAACATTGAATTGCTGAGAAGAGCTAAGTCATTCACAATTCTTCATTAAACAATATTGTTGTTACTGTTTACAATGTTCTCCTGGTCCTGTTCACTTCATTTTGCATCAGTTCATGTAAGTCTTTCCAGGTTATTCTGAAATTATCCTGTTTGTCATTTCTCATAACGGAGTAATACTACGTTACAATCATATATACCACAGCTTGTTTAGCCATTCCCCAATTGATGCATATCCCTTCAATTTCCAATTCTTAGCTACCACAAAAAGACCTGCTATAAATATTTTTGTACAAATAAGTACTTTTGCCTTTTTTTGGGGATATAGACTTAGCAGTGGTATTGCTGGATCAAAGGGTATGCACAGTTTTATAGACCTTTGGGCATAGTTCCAAATGGCTCTCTAGGATGGTTGGATCAATTCACAGTTCAACCAACAACGCATTAGTCTCCCAGTTTTCCCACACTCCCTCCAATATTTAACATTTTCCTTTTTTGTCATGTTAGCCACTCTGATAGGTGTGAGGAGTCATTTTAATTTACATTTCTCTAATCAATAGTGATTTAGAGCATTTTTTCATATGACTATAGATAGCTTTGATTTCTTTGTCTGAAAACTGCCTGTTCATATCCTTTGACCATTTATCAATTGGGAAATGACTAGTATATTTATAAATTTGACTCAGTTCTCTATATATTTGAGAAATGAGCCCTTTATCAGAGATACTTGTTATAAAAAAATTTTCCCCAGTTTTCTGTTTTCCTTTCAATTTGGGTTGCATTGGTTTTGCTTGTGCAAAAACTTTTTAATTTCATGTGATCAAAATTATCTATTTCATATTTTGTAATGCTCTCTATATTTTCTTTAATCTTAAATTCTTCCCTTATCCATAGATCTGACAAATAAACTATTCCATGCTCCTAATTTGCTTATGGTATCACACTTTATGTGGAAATCATATACCCATTTTGACGTTATCTTGGTATATGATGTGAATGTTGATCTATACCTAGTTTCTGCCTCAACAAGGTTTGAAATTTCCACCTTCTATGAACCTTTCTTCTCTCTTCCAGATATTTTGAGCCTTCACTGTCAACATATGTGACTTGTCACAACATAAGTACCTAATGTGACATGGAGATCACCATTTTATGGAATGAATAAATAGGTAAGAATAATATACATATATATATTATATATAATATATATATATTAACCCTCTAAAATACTTTATATTATTCAGTAAAATGAGGAGGCTAGACTATATGACCTCTAAATTCCGTTCTAATTCTATGATTATCTCAGTTGAACAAATGAATCAATCAATCAATAAGCAATAAGCATCCTCGCAACAATCCTGTGGTAGTTAATGCAAGAATCATTAATCCCATTTTCCAGATAAGGAAATTGAGGTTTACAGATGTGATTGATCCAAGATCTGAGCAAGGATTTCAACCCAGGACTTCTGACTCTGAATCAAGTATGCTTTTCACTGTATCAATCTGCCTCCTTGAGGTACTATATCTGAACATATGTTTTTTTTAAGATATTAAAAATGAAATCTTCAGAAAAAAATGAAATCTTAAGTCTTATTCTAAATCCTTATCATGTCATGGAGATGACTCTGGTTTCTCAAAGGTAACACAAATTCAGACAAGTCTTACCAAACTGAAAAGGCTTTGAACAAAGGTCTTGTAATGGATTATTTTTGTCATCTGAAGACAAATCTAGGTAAGTTTGGAGAGATTCATTACCAAATTGGCCACAGGGTGACAAACGTTTTTGGCTGTAGCAACTCACTAAGACCATCTACTAAAGTATGGAGAAAGGATTTGCAATATGTACTGGTAGATACAGGAAGCCTTCCTTCTTGATAAAACTGATGAAATAAATAGAAATAAGTTTTGTTGTTCAATCATGTCTGGCTCTACATGACACCAAGGACTTTTGTCCATGGTGTTTTCTTGGAAAAGATACTGTAGTGGTCTGCCATTTTCTTCTCCAGTGTGTCCCTGTTTTATAGCTGTGGAATTGAGGCAAATGGGGTTAAGTGAATTGCCCAGGGTCACACAGTTAGTAAGTGTCTAGGTTTGAACTCAGAGCTTCCTGGCTCTAGGCCTGGTGCTCTATCTACTGCACCATCTAGCTGCCCTACAGTATAATAGATAGATAGATAGATAGATAGATAGATAGATAGATAGATAGATATAGGTGGAGAAAGAGACACAGAGAGAGAGAATATATGAGTGGAGGTCCTTAGAGTATAATATTTTAAAATGCTCTGTTAATTATTGCCCATTGTTGTTGTATATAACTTGCTTTGTATATATTTGTTTGCATGTTGTCTTCCTCATTAGATTGTAAGCTCCTTGAGGGCAAGGACTATCTTTTGCCTCTTCCTGTATCCTCAACACTTAGCACAGTATCTGGCACATAAATGTTTATTGATTGATTGACCTTTAGTGTACCCCTCTGAATTTTATACCCAAAGCAACTGCCTACCAAGCCAATCCCTAGTCTACAAGTATATTCTATCCATAAACTTGCTTTTCTAATGAGGATGGATTTGCGCTAATCCATCTATACTCTTGAAAGAGTTGAAACCAGTTCCCCTTATAACCTGTGACCCATATTTACCAGCCAGCTGGGGTCAAGGACAATGCTTGTGCCCAAGCAAGGGCATGAAGCTGTCTGTCTTACGTAAGGATTAAAGACAAACTTGGCTTCATTAACTAGCAATGTTGTCTAACCAAATGAGGCAATTGTAGGTCCTATCACCATTGAGCACAACTCTCCCACAGAGATCCAAGCACTTTCTTCCAGAAAAAAAAATACTAAAAAATACTCCCAGAGGTTTCATGCTTTCACCCTCCCCTCAACTTCAAGTTTGGTGGCCAGCACTGAGAAATCTGCATTGAAGGAGAAAATGCTCAAATGAAAATAATAGTCTAATGATTTCTTCCCTCTCCTCTCCTCATTCTCCCAGTTTTGAATATATAAAGGATAGCTGGCAGTTTCTCAACATTCAGAGTGTCAGTGCCCTGCAAGAGGCCAGAGGTGAACATCCTCTAGTCAGCTGATTCTGAGACAAGATTTAAGAGAAGCAAAAAGTCAAGCAGAGAAGACAAAGCTTGAAACTAGGAAAATAAAAGATCAGGATAAATGGAAGAGTGATGGCTAGATGGCACAGTGGGTAGAGTATTGGACCTGAACCTAAAAAGACCTGAGTTCCAACCATGCATCAGACACTTACTAGTTGTTTGACCCTGAACAAGTTATAAACACTCTGAGCCTAAGTTTCTTCATCTGTAAAATGGCAATAATTATAGCACTTACCTCACAGGGTTGTTATAAGGATCAACTGAGCTAACATGTTAAGTACTTTGCAAACCTTAAAGTATTCTATAAATATTAGCTATTATTACAATTTATATAATTTTAAAACTTTCCTCTAGTATATGTTGTTGTAACTCCTTGCATTTTTCCCTTTAGAATTTGTACTACTTTAAAATGCCTTTTCAAAATGGCAGACTATTATTTTTAGGAGAAAGGCTTACTACTGACCTCCAAATAGTTTGATTTGAGTTTTGAGGCTTCCAGGCCACACAGAGAAAATTGTGGCAGATAGAACTACTAGAGGGCACCAATGGGCCATGGTCTGAAAGTTTCTTTTGGAAGAAAAGAAGGGTGTCACAAGTGGGCTTCTGCATTGCTGTAGTGGGCTTCTAGGCTGAGGTGAGAGTTGTAGAAAACTAAGGTGTGTCAGTGGGAAATCCAATCCAATAAACAGAGAGCTAGGAGGGAGCCAGGGATGCCACATCTAAGGAAGTAAACAGAAACAGGGGCTAGCCAGGAGCTAAAGTGATTCATGATGTAGATGCTGTTCAACCCAGACCTATTCCATGAGCAAGGAAAACCAGAGTGGAGGAGTCGGGGCCAAAAGTATGAAGGAGCTGGATGAAAGTATATGAACATATATAGATGTGTGTGTATATATGTATGTAATTATGGAGGCAAGGTGTTGACTCAGAAGTGCTAAGGAATGGGAGGCAGGCCTAACTCCAACTCTTTTTTTTCTTTATTAATTAATAAGCATTTATTTTCTCTCCCTCTCAATACCCCCTCCCAAATTAAACAAAAAGAAAAATAATACCCTCATCACAAACATGCATAGTCAAACAAGGAAAATTTCTTTATTGCCATTTCCAAAGATGGATGTCTCATTCTGCATTTCTAATCCATCACTTCTCTGTCAAGAAGTGCATGGCACGCTTTTGTTGGTCATTGTATTGATCAGAGTTCTAAAGTCTTTCAGAGCTGTCTTTCCCTATAATGTTGTTATTGTATAAATTGGTCTCCTGGTTCTGCTCACTTTACTCTGCATCAGTTTATACAAGTCTTCTCAGTTGTCTCTGAAATTATTTTTCTCTTTATTTCTTAAGGTACAATAATATTCATAGACCATAATTTATTTAGCTGTTCCCCAATAGGCTGGCACCCTCTTAACTTCCTGTTGTTTTTTTCTGCTATAAAAAGAGCTACTATAAATAATCATTATACATATGGGTTCTTTTCCTCTTCCTTTGATTTCTATGGGGTATATGGAGTGTTAATGGGTTAAGGCTATACGTAGTTTAGAGACTTTGGAGTCATAGTTCCAAATTGCTTTCCAGACTAACTGGACCAATTAATTGCTCCCCAACAGTGTATTAGCATGCCTGTTTTCCCATAGTCCCTCCAACATTTGTCATTTTCCTTTTTTTGTCAACTTCACCAATTTGATGGGTGTCAGGTAAAGCTTCAGAGTTATTTTAATTTGCATTTCTCTAATTATTTGTGATTTGGAGAATTTTCTTCATATGGTTGTTGATGGTTTGAATTTCTTCTTTTGAAAATTACTTGTTTATATCTTTTGCTTGTTGTTGTTCAGTCATTTCAGTTGTGTCCAACTCTTCATGACCCAATTTGGGGTTTTCTTGGCAAAGTTGTTGGAGTGGTTTGTCATTTCCTTCTCCAGCTCATTTTACAGATGAGGAAGCTGAAGCAAACACAGTTAAGTGACTTGCCCAGGGTCACACAGCTAGTAAAGTGTCTGAGGCCAGATTTGAACTCAGGAAGATCAGTCTTCCTGTCTCCAATTCTGGCACTCTATCCACTGCACTATCTAGCTGAGCTTATATCTTTTTACTATTTATCTTTTGGAGGAATGGCTTTTATTCTTATAAATTGAATTAGTTACATATATACATACATGTGTATATATATACATATGTACATATGTATATATATTTGGATATGAGACCTTTATCAGCAAAACTTGCTGCACAGATTTTCTCCCAGTCTAACTTCAATTCTTAAAGTAACTACTACTCCTGCAGCTGACATCTGGACACCAGGGAGCGTAATGGAAAGAACACTAGGCCAAGGGTCAAGAGATATCAGTTCTAGTCCCATTAGTTCTGCCAACAATTAGTTTTGTGACCTCAGGCAAATCATTTAACTTCTTGGGTCCTCACTTTCCTAGTCTATAAAATGAGAGGGTTAGACTTAATTACCTTGGAGATCCCTTCCAACTCGAAAGTGTTATGATTCTGAGTTTCTGCAAGGTGTTTGCTAGGGACCCTATCATATGAGGAGGGTCAATCTTATTCATAGATGCAATCACCTGTGCAGTATGATTTAAGGGAAATCACTGACAGACTCCCTTTCTAGAAATATTTCCCCCATTGTCCTGTCATATGAACTGAAATTACTTTGGTTTATAGCACTTTGTTTTCAATCATAGTATCCTGAGGAAGAGGGTAACATATTAAAGCCAATAACATCTTACCCTGATGAGGGTGTTAGTTAGCCAGACCCTAAGGGGCAGGGACATAAGATGGGTGAATTTTGTTAGGGAAAAGAAAGGTCTAGAGCCTGAGACCTGCCAGGAGAGGTGAGAATTGGCCATGAAGGTGGCATGAGGAGAGGAGAAGAAGGAGAAGAGGCAAGAAAATTAACTTCCAGGGCTGTCATTAGGAAGAAGAAATCTCCCTTGCTTTGTTATCCAAATGCTTACTGGTGGCAAAGGACTCTGGCATTCACCTGTCAGTTAACTATTAAGCAACTACGTACTATTAAGCACCCACCCACTTCCCAGGACAGAACTTGCAGGGCTGGATGTAAGGATTCAGGCTTTGGGTCCAATTTACAATCACAGACTCTCAGAGTTAGAAGGGACTACAGAAGTCATCTAGTGCAACCTAAAAGGGCAAACCTTGAATCTATTCTATTCCTGAACAGTGGACCAAAGATGTGACCAAAGATGGTTTCTTTTTTTTTTTTGTGAGGCAATTGATGTTAAGTGACTTGCCCAGAGTCACACAGCTATAGTAAATATTACGTGTCTGAGGCTGGATTTGAACTTCTGACTTCAGGGCCAGTGCTCTATCCACTGCTCCACCTCGCTGCCCCTAAAGATGATTTCTCAAAGTTTGCAAATAGGAGAAGGAACACAGTAGAGTTACTGGTATCAGAAAATCTGGGTTTGAGTCCCAGATTTGCCAGTTTATTAAATATCCTATAATTCAAACATTCAATTCAATTGAACATTTCACCGAGGTACCTACCCTAGGTAAGGTATTGGGCTAGGTGGAGTATGTAAAATTTCCTAACAGAGAATTTTAAATATTTTTCCTTCTCCTTAAATGACTTCATCCTTTGTTTAAGTATGATTTACATGACCTCTAAGCAAAGGTGGAGATCATCCATGAGACTAGATTATTGGAGATTATTTTCCACATACGGGGCAATTTTTCCTCCCCCTTTTTTGCATAGGCAGCGATTCAATAAATAATTAATGTTTATTCATCCTTTGGCTATTTATCTCACTGTAAAAAATTAATTGGTCTTCCATCATCTATTGCATTGTAACCTAGAGGTATTTGGCCCAGTCCTTCCTGCGTTGCTTAAACACATTCCTCCTAATCCCCATTGGTTTGTGCCAATGGCACTCTGCAGTCATGCCCAGCCTCCCAGATTCAGGGTATGAATGAATGGAAGGCTGATGTATTGTGAGCCACCTCCAGGAAGACTTGGGAAAGCTTTATATAAACACTACCCTGTTCTTCCACAAAGCTCCAAGAGTTGGCAAATACTAGTTCTCACAATACCTCCTTCCTAAGGGGTGCATATAAGTCCTCATTTTGCAAAAGAATTTGAGCAAGACTAATGCTAGGGTTGGGGAGATGCACAGACTATTCAGAGCAATGTACCAGAAGTCAGGATTTGGGGCAAAAATTTTCCTTTCCATCCCCCTGCCCAAGCTCCACAAAGTCCCACACTCTATGCCAGAAGCCCTGAATTTAATTTCTTTCACCTGAGATTTTGATGTAATTTTTTTGAAAGTTATCAGCCATTTGCTTAGTATTGTAAACATTCCCATTCTAATTTTGAAAAGAGATCGTGATAGGGAAAAAGCAAAAGACAACAAGAAAGAGGTGATTGAAGTGTTGTAAAGATCGAAGGACCTAGAACTCAAACACTGGGGAATCTCAAGACTGAAAGAGGTTGTTGGTCACTTGGAGAAGCAAGAGATGGGGTTAGTTTGAAATATGTTCTGGACCAAACTCCCATAAATTCTTGCTTGTGTAGATGAAGCCTTTGGGCAGGCTGCCCTCAGATTTCTGAGTTATAAGCCTCGACAGAAGGGAAAATCCTACATAGGCAAGGAGACAGGAAAAGGAGGCAGTAGTATAAGGAGAAATACTATCTTGGCTCTCCCACTCCAAACAGAACATTTGAGTATTTGCTCTTTTTCTTCTCAATGTCCTCACTTTGCAGGTTGGAGGCCTAGGATTAGCAACTGCACCCAACACCTTGAAGCTGTAAATTACCTCAGTCATTTCAAGTCATCAGGAATCTTTCAGAACATGGTCCAGGTGGGATGACTTATCAATTGCGGTGCTAGGAATAACGTCCAAGGGGAAGTTTCACCCATTCAAGCTTCTATATGAGCTACTGCACTTCTCAGCCTCCCCTAGACCTTGCAAAATGCAAACCCTGGGTCTTTCCACCCAAAGATTACTGGATTTGGGACAGCCAAATTAAGAACTGAGCTTTGGGGAATCTCCTCTTATGGTCTCCATTCCAATATCTGCCTAAGGAAACCTTCTCTCCAACTCTATCACCATTCTCTCCCTCGATGGAGATTGGACAGGACCTCAGAATAAGGAGAAGACCCCTTGATCCTGAAGGGTCTTGATGAAACTAAAAAGAGAAATATTAATATATAACTAAAAAGTGAAGTACACCCCCAAGAAATGTACAGAAGAAGGTATGGATGACTATCGTAGTGAATATCCTCTGGCCTCACTCTTCCAGAGTAAGACCTGTTCTATCCCCTTCATCAGGGTCTTAGGGGTACCCCCTGAGGAGCTGGAGGTATCTTTCTCAAATGTTATCAGCTTGAGCCCAGTGTGGTGCCTCCACCATTAATTGCCAGGATTCATCTAACCTGTAAACGTCAATTAGATTTAACAGGGGGATATTTACACAGAAGATATAGAAGAACAGGAGTAGAAACATTTTTCTCTTCCACCTTGGGGGGACCCTCTTCTTTATGCCACATCTGAGGGTAGCAGGCTCAGACTTAACACAGTCCCTACATACCATTGGTCCCACCAAGTTCACTTCCAAATGTGGCATTGTTGCTGGACAGGCCCTTGCCTCAGCTGTCCCTGGGCTGGGTCCCAAATCCTGGCCTAAGGATCCTCAGTCCTCAGATCTTCAAAGCTGGCCTGGCTGGCTACAAACCCTCATAAGGATGCCACTCTTAGACCTCAGAGGCTCACTCACCTAACCTCAAAGCTCATAAGATCACAATCATCTCCTTCGAGGAAAACAAAAGAACAAACACCAAAGGAGAAGATGATCAAAGCCTGCATGGGCCACATGTCGGCTTCAGATGGCAGGGACCCAAGGCCTTTCCCTTACAACACTGTCTCTTCTTTCACTAGAGTGCCACAGGCCGGGAAGAACTGGCCAAACCAAGAGAAAGGAATCAGGCTGATTAGTGCCTTCTGAAAACCCCCTCCTTCTGTCTACGCTGCATTGTGGCAGACCATTAAAAAGGGTCTTATTCACCAGATTGTCAGCACACCAGAACTAGTTACAGAATGTCCGTGCATGCTCCAAATTTTCCATAGGAATTTCATCAGCCAATTACTCCAAATAGTTCATAAGGACTGGGTTCATTGGCCAGTCCCTGCTGTACTCAGTCACTGATGGCTCAGGGTGAGAGGAAGCCAGTCCCTCATTACACCTATAATATAATAACTAATTAGGTCCATCCCTCCAGTTTTTCTCCACCCTCACCCAACCTGAATCTGCCTAAAACACTGTTTTTATCATATCCTATTATTCCGCCGTTTAAAAAAATCTCAACAGCTTTCTACTGCCTACAGGATAAAGCCCAGATTCTGTCTGCTGTTCAAAACTCTCTTCAACTCTACTCTGTAACCCCAACCTATCTTCTCACTCTTATTTTTGCAGTCATTCCCAACACCAACTCTTCTAGCCAAGCTGTTCACTGTCCCCTCAATATGCCTGGAACCTTCTGGTTTTGCTCATGTCTAGACTTGGCTGCTGCTCCAGTCATGTTTCATTTTAATTCACCAGGCTCTCACTAGTTCCCTTGCTACCTGGAGCACAGGCTACCCCAGAGGACTTAACTCTTTCATCTCTGGAACGCTTTCCCTGGGGCACATGAGAGCCTGATTGGTGTTTATCTCATTTGGCCCACTATATCAAGCCAGTTGTTCTCATTTGCAGGCAAAGAAACTGAGACCCAGGCATGCAAAGTGACTTGTCAAAGGTCAGATAGGTAGTAAATAGAAGGGCTAGGTTTTGAACACAGCTCCTCTGACTTTGAATCTAGTGTTCTCTCTACCACACCATGTTGCCTGTGAATGAATGAAACAATAAATGAAAGATAGAAGAAGAGTGCCTGGGTCAGTTGTGAATGGGAGTCCACCTTAAACCCGATTAGGGAAGGATTGTTTGAAAAGGTGTCCTCTGAGCATAAGCTAACCTTACACTTGCAAAAATTTGTTGGCTCAAATCACCCAAACCTGATAGAGGGCTATAAACTTAGCAGCGATAGGCTTGTCCCTTCTAAGTTGCATTTAAAAATTCAAACACATTCTCTTTACCCATGACCCTGTTTGAGAGGGCACGCTACTGTACTCACTGTGAGCCACAAGCATTTAAAGGGCCCTTGCCTTTCCCCTCCTGAGTATCTGCAGACTGTGGTGAAGTGGCAGCTTCTCTCTTTGAGACACCTGGGGTCCAGGGAGTCCTCATGGAGTGATGCCAGGGTTGAGAAACATAATTTTAGTTTACTTAACTACTGACCCCAAATACCATCATCTAAAGTAACCTTAAAGTGCTTTCTGGGGTATATAGAGTGTTCAGAGAAGACTAGCACCTCTGGTATAAGGGCTTGCTGAGCCCTTTTCAGGGCTGCTCATTCACCTTTAGTGTCCACATAGCATTCATCTCTCACCAGTGGCTCCAAGAAGCTGTAGCACGTACAGCAGACACACTCCAGTAAAACCATCTCAGCAGACAAGCTAAACCAAGTTGAGGGTGACCAACAGGCCTCAAACCTATCAGTGAGTTAGAAGGGTGCATCACCCAAAAATGTGAAGACTTCCTGTTGCAGAATGGGCGGGTGAGAACAGTTTGTTCCAACAGCTATGAAGACAGCTGAAGCAGGTGCTGTGGAGCACTTAGAGCATGGTTCGACATTGAAGACACCAAGGTCATTCACTACATTCTGAGCCATCACCTGCCATCTTGACTTTTGCCTTGCCACTGGACTTCAATGACTTCAGAAGAGAGAGTACAGCTGATGACTTCATGCAACTCTGCCTCACTTAAAACTGATTCACTCCCAGGTCAAGACATCACCCATTATATCATGATGTCATTGTTCCTCTTCAAAAATGAAGGACAAACAACAAAAACCACAACAACTAAGTGCTCTCAGGTTGTGAGATGAAACAAAAGCAGCACCAGGTAAGGTCTAGGCACTCCAAGGAGAAGGAGGTTAGAGTAGGGCATTGGGGGAGCCTTGGGTAGATCAGTCAATTCTGCCAAACTCACTGAGATCTAGTTTACTCCAAGGTTACTGGAAAACCAAATCTGGATAAGGAAGAGAATCTTGACCTAGCCATCCCAGAAGAGTCTGGGTCTTTGAAACCAGCAATTTCCCTTCCTTCACTCCAATATTCAAGACAGGCCATAGCAGTACAACTTATCTACCATTACCATTCCTTGTCATCTTCGTAGGTTCATAGACTTAAGACAATAAGGGATCTTAGAGGTCAATAAGTACAATTCCTTTGTTTTATAGATAAGGAAACTGAGGCTCCAAGAGGTTGAATTACTACCCAAGGTACATAGGTAGTGACAAAGCTGAGAGTGGAACCCATTTCCTCTGACCCCAAACTAGTCCTGTTTTTACTGTATCAGTGATTTTTCCAAAAGTTTCCATCTTGCATCTCCTGCAAGATGTTGGAGATGCAAGATGCGGGTCTATCCCGGGATAGACACGCAGTCTATCCTGGGATAGACTGCGGGTACTGCTTAGATATACTCTTTTAAAACATCTGGAGCATCAGAGAAATGTGTCCCGGTTTCAAAGATGTCATGGTTACTGTCAGAAAATATATATCACATTTTAAAAAGAGCATCACATGACTTAGGAGCCATCAGAAAGATCTTGCCCACTATTCTGTTGTACCAGTTACTGAGCTCCATGAAGGGAGCATTCATTGCCTAAAAGGCAATATGGCTTTAGGTGGTAAGATCACACATTTAGATTAGAAAGGGACCTTAAAGGTAAAAGAGTCAGATCCCATCATTTTACAGAAGAGAATACTGAAAACCACAGGAATTAAGTGGCTTCCTCCATGCCATGCAACTAGTCAAATAGGAAAGATGAAACTCAGGTCTTCTGATGCCAAATCTGGTGTTCTTTGGACTATGTCACATATAACAAAATATTGGCTTCATCACTTACTATGTTTATGTTACATCAGCTTTCTGAACCTCATTTTATTCATCTATAAAGTAACTACATGAACTAAGCTGGGTGATTAAGTCCTTTTAATGCACAGTCTATGCTCCTAAGACCATTACCATGCATCAACTATAAGAAGAATGTCAGGAACAGCTCAAAACTCTGCAGCATATTCATAGATGGGGAAAGCATTCCACCACCCCTACCATAACCTACCATAACTGAGGAAGTATGGCTTTCTGAGGGAAGTTTCTGTCCTTTGTGACCTCAAGGAGGGTTAAGGTGATTTCTTTTTTGAAGTGATGGGAGCACTATCATATTGATCTGTTTATTATTTCCTTGTTTTTCCTTTGCTAGGAAGGGAGGTAAGTTAGTTCTCAGATGATCTGATAGCTGCCAAACCCACTATGCAATCAACAAGCTTCTCAATTAGCTGAGAGTGAGCCTGTAAACAATTATATATTAAACCTGTTTATTCAGTCATAGGCTAATCCCAATATGTCTAGGTGCAGAGGACCCTGAAACAGGGAAGAAGGTCGTGTTGGAAAGTCACTTGGAAGAAGAGAGACAAGGTTAAGAAGAGGTATGAATAAGTAGTAATTGGATTCTGCTTAAGGCTCTCTTGTGAGACAGTAGCTATGGTCATCTGTTTGAGACTTTGGAAGGCCCTACTAACAAACAAGCAAAGGAAGCTGATTCAGTATCTTAAAAGAGAAAAATTGAGTAAAGTCTTTCTTAGAAGTCCCCAACAGTTGAGCTTATAAAGTAGTAAAGAGATACAGAAAACAGGTGCCTTGCCACAATAGTTAATCCCAAGCATTAGTCAAGGGATATGCCAACAACAACAACAACAAAAAAGCACTAAGGATCTCCTGTTCAGCAAGTATGGATTAATAATAATAGCTAGCATTTCTATAAGTGCTTTAAAAGTTGAAAAACACTTTATATATGCTACTCCACTTAATCCTGTCAACAACCCTATGAAGTATTATCCTCATTTTACAGGTAAGGAAACTGAGGCTGGAAAAAAGTTTAGTGATTTGCCCAGGGTACACAGCAAAGAAATGTCCTGAGTATGATTTGAACTTGGGTCTTCCTGGCTCCAAGTCCAACACTTAACCTATTGGGCCACCTAAGCTGCCAAGTATGTCAGGGGCCTTCTTGAAAGATGGCAGATTAAGAGGTCACAAGAGTGTTATCTCAATAGCCCTTCTAAAATCAGCAATAGATATGACCCGCCTCCAAAAATAAAGAAACTTTCAACTGTAATGCAATCATGATCTCACTGATGTGGGTACTCCTCCCAAAAATGTAAATAAAAACTCATCAGTGCCTTCCCATCCTGTGTAGCTTTTGTCTGAAACATCCAATAAATCTGCCACAAGAGGTCCATCCATCATCCTAGGAGCCTGCCCATAGTTATCTTGATGTTTCATGGTTATAGAGTTTGTCTATTGATTATTTCTTGCCCTCCCTATGTGATAAGACCAACTTTTTTTCTAGTCATACATTTTTCCTGATGGCATTCTTTAAACCACTTGTCCTAAAAAAACTCTAGGTTATAACGTATTTCAGCCCACTCCATCGACCTTGGTTGCTTCTCAACTTTGATTTTTTGGTAATAGTGACATCCCATGACTTAGAGCTATATAGTATTAGTGCAATAATATTGCCATTGAAAAAAGATAGTTTGTTGGGGTTTTTTTTTAAGATGGGTCTTTGTTTCATGTAGAATCTTTGGGTCATAAAGAATTCTTCTGAAACTTCTCAAAGGCAATCCAGCCAACTCTCTTCCTCTTTCTCCATGCTGGTCCTACCTCATTACTCATTTTTGGTGTCTATCTACAATCTATGTAGTGACAGACCACCTCTTTCAGCCGTCTATTCAACTATATATCATAAAATGGACAATTTTCATCTGCTACGGTTTTTTCCCTGTATGGAGAATAAGATCAAATGCTTTTGAGTTATTGTGGATCTCATCTAGGACACTCTGTCCTGTTTTAGGACTTGATGTAAACAGTTCAATATCATCTGAAAACAGAACATTCAGAGGACCTCACTATCTATCACTTCCATTTGGACTTTGGAAAACATATGCCTCACTATTTTCTTTCATGCTTGTTATTAATAATAATCAGTCATTGAACAAAGTTATCACTATTTTATTCTGTTTAAAGAATCTGGTATCCTTTTGATGACGTATGCATGGGAGATGCCTTTTTTTGTAGAAGAGACTTTAAGTTGGTAGATAAGACTTTAAGCTCTCTAGAGGCAGCTAGGTGGCATGGTAGATAGAGTAATGTACCTAGAGTCAGGAAAACTTGAGTTCAAATCCATCCTCAGACACTCACTAGCTATGTGACCCTGGGCAAGGGTCACAACCTCTGCCTCAGTTTCCTCATCTGAAAAATGGGGATTAAGAATAGCACATTCTCGGCCTCAGACATATAATATTCACTAACTGTGTGACCATGGGCAAGTCACTTAACCCTGATTGCCTTGCAAAAAAAAAAAAAAAAAAAGAATAGCACCTTCTTTCCAGGGTGATTGTGAGGATAAAATGAGATTATATTTGTCAGGTGCTTTGCAAACCTTAAAATGCTATGTAAATACTTGCTTTTATTATTTATTAAATGAAGCACTTTTAAAATAATTAAAAAATGTCAAGCATGTGATTATAAATGTGCAGGGTGCTGTAGAATATTGTTTACAAAAGTCTGCTTGTTCTCCTCTACAAATGTGTATAGATTATTCTCATAAAAAGTTTGGAGTGCTTTTTCTCATAAAAAGTTTCCCTACAGGGAAAAGGAGCCATGTGGGTTGCTATTTATACTGTCTTGATGAATTTTTTTAAGGGAATATGAATAGGGACTGAGATATTCTCTATGCCTTTTTATATCCTCCTCCCTTTCAAATACCTTGATGATTATTCCCTCAATGCCCTCAAAATTATCTCACCTCCAGTACAGTGATTTTTTGTTTGTATTTGACCCAATCCAACTCGCCTTCCTTTGCTTCACTGCCATTTCCACTACATCATACAGCACATCTGGGGCTATGATGTTAAAGTCCAAATGTATTGACCTCACTGCCCTTCATGATGGAAAGAATTCCTTATAAAAGTCTTTTCAGATGATTTTCATGTTTTTATATTTGTTTTCCTCCTAGTTTCATTTTTAAATGCACTTGAGATGACTTTATTTGACTGACTCCTAAAACTGCTTTCTTCTCCCTTTCTTCTTGATGTTTTATTATTGAATTTATTATTTATTGAATGTTAAGCATTCAATCTTCTACCCTCATCCTAGGTAAGATTTCATAAATTAGTTTTAAATTCAAAATGGTTGTCCTTGGCTGCCATATCTCTATTTGGCAAAGACATTGTGTTGCTGGAGGAGGCAGTTTCTTGACAGTTTGGTTCTTCTCCTTGCGACAGATTATTCATATCAATTAAAATTCTTTAGGGAAATGCTTATAATTAGTGAGGATATCCATTCCTCTATCCATTTCCCATTTACATCATCAATAGTTTGTTTAAATAGGTAAGGATGGAGTTGTTCTTGTTGGATGTCATATCTTTTTCTCATTTTTATTCTTTATTCTAGCTTCATATTGATTTTTATCTTTGCTCTAATAAGGCATTGATCTGACTATACAGGACCATGATATTCCAGCATTCTTTTCTATTCATCCTGAGGTTCCTGGCTTTGTTTCTATCTCTTATTAATTTCTTTTTAAAATCTATTAGCTGATATACTCCCTGTTCAGCAACTTTAGTCTCTTTCAATAACTTCTCTGTTTCTTTCTCATAAGAATAAATTGTAATGGTGTTGCCAAGATTTGTCCTCAAGAACTTCCTCAACTTCTTGAGGCTCTTCTCTTCTCTAGCCTTGGGAATCTATTGCTGAACTCTCTGAAATGTGTTTTCCTCAAGTACGGGGCATTCATTGACTATCTATTGCCTCTAGGATAAAATACAAATTGTTTGTCATTCAAAGCTCTTCATGATCTGTCCCCAACCCATCTTTGCAGACCCATTTCACATTACTCTCCCTTATACACTCTATATTACAACCAAACTGGCCTTCTTATGGTTCCTTGTGTACAATATTTCATCTCTGAGCCTTTGCCAAGGCTATTCAACATGCTTGAAATGCTCTCCTGACCTCTCAATTCTTTAACATCCTCCGTATCAATAGCTCCTTCCTCTACCTCCCTTGAGCAATACACTGGCATGGCCACAGCTTAGACTTTACTGTCTCTCAGAGTCTTACAACACCCAAAATACAAAACTACAAAAAAGTGTATCTCAGTAAAGGAGATTTCCAGTAAAGATAAAAGAACTTCGATTTAAACACTAACCTCCTTGCTTGTTTACTAAGTATTTAAAAGTTTAATGGTGTTGGGTTTGTGTGTGCGTGTGTGTGTGTGTGTGTATATGAATGTAAACTATTTCCTGATTGTTAAAAGTGTGATATGTGTTTTCTCAGTCTGTACCATTCCCAAGTTCTTCGAAAAGTCATGCTGAAGAGAGGGAGCCAAGATGGTAGAGTACCAGGAAGCAATGAAGTGAGCTTAGGTTTAGTGCCAGACTGAATCCTGATGGGCAAATCCAAGAAAAAGTTATAATGAGTCATTTTTCCAGACCAGACTGTTGCACAGTGTCCGGCCCTAACATCAAGAAGTCAAGAGACAGGCTAGAAAAAATAAGGAAAAAAAAAAGAATCCCAGCATAAAAAAGCTATTATGGTGAGAGCAATGCTTAAGACTCAAACCTAGAAGAGAATGACTCCAAAGAATTCACAAACAAAGCCCCCAAGAAAAGCACAGCATAGGCATAAATTCAACTAAAATTCCTGGAAGAGATAGTACAAGAGTTTTTCAAAAGAGTTTAAAATATGTTTGTCAAAGAAATAAGAGCACAAGAGATAAAAATGAAAAAAGAAATGAGAATCATGGAAGAAAAATTTAGAAAGGGAATTAACAGCTTAGCAACAAATTTCTTGAAAACTAAAATTGACCAAATAGAATCCAATAACTCCATGACACAACAAGAAATATTAAAACAAAATCAAAAGATTGAAAGAATGGAAGAAAATGTAAGGTATTTTATTGCAAAAAAACACTGACTTGGAAAACATATCAAAGAAAAAATTAAGAATCATTGAAGTACTTGAACTTCTTGACCAAAAGAAGATCCTAGAAATCATATTTCAAGAAATCTTAAAACTGCCCAGATCTTTTAGAACCAGAGGGCAAAGTAGAAACAGAATTAACTTGTTACCTCCTGAAAGAAACCTCAAAATAAAAACTCCCAGGAACATGATAGTCAAAATCCAGAGTTTCCGGGACAAAGTAAAAGTACTGCAGCCAGGGGAAAAAAAGAATTCAAATACTGAAGAGCCACAGTTGGGATCACACATGAATTGCAGCCTAATGAAGGAGTGGAGAGATTGGAATATGATATTCCAGAAGGCAAAGCCTGTAGCTCTTCAGCCAAGAGTAACTTACCCAGAAAAACTGATTATAACACTACAAGGGGAAAAAATGTACATATTCGTAATGAAAAAAACAGAGCTGTGAAGAAACTTTGAAGATCAAGCACAGAAGTTAAGAAAAGCACAAAAAGGTAAACATGAATAAAATATGATAAAGATCTCACCAAGAACAAATTGCTTACATTCAAATATGGGGAAGTAATAATACATGTGTTTCTACTGAAACCTGTCATCTTCAGAGGTCATAGAGGTAGTCTCATTAGACAAAAGGCCTGGGAGTAGTTTTGTTATATCTTGATGATCTTAAAAGAAAGATAGAAAGAGAGAGTAAGAAGAATACACTGTGGGGTGAGGGAAGAAGGGAAAGAAAGGTTAGAGAAAATTATCACACAAAATCAGATTGCATAGTAGACATCTATACAAACAAGGATAAAGGGGTAGGAGGACCATCTAACCCTTGAACCTCACTCTCATCTGAATTGGTCAGAGGGAAGAATACATACATGCGCAGATTTGGGCACAAAAATACATCTCATTCAACAGGGAAATGAGAAGGAAAGGGGAAACAGGAGGGAGGGATTAGTTCTAAGCAAAACAAACTGTTGTGCTGGTGGTGGTGATAGTGGTGTCATTTTTGGTCATATCCAACTCTCCGTGACCCCATTTGGGGTTTTCTTGGCAAAGATACTGGAGTGGTTTGTTGTTTCCTTCTCCAACTCATTTTACAGACGAGAAAATTGAGACAAACAGGGTCATACAGCTGGTAAGTGTCTGAGGCCGCATTTAAATTCAGGTCTTCTTGGCTTCAGGTCCAGCATTCTATCCACTGTGTCTCCTAACTGCCCCAAAACAAACTCTAAAGATACACAAAAATATTAATAGCTGTCTTTGAACTAGTGAAGAATGCAAATTATAATATATAATATATATAAGAATGCCTATAATTTGGGGAATGACTGAATAAGTTATGGTATATAAATGTGATGGAATGTTATTGTGGTGTAAGAAATGATGAAAAGGATAGTTTCAGAGAAACCTGGGAAGACTATAAACTGATACAGAGTGAAGTGAACAGAACCAGGAGAAAAATGTATACAATGACCACAATATGGTAAAGATAAACAAGTTTGAAAGAATTAGAAATTCTGAGTAATATAATCATCAACCATGATTCCAGAGGATAATAATGAAACATGCTACCTACCTCCTGATAGAGAGGTAAAGAATTCAGGGTGCAGAATTAGATAAGTAGAGAGAGAGAGACAAAGATTATAGCTACAGATATATATATATATATATATGTGTGTGTATATGTATATGTATATTTGGACATGGCAAATGCAGAAATTTGTTTTGCTTAACTATGTGTGTTTGCAACAAGGGTTTTGTTTTTCTTTCTTTTTCAATTGGGGGTAGAGGGTGGGAGGGGGAAAAGATGGATTTTCGCTAATTATATGTGTGTATATATTATATGCTTTTTAAGAGAGGTTACCCTTTACAAGTCTTGTACTATAAAAAAAAGCTGTAATTTTCAATTGGGACCTACCCTACAAGTTAGCTACAATAGATATCTCTATTTTACAGATGAAAAACTGAGGCTTAGAGAGGTTGTATCTAGCTGATGGTCATTTAGCTAGCAAGTGCTGAAAGTGAGATTCAAACTTAGGTTTCTTTTTAACTCTATTTCTAGTATTCTTTCCACCATGTCCTGCCACCTCTCTAGTTTATAGACTAAATTAGCCCCCTAACTAATTCTAATTACATAGCTAGAATTGGGGTGGAGATGCCTCTTCAGAGGATGTCTTCTCTGGTGGAACCATTTTAGGTTATTACAACAAGGGAGGGAATGTCCATGGCTTATAACAGCCAGAAGGGTCATGAGGCAAAGGGGGCCTCTATAGATCCTATATCTTAAATGTAATCCCTCTACATTGATTGCTGGGGCGGGGGGAGGAACAGCATCTTATCCTTCTTCTAGTTCCATGAGAACAGCATCTATAACTTTTCCAAGTTTTGTATCTCTCCTAACACTGAGCACCACAGTAGGCATTTAATAAACATGCAGAAGGCATGAGTGTCAGCAAGAAGATGATGGAATGTGTTGAAGCCAATGTGATATCAGTAGGAATGGACTCCATTTCCCATAATGCTGTGGGTAGAAAATGGGTACCTAAGAAGGACCAAGCAAGGAGTGCTTAAAGAAGAAGTACTTAGTACAAATGTAAAACTGAGATGGTCCTTGCCCTCATGGAGCTTCCATTCTAGTAGGAGAAGACAAAACATGTATAGAGAGTGGTGGCCAGAGGAAGTTTTGGTCTGGGGAGTCCCAGGGATAATGAATGGAATTATGGGACATTTGATTATCACATTTTTTTCCGAAAGCAATGCATTAATTTGATTACTGTTCTCAAAGCAAGAAGTGGAAGATGGGAACAGAAGGGATCTGTGCACATAGTCAAGTCAGATGGCAAGATGGCTAGGATGGGTAGCTGGACAGTATATGAAACATGATCCAGGGCTGGCTTGACATAGTGATTTAAATGAGTTTTGCACTCGTATGCACAGCAGTCAGGACACTTCATCTAAGGGCAGGACTCCCAAAGCTAAATATCAGGTGTCAAATTGTGAAGAAGATGGGGTGGATGAGCCCGTAATCCTCTGTGTGTGTGTGTGTGTGTATGCACACACACATGCACACACAGATGCACACATGTGTATATGTATCTATGTGTATCTGTGTGTGTGCACTAACATTGTTTTTTCCTATTTATTTACTATTTGTTTTTAGTCCTGGTTGAATATTCTGTTTTTAAAATGCATATTCCTTGCATTGTCTTCTGGTATGGCACATACTGAGTTTATATGATTACAGAAATTCCCAGCTCAGTTGGAATGGGGACTAAAGCCAAATAAGATATATTTATCATTTGAAATACTATACTCCACAATGAACCCAGTTATCTGTGTGAAGAGTTGAGCAGAAGGGGTGAGGGGTGGGGGCTTGTAACCATCTCTTAGACATGAAGCTTCACAAAGACATCACTTTTCATTCCAAACATCATTTTTCAGGAACCTGAGGAAGAAAGAAGTAAAAAGGGAAGATTTTAATTATGATGATTTTGAAAGATGAATAAAATGGAATGAAAATCTGGAAGAATAAATGAAGGTTATAACAATATACCAGGAGCTAAGTAGTTATATAATAATACCACTGCCTTTTTAAAGTGAAAATGTCATGAGAAAAAATAGGGGGAAATTATGGGAATCAAACCAACAGAGAACTGATAAAGAAGACAGGTAAAGTCAGATTCTATAGCCTCTAAGAGGGTGTACCTCATGGCAAACATCCTGATGAGCACAGAAATGGAAAAGGACTTAGCAGCAATGGAGTAGATGACTGGGTACAGTGGTGTTACTCAAACTCCAGGCTCCCTTGTCAGGGGGAACACAAGGGAAGGAGGTGACAAAAGTTTGTCCAGGACAGTAGGAGAAGAAATGAGGCCTCATTCTGTGGGAACAAGGTAGCATACACAAGACCAGAAAGAAGTAAGCTTTGTTCCTGACCCCATCAATGACAGTTATTGCTGGCTACATGGACTTCAGATGCATTTGTCCCAGTTACAAAGACTGTGCTGACTATTCCTGACTGATAAGGCTTCATTCAGCCTTTGTACCTTTTTTTTTCTTTGTATTAAGAGGCCTTCTAAAAACAATGCTTTATCTATCCCAAAGGAGTAGCCCTAATGGTATCATTTCAGGCTCCATGTTAGACTGGAGTAGTAAATATTTTTGGACAAAAATTTTCATTGTTTTGAGATCTTTTGCTTTCAGCAAGGCTGAACTGGTCTTCCCCTGCTACCAAGACACCTCCTGTTCTCAGGAGGTGATGGGCTCTTTCCATTTGTCATATATACTCACAGCTGTTGCCAGGATTGAGCTGTCTGAGTCAACCAGTAACTGGGATAACCTCCTAGGGCCTAAAGGCCCTAGTCCTGTAGGCCAGCCACTACAGCTGCCTTCTAAAACACCCATGTCATGCCAAGTAGCTTGTTTATTCTCCTCTCACATATTAACAAAGAGCCAGTGAGCCAAACTGCATTAGAAATAATGCTTTGCTTTGTGGATTCATTGTTATGGTTATTGTTATTATTATTTCCAGTTTGGGAAGGATCCAGCTCATTAAGGTTCTATTTGTTGGTTCAATTTCCCTAACACTCCCATTTCATGCTCCATCCAGAAATCACTTAGTTAATGCCCAGAGCTGCTGAAGACAGCAGGTCAGGCCAAAGACCTCCCTTGTCTTCACCCAAGGAAAAAGCCATGCTCAGGAAGAACCAGTGTCTAGATGCTGAAAGAGGCCTGTGAAGGCAGTCTTCTCTAGAGCTCTCCCTTACCCAACCTCCCAAGTTTTTTTTTTTTCTTTCTACCAAAGAGACTATCATGGATTGTGAAATACCTTATGGAAAAAACAGCCTCAGGGTACCCAGCTTAGTGGATTCTGTCCAAAAACAT
>NW_020954591.1:29282630-29323697 GCF_900497805.2 Vombatus ursinus | reverse complement strand
GGAAGGTTACTTCTCAGCTCCAGCATCCCCCTTCATTTCTCCCTCTACTTCAATAAGATGGGATATTTGGATGTGAGATTGGCTGACTTTGGGATAATCATTGGGCATGGCAAGACTGGGCTTATATCTCAGAGTACCTTGTTTATATTAGGACCGCAAGAAATACCTGATAATGATGTTGACGTAGATAAATGTGGAAGAAGGGGCGAACCTGTGTCATCCCTATCCTTGATTTATCTGCTGAAAAGGGAGGAATGATGTCATCAAAAGCCCTGGTTCCAGAGGATTAGGAGACCCGGATTCTAGTTTCAGCTCTGCCACAAGCTACCTGTATGATTCTGAGCAAGTCAACTTTCTAGTGACCTTTCTAGGTTTTAGTTTCCTCATTAGTAAATTGAGGCGGTAGATGGAAACTAGATGATCTTTAAAGTTGTTTTCTTCTCTAAAACTTAATAAGTCCAGGAGAGAGGCCATCTTACCATGTAGTTAACTCAATTAAATAGATAGTATGCCGAGATCTTGAGGGAGTCTGGAGCTAGGTGGAGAATAGTGGATAGAGCTCTGGGTTTGGACTAAGGAAGACTCATCTACCTGAGTCCAAATCCAGCCTCAGATACTGTTTACTCTGGGCAAGTCACTTAACCTTGTTTGCCTCAATTTCCTCATCTGTAAAACGAGCTAGAGAAGGAAATGGCAAACCACTCCAATATCTTTGCCAAGAAAACCCTAAATGGGGTCATGAAAAGTTGGACACAACCGAACAATAACAAAAGTGGATAGAGTGCCTGACTCAGAGTCAGAAAGATCTGAGACCAAATCCTGCCTCAGATACTTATTAGCTATGTAAGATTATGTAAATCTCTTAATTTCTTTGGGCCTCAGTTTCCTTACCTGTAATGTGGGGATAATAATAGCATCTACCTTTCAGTGCTGTTGTGAAGATCATGTAAGTTAATATGTGTAAAGGACCTTAAATAAGCATTACTTATCCAGTATTTAATTACAATTCCGTAAGGAATATAGCCTGGAAGACAGGGAAAGGACCAGAATGTTAGTTTCTGGGAAATTTCTGAGCAAAACTGTAAGGGATCACCCAGCTTAGGTGCGATTTTGAATGAGAGTACATCTGATAGTTCCTTACAGACTGGGATTGTTCTTGTTTTTGACTTTATATTCTCAGGTCCCATCATTGTGCTTGGCATGTACCTAGTAGGCCCTTAATAAATGGATGCTGATTGATTGAAGAAAGGGGAGGAGTTTCCAGGATGAGGTCACTAGCAATTGAATAATCCTGAGAAAGCATAGGAAGGAATTCTGAATGCTGCCCATCCCTTGTGTGGAGAAAACAGGATGGGCCAGGAAAATTGGAACCAAACTGGCATTATAGAGAAGGCTTGAGGGCCACATTACTATCTCCGTCCATGAAGGGCATTAAGGTTCACAAAGTGCTTTTCACACATTCTTCCAAATGCAAACTTTGTGACTGAAGAAGGAAAGGGCATTTGCCAGCTGTTACTAAGCCTCCAGGGTGTCAAGAGGAAACAGAGGAGAGTTGAGATGGGCCATGGCAACTGTATTATTGTAGGGACTGTCAATGCCAGGAAGTAAATCTGCAGGTGAAAAGAAATCCATGCACCAATCACAGATCTAAGTAACAAGGTAAGGGATGGTGGTGGGAAGGGTGACATGATTACAGACAAATATAGAAAACAAGCACTGACAGACCACTGAGTACTGGTAAGTTGTAGACCAACCACATTAATTCTGCTGAGACAAAACCCACGACAGCATCATTCAGATGGGACAGGGAATTACAACCACAACCCACAAGTGTCATGTTCAATGTCATTGTTACCTTTCTGTGTGAGTTGTGTGAGTTGAGTGAATCTCAGAAAGAAAATGAGAGGAGGGGGTGAAGAGAAGAGAAAGAATGAGAGAGAAGAGAGAGAAGAGGGAGAGAGAGTAAAAGAGAGAGAGAATGAGAGGAAAGAGAGAAGATGAGAGGAGGGAGAGAGAAGAGAAAGAATGAGAGGAGGGAGGGAGAGAATGAGAGAAAGAGAAAAAGAGAATGAAGAGGGGCCAGGAGGCATCTTCGGGGAGTCTCTGTGTTCTGAGAGCAACCTGGCCTAGAGACTAGAATTAGTTAGGGAACTATTTTTGATGATAAATTGTCCATAGGCTAAACCATACTAGTGATGTGAAACTCGAAAAGAAACCAGAGCCACTAAACCAGACATAAGGATCCCTGCAACAGCATATTGATTTAGAAAACCACATACTAACATTATCTGTGTTCTCTTGTATTTTTATTTCTTTTGTTAAATATTTTCCAATTACATTTTAATCTGGTCCCCCTCCTATACTTCTGCTCTATGGCATTTACCTAGCTAATCTCTACTGAGGCAACTACCTCTGTCATCATGAAGGAGGAAGGGAAATAATAATAATAACTCACTTACTTAGGACTTATATATATTGCTTTCCTCACAACACACCATGTGAGATAGGTAACACAAATGTTGTTAACCCCATTTTGTTGTCATTGTTCTGTCATTTTCAATTATGTCTGATTCTTTGTGACCTCATTTGGGGTTTTCTTGGAAGAGATACTGGAATGTTTTGCTATTTCCTTCTCCAGCTCGTTTGACCGATGAGGAAACTGAGGCAAACAGGGTGAAGTACGTGAGGCCAAATTTGAACCCACATCTTCCTGACTCCAGGCCCAGCACAGTATCACCTGTGCCACCTAGATTAAGAAATTGAGACTCAGAGATGTCAGCTAATTTTCCCACAGTCTGAATTCTACTATTCATGATACTCCAAATCCAGGGCTTTTTTCCACAGAATCTGAGAATTTGAAGGGACTCAAGGACCCATCTAATCCAATCCAATTAGTAAAGGAAACCCCGCCAAAGTGTACCTGACCAATGGTCATCTGACAGAGAGAACCTATCGCCTCTCTAAGAAACCCGTTCTGCTTTTGGACAGCTCTGATTGTCAGAGAGCAGCTGAGTTGGGTTGGGTTTTTCCCCTGACATCAAGCCTTAATTTGCCTCTTTGCGACGTCTCTCCAGCGCTCCCGGTTCTGCCCTCTGGGGTCAAACTGACCAAGCCTAACCCTTCCTCCATAGGAAAGCCCTTCAAATACTTGAAGATATCTACCACGTTCCAGGTTCAACACCCCCATTTCCTTCAACTGTTCCTCACATGGCACGAACCCGAGGCCCTTCACCAATCCTGGCTGCCTTCCTCTGGGTACTCTCCAGCTTATCAATGTCCTTCTCAAATTATATAAGCCAGAATTGAACACGATACTTCAGATGAATTACGATGAAGATTAAATACAGCAGGACTACCATTTCCTTATTCCAGAGGCTATACTTCCCGTAAGATAGCCCAAGATCACGTAAGCTTTTTTTGACTGCAAATTCATATGGCTGACTCATACAAAGTTTGTATTCTGCTAAAACCCACAGATCTTTTTCAGAAAAAAAAAATCTTGTAACTATGCCTTCCCCTTTTGAACTTGTGAAGTTGATTTTTTTTATACCCAGGTATGGGACCTCATTTCTCCCTATTGAATTTTCATCTTATTCAATTCATTCCAATGCTTTAACCTGTCATTCTTTCTGGATCCTGACTCTGTATCCAGTGTGTTAGTTATCACTTCCAGCTTTGTATCATCTGCAGATTCGATAAGTATACTATATCTGTCTTTCTTCAAAATAGCACAAGGACCAAGCACAGATCTCTACTACACTGTAGATTTCCTGCCAGGTTGATATTGATCCATTTGCAACTGCTCTTTGAGTACGGAATCGATCAATTAATCAAACATGTTTAAGTGCCTATTATGTGCCAGGCATTGTGCTAAGCACTGGGGATACAAAAAGAGGCAAAGATGTTACCTGCCCTCAAGGAGCTTACAATGCAACCCATTCTGAATCTATCTTATTATCAGGTGGCTCAAATCTCTCCATCTTCTGCACAAGAATTATATGTGATACTTTTTTTAAAAAAAACTTTGCTAAAGTCTAGAGAAACTATTTATAAGCCATCCGCCAGCTTAGTTTTGTCCTTCATTTAAAAGAGGACCAATAACATCATAGGTGACGTCTTGATTTGCACATGAATTGGATTTAAGTGAGGCAGAGTTGCACAAAGTCATCAGCTTCACTTTCTCTTCCTGAGTCATCAAAGTCCAGTGGCAGGACAAAAGTTAAGACAATTGGTGATGGCCCAGAATTCAGTGGCTGATCTTTGCATCTTTGATGTCTGACCAAGCTTTAAGCACTCCACATTGTCTGCTTCAGCCATATTCATGGCCATTGGAACAAATTGTTCTCATCTGCCCATTCCTCAGGGGAAGTCTTCACATGCTTGGGGTGGACATCCCCCTAACTCACTGAAGGGTTTGATGCCTGTCAGTTACCCTCAACTTTGTGTAGTCCGTCTGTCAATATAGTTTACCAGGGTGTGGCCACTGCACATGCTGCAGCTTCTTGGAGCTACAAGGGAAGATCGAGTGCCAGATGGATGCCAAAGGTGGATAAGCAGCACTGAAAAGGGCTCAGCAAGTCCTCACACCAGAGGTACTAGTCCTCCTAAACACCCCATTCACCCCACTAGTTTATTAACACTATCAAGAAAGAAATGGAGAGTAATTTGACATAACCTGCTCTTAATGAAGCCATGATAGCTTTTTCTAATCACTACTTTCCTTTTCAGATATTCACCAACCTTCTCTTTAAGGATCCATTAAAGAATTTTCCCAGGAATTGAAGTCAATCTCATTGGCCTATAGTTTGCAGATTCTCTTTTCCATGATCTTCCAAACACCACGGACAATGGCCTCAGTAACCATATCTTCTAGTTCTTTCAGTACCCAAAGATATAGTTAATCTGAGCCAGGTGACTTGAATTCATCAAGGTCTATGAGGTACTCTGCTATTACTTCCTTATTATCTTGGGTATCAACCTCATAATAGGAAATTTTCATTCTGTCATTTCCAATACAAAGGTTATCTTTCTTAGAAGAGAAATTCTCAAATGGATCTCTTGCCTCATCAGTTCAGATGTTTTCTCCAGGGATGCAAATCATACTCCATCCATGTCTCTACATCCTACGTGACTCTTATACCAGGAAGCATTCTGCCCCTGGTCCCTGGTCCCTGCCATCTGCTCTCACCACATGACCATGCCATCTTCTCTTTCTGTCCTAGGATTCTTTGATGGCATCCTTTACTTTGACTGTTCTTCAGAGTTCCTGGTTGATTATATATAATACTTATATTATATGTGTATATGATATATAATCAAATATTATATGTGTATATAATATATAACCATATTATATGATTATATGAGCAGTCTGCTCATACATACCATTGCCCTCTGTGGGATGTTCTTCTTTAGTTTTTCACAGGCAGTGGTGCTCCAGGTTTCATTACCATATAGAAATGCCAGAAAAAAAACTTTTATTGTGCTGTGATGGAAATCTTGGGAGTCAGAAAAAGTGCTTTGTAGTCCAGCTATCTAGCCTGCTCTCCTCTTCCATATCAACTTTGGGCCCAATTCTTATGTTTATAGTCATTTTTCTATTTTTATCCTCAAATATCCTTGGAATGACTTTGCTTAGTTTCATATCTTGTAATCTTGTTCATCTGTATTTTCTGCCCCAGATACCCTTGCTGTTGGACAAGCTCTATGGGGTGTCCATGCAAATATATGTGGAAAACTGGGTAATAGATGTTTTTCATCCATTTGTTGTTTCTTAAATTCCTTTGAATAATTACAAATATCAGCCAGGAGGTTTTACAATGTCTTTGGGTTTGATGAAATCAGCATAATATTATCTGTAAACAGGACCCACCATCCACAGGGAATCTTCCTTGACTGGGTTTCTCCAATGGATCTCCTCCATCACAGTAAATACTTTTGCCAAGTTTACATCTGTTTTATTCTTCACCTAATGTTAATTATCAGAAAGTTGTTGAGCAGTATTATTTCTGTTTTCACATCATCCAAGGAATCTTGAATGATCTTGACAATATGGATAGGAGACATTTTGTTGTAAAAGAACCTGTAAGTCAGATCTTTATTCTACTGAGTGTAATCAACAAAAAATATGTGAAGAGAGATATTATATTCTTTACATCTTTCAACAAATGGTGAGATTCTAAAGATATGGCCCTCTGTTGAATATCCTTTGTGAAAGCCTGTTTGTTCCTTACTTATCCCCACACAAAGGTTGCCTTTAATTCATGCACAGATGACCCTCATGAAGATTGCCTATGGATTGGAGAGAAAACATTTAAATAAGTGGTGGATTGTATTTTCTCAGTCACCTTTTTCTGGAAATAAGGTCCAAGATTTTTTCTTATGTCTTTGGTATCTTCCTCTCCTTTAGATTCCTTGTAAATCAATATCTTCACAATTTTGTTGTCTGTAGCACAGATCTCCTCTTTAAATCTAGTTGCTTACCCTATCTTTGTTCTCTTTAGTGTCATTCTATTTCCTTAGTAAGTCCCATGGGGACTACAATGGTCCAAGTGTGGTAGTTCTATTATCCTTCACAGAGAAAAAATTTGTTGTTACTCAGTCATGTCCAACTCTTTATGACCCCATTTGGGGTTTTTTTGGCAGAGATACTAGAGTGGTTTACTATTTCCTTCTCCAGCTCATTTTACAGTTGAGGAAACTAAGGAAAATAAGGTTAAGTAATTTGCCCAGGGTCACACAGCTTACCAGTGTCTGAGGCCAGATTTGAACTCAGGAAGATGAGTCTTCCTGACTCCAGACCTGACACTATTCACTGCACTACCTAGTTGTTTAGAGAAAAAATAGTTTGTTGTAATAATTTTTGCAAATCTTTTCCATTTTTCTTATGTTTGTAATCCTTTCCATTCTTATCCTTGAATGCCCTTGGGATGATTTTCCTTAGCTGCATATCTTGTCATGCTTTCTTTAGACTAGTTTTATCCTCCACATCTCTCTGCTCTTTGAGAAGATACTACTCATAAATATCCATCGTCTTTCTTCATAAGCTTTTAAAGATAAATTTATATTCTAATCTGCTGTTGCCTTTGGCAGCCAGCTCTCTCCATTTGGCAAGGAAGTCAAATGTTTGCTGACTAAGGCACTTTCTAGCCTCTTTTGGTTCCTTGTTGTAGCAATTTATTTACATTGGTTAACTTCTAGATGGAATTGTTATAGTTCTTACTCATGTCATTACTATTGTCCATTTCTCAGTTTTTTTATTTTCAATAGCTTGTTTAAATAGTTCTTAATGTATGCCATACTTTTTTTTTCATTACTATTTTTTGTTCTAGTTTATTTTAAATTCTGATCTTAGCTCTGGCAATTTGATGGTCTGACTGTGCACAGATAGCTGACTCAGGGCTAGCTCTAATATCCATAAGTCTTTCCTACTAAAATATAGGCAATGTCCTTCTTTGTGATATAGTTTGATGCCTGCTGCACCCAGTGTTGACCAATTCTTTTCTCCAAAGAAAATGTTCACAACATAGAGGAATGGCTCTTCCATATAATCTACAAGTTTTTAGACTCTTATTTCTTTCTACTGAACCATGCTTTCCTATACCTATTTCACCACATAACTGTCACAGATTTCATGCCAAATTTTTTGCAAAAAAGTGGGGTTATGACTATTATGTGAAGCTTTTAAAAAAATCATGTCAGTATTACTTTAAAATTATTTATTACTAAATTGTCTTTGGTGCAAGATGAGGATGCATGGAATACTTGTGAGTACATGTTAAAATTGAATACTGATAATGCCTGTGTGCTGAGAATTCTAGGCTCATGGTTCACGTATCCATATGCCACTGGTGAATACACTGCTGCTCTGTTTACCTTTTAAGCAGTGTGATGAACAGAATTACACCATGCGACGATTATGCAACAAAAAGTTATAAACCAATTTTTGGACTGAAAAAACAGGGTGTGATGATTATGTTGGGGTGACGGCTATGCGGTGAAATACGGTATGGTAGAAAAAAACAGAAATGAAAATTGAAACAGCTCAGTCTTCTTTCTCTTGACAGTTACCATCACTTCCCCACCCCAAGCAAAGGGCCTACCCCTTCTCTGATCCCTTCTCTTTTTCTCCTAATATAACTAAAAACAAACAACACTTTTGGTCACTCTTAACCTCAGCTAGTTTTGAACTTTAGTGTCCTGACACCATTTTTAGAGTAGTGTGACATGTTCTTTTACTGATCTTCTGTTATCTTACCTTACTTCTATCTTCTGTAATCAAGTCAACAGGCATTTATTAAGCACCCACCATTGCCAGGAACCAGACTAAGGACTTGGGATACAAAGAAAGGCAAAAGACGGTCCCTTGCTCTCAAGGAACTCATAGTCAAATGAGGAGGATATTTCTTTTTTAAATCTAAGTTGGTTAGTGAGTTCCTTGTGCATCCATATCAGTTTCTTAAGACAAATCTAATTTTTTCTCGTTAGAATTATTTCATTTTGCATCTTCAGGGCAGCATCTCCCATCCCTCCTGAGATGACTTCCACAGTAGAATTTAGTCCATGGGATCTTACCCATGTTTGCTCTGGATGCTTTGAAATCTGTATTACAAAATCTAGGGTACACAGCAGACTATGCTCAGATTTCCTCTTTTCTATCACAAACTATAGGAGGAAGCGGTCACTTCCCTCCAGGGTTCCCATAAATTCCACTCAAGCAAATAGTTCCTCCCCGTTAATGAGTTAGATGTGAACTTCAGGCATATGTTCATGCTTGAAAATAATTCCGCAACTCTGTGGTAGGTGGGGATTTGGTTTTTGATAGCTCTGGGAGATAGGAAAGTTGGAAATAGCATGTTCTCTTACTAGTTGTCTATGTGAAGTATAGTTTTAACAGCCCTAAATCATAAGTAAATATTTATGGCCAAGTGCCTCTGTGGCAATGGGGAATTCCCAAGGTCATCCCTCTCCCAGCCCCTATCTAAGATATTAATATTAATGAAAATATACTTACAATGATGTGATATGTATATTAACAAAAAGCTTCCTGGTTTCAACACTAGATTGTGAAAAGGAGAAGCCCTATGTGCTAAAGAGAATGCATTTCACAAAATTACAAAATCTCAGAGTTGGAAGGTCCTCTGAAGGTTATCTAGTCCAACCCAAGCCTGCACAAGAATCCTCTCCCTCTACAACATACGTGACAAAGAGTCATCCTACTTTTCTTTGGAAACTTCCACCATGGAGAAACATGGCAGCATCGCATACAATATTTGGATAGCTCTGTTAGCAAGTTTTCCTTACATCTAGACTTGAATTTGCATTTTTTGTGTCTCCGACCGATTCCTCTTAGTTCTGCCCTCCAGATCCAAACTGAAGGATTCTGAACTCTCTTCTCTTTAAAAGTCCTTCATTTATTTAAAAACAACTATCTTGTCCTCTTCTTCAAGTCTTCTCTTCTCCTCTTCAGACTTCTAGTTCCTTCCATTTATCCTTGTTTGGCATGGTCTTAAGATGGATATTATGTCTCTGCTAAGTTTTTACTTTAATAATAATAATAATAAGAGCAAGCACTTATAAATAAACCCAGTTCCTCCATTTCTTTCTCATTGATTTTTTTGAGAAGGTTTTTCCACACTCCTACTAAATGAACTTGGAATTGTATTTTTATTATGATTATTCCTAGGGTCTCTTGGAAACCTAACCAATGGAATGGCAAAACTAACCTAATGAGACAGTAACATCCAGGATGGCAAAACTAGCAGGAAATTAAGTGTAACAGCTGGTGACAAAAACAATCAAACTGATTTGACTAAAGTGATTAGTCAAATTTATTAAAACAATTGCTCCCTAGAAATAAGGACCTAATCCAGCTCCTCCATCTGGGTAACAAGACCGTCTCTGGACTAAAGTAAGAAAGCCAGAGACTTGGGTCTAGCAACCAAGTACTACAATTATGCTAAAGTTACTAGTTGAAAGAGAAGCAATGTTATAGTGGATAAAGAGCTGGCCTGGGAGTCAGGAGGACCTGGGTTTAAGCCTTGCCTCTGACATATACTATTGTGTGAACTCAGTCATCAAAAGTGAGCTTTTACAACCAGAATTCCCAATACCAATAAAATCAAAGATACAGACAAAAAAATCAACTGGTAAAAAAGTGAATGAATTCGGGTACCTATTTATTTTATCTACACAGCACCAAACAGTTTATTATGTGTTCCATTTGGACTTCATTGACCAGATATTTTGCTTAGATTTAGCTTATCTATTCCCCTTCTATACCTGTCTGGGCCTAAGTTCAAATGAATGTGTGTCATATATTTTTCATTGCTCATTTTCGTCATTCCAGTCTAAATCAACAATAGCATTCTTTGTGAAAGAAGATGAATTTTTTTTCAAACTTTCATTTTATTTTACTTTTCAATTAACTAGCATTTTTTTCTCTTTCTACCACCCATCCCCAATTTAAAAGAACAACTAAAGCCTTGTAACAAATATGCATAGTCAAACAAAACAAATTCCTACATTGTACATGTATAAAAATGTGTGTCCTGCATCTTGAATAGATCATCTCTGTCAGGAGGTGGGTAACATAGTTCACCATTAGCCCCTTGGAACTATGGTTGGTCATTGCATTGGTCAGAGTTCTTAAGTCTCTCAAAGTTGTTTATCTTTAATATTATTATTATACAAATTATCCTCCTGTTCCTGCTCACTTTATTCTATATCAGTTCGTACAAGTCTTTCCAGTTTTCCTTTGTTATTTCTTACAACACAAGCTATTCTACCTCATTCATATAGCATAATTTGTTCAGCCACTTACCAGCTGATAAGTACCCCACCCCTTACTTTCCAGTTTTTTGCCACTACAAAAAGAGAAGAGGGAGCTTTCCAAAGACCTTTCAACCAGGGACCCCCAGGAATGCTTCAAGTTTATTCCTCAACCACACCAAACCACAGGAAAGAATTCTAGTCTCAGTTCTGCTGGTCACCAACTATGTGGCCTTGAATATAGATCATAGAACTTAGGGCTCTAAGGGAACTTTAGAGGTCATCTAGTTCCACTCATTTTATGGATTAGGAAATTGAGACCCAGGAACATTAAAGTGAAGCTCACAGGTGATAAATATCAGAGCCAGAACACAGATCATTGAACTCTAAATGCAGTGGTCTTTCCATCATACCACACTGCCCTCTTACTTAAAATCTCTCTGAGCCTTAGTTTACTCATCTGTAAAGTAACCGTCTTCTATCAGATGATCCCTAAGGTCCCTCCTGTCTTCAAAATTCTATATTCTAAGTGTACTTAATTAACCCTTTCTTGCCCATCATTTCCTAGAGCAGGGCTCTGAGCGAACACAACAGGTAAAGTCTGATGGGTGTAGGGAGTCAGGAAAAAATCCAAAACGTGGGGGACACGGTGATTGTTCATATAACCTTTAATTCTCTGGTTTCAGAGGAGACTCATTTTAAGAAAGTGACCTGTGGATATCTAGGAATCACCACTCCCTGGCTAGAACAACCACCAGTGCTAAAATTAACAGTTGATCCATAATGGTCTAAGCTATAAAAATCATTCAGAAGACATGAGAAGAGCCTTGCCTCTTTAGCCAACTCCATGCTCTGACCTCCAAGGACAGGTATTGTTTTACTTTTGTCTTTGAATCCCCAGTTCTTAACAAAGTGTCTGGCACAAGAGCACTTAATAAATGCTTGTTAACTGATTAATTGCGTTCTCTTTAGCTATTCAAGGGTAGCTAAGCTAGATGGTGCAGTAGTTAGAGTGCTGGGCCTGGAGTTAGAAAAACTCATTTCCCAGAATTCAAATCTGACCTCAGATATTTATTAGCTGTGTGACCCTGGGCAAGTCACTTAACCTTGTTTGCCTCAGTTCTTCATTTGTAAAATGAGCTAGAGAAATGGAGAGGGAAATGGCAAATCACTCCAGTATTGTTGTCAAGAACACCCCAAATGAAGAGCGCTTGTGGTCACTCATAGACCAGAGCACAGGTCAGGAAAGGAGTAAACACCTCGCCCTTGATCATAGCACCTTGGAAGAACTGAAAATTTACAGGTCCCTAGAAGTATCTCTGAAAACAGCTGCACGAAACCCCCAAAGCTTGGGACATTACATTCTCCACAATGGAAGCAGACTCCTACCTTAACAAAGAGTTTAAAAGTCAAATAATTGGCTAGGATCATGAGCAAGCAGTACAAAAAGAGTCAGACCATAGAATCTTACTTTGGTGACAAAGAAGATCAAAACATACAACCAGAAGAAGACAACAAAGTCAAAGCTCCTACATTTAAAACCTCCAAAAAAAATATGAATTGGTCCCAGGTTATGGAAGAGCTCAAAAAGGATTTTGAGAAGTGAATAAGAAAAGTAGAGGAAAAACTGAGAGTGATGCAAGAAAATTATGAAAAACAAGTCAACAGCTTGCTAAAGGAGACCCAAAAAAATACTGAAAAAAATAACACCTTAAAAAATAGCCTAACCCAAATGGCAAAAGAGGTCCAAAAAGCCAATGAGGAGATGAATGCCTTAAAAAGCAAAATTGGCTAAATGGAAAAGGAAGTCCAAAAGCTTATTGAAGAAAATACTTCCTTAAAAATTAGAATGGAGCAATTGGAAGCTAGTGACTTTATGAGAAGTCAAGACACTATAAAACAAATTCAAAAGAATGAAAATATAGAAAACAAGGTGAAAAATCTCATTGGAAAAACAACTGACCTGGAAAATAGATCCAGGAGAGATAATTTAAAAATTATTGGACTATCTGAAATCCATGATCAAGAAAAGAACCTAGACATCATCTTTCAAGAAATGATCAAGGAAAACTGCCCTGATATTTTAGAACCAGAGGGCAAAATAGAAATTGAAAGAATCCACTGGAATATTGTAGCCAGAGTTCCCAGGTCAAGGAGAAAATATTGCAAGCAGCCAGAAAGAAATAATTCAAGTATTGTGGAAACACAATCAGGATAGTATAAGATTTAGCAGCTTCTATATTAAGGGACCACAGGGCTTGGAATATAATATTCTGGAGGGCAAAGGAGATAGGATTACAACCAAGAATCACCTACCCAGCAAAACTAAGCACAATCCTTCAGGGGAAAAAATGGATATTCAGTGAATTAGAGGACTTTCAAGCATTCTTGATGAAAAGACCAGAACTGAATAGAAAATTTGACTTTCAGATATAAGACTCAAGAGAAACATGAAGATATAAACAGGAAAGAGAAATTATAAGAGACTTATTAAGGTTGAACTGTTTACATTTTGCATGGAAAGATGGTATTTGTAGTTCATGAGTCCTTTGTCAGTATTAGAGTAGTTGGAAGGAAAAAAATATATGTATGTATAGATGGATAGATAGATAGATAGATAGAGCACACAGGGTGAGTTGAAGATGAAGGGGTGATATCTGGAGAATAAAATTAAGGGGTGAGAGAGGATTATATGGAGATAATGAGAAAGGGAGAGGTAGAATGGGGTAAATTATCTCACATAAAACACACAAGAAAAGGCTTTTACAGTGGAGGGGAAACAGGGGAAGGTGAGAGGGAATGAATGAATCTTATTCTCATTGGATTTGGCTTAAGGAGAGCATAACATACACACTCAATTGGATATGGAAATCCATCTTACCCTACAGGAAAATAGGCAGGGAAGGGAAAAAGAGAGCAGGAGGATGATAGAAGGGAGGGCAGATTGGGAGAGGGGTAATCAGAAGCAAACACCTCTAAGGAGGGACAGAGTCAAAAGAGAGAATAAAATAAATAGGGAGTGGGATAGGATTAACGGAAATATACTTAGTTTTTCACAATATGAAAAAAATAAAATAACGCAATGGGAAGTCACTAAAAAAAAAAAGAAATGATGAGTAGGCAGACTTCAGAAAAACCTGGAAAGACTTAAATGAACTGATGCTGAGTGAAGTGAGCAGAACCAGGAGAACATTGTACACAGTAACAGCCACATCGTGTGAAGACTAATTTTGATAGACTTATCTCTTCGTAGCCATGCAAGAATCTAAGACAACTCCATGAGACTCATAATGAAATATGCTGGCCACATCCAGAAAAAGAACCATGGAGTTTGAATGCAAATAAAGCATACTATTTTCTCTTTTTTTTGCTTCTATTTTGTTTTGTTTCTTCTTTCTTATGGTTCCTCCTATTGGTTCTAATTCTTCTTTACAACATGACTAATGTGAAAATATTTTTAATAGGAATGTGTATATAGAGCCTATATCAGATTGCACACCATCTTAGGGAGGGAGGCAGAGAGGAAAAGAAAAAAATTTAAAATTCAAAAGCATATGGAAGTGATTATTGAAAACTAAAAATAAATTAATAATAAAAAAGAAACCTTTCATATCCCCCTTTAAAAAATCACTAATTTTGGACAAACTTCTGATGAGGTGCTTCTATGAACTTTGGAAAAGGATTCTTAGGGAACAGGTACAAAATCATTCACCCAGTCAATATCTGAAACATTTCTAGGTTGATAGGAATTGGCACAGCTTTCATTATGTCAGTATAACCCTCAAGAATTCAGAGTAACCTGTGTGTGAAGATGAAATATTGGATGGGAGCTTTAGTAGAGAACCATGGGTCCTGTCATGATTAAAATAAACTTTTCAACCTAATTGCAGTTAAAAAAAAGAAAGAAAAAAAGAAAAAAAAGAAAACCCCAAAGGCGGTTACAAAGAGTTGGACACAACCAAAACGAATGAACAACAACTACAAAATAACTATTCAAGCACTTGCCTTCTCTCTGTAGCCAAACAGAGGCTGACAGCATCCCTCCAATGAAGTCAGTTTCTGTGAAGCCATTTAACCAAGGAATTGAGCATTCTAAGATAAGAAGATAATTTTTGATTGCACCTGGATAGGACAATTTAATTCCAAAGTATGCAGAGTATACAACAGAAAGATCAAAGAAAAAGGAAAAGAATTTATGTGTGCAAAAATATTTATAGCAGCCCCTTTTACAGTGGCAAAGAACTGGAAACAAAAGGAGTACCCATCAACTGGGGAATGGCCAAACAATTTAATGTAATAGAATGTTATTCTGCAATGAGAAATGATGAATGGGGGGGTTTCAGAGAAACCTAGAAAGACTTGTATGAACTGCTTCAGAGTGAAATAAGCAGAACCAGGGGAACAATTTATACAGTAACAATATTTTACAGACAAATAACTTTGAAAAACTTAAGAGCTCTGCAATATCAATGGTGATTCCAAGGGATTGAAAATCAATTACGCTATCCACCTCCTAGCAGAAAGAGAATGGACTCAAGATACAGACTGAAACATACGTTTTTGTACATGTACAAGGCAGGAATTTTTTTTTTTTTGCTTGACTACATATTTATTACAAAGGTTAATTTTTTTTTCTTCTTCACTTTTAAATTGGGGTAAGTAGTAGAGAGAAAAAAATAAAAGCTTGTTAATTGAAAAATAAAATAAAACAAAAACAAACAAAAGCAAAAACCCAAAGTCTAAGGAAGTTCAGTTAGGTAATTGATACCATCTTCCTACAGGGTAATCAGTCACTTTGGAAGAACCATTTGATTTAATGTAAAGCAGTTATTTGATTGAAGAAATGTACCCTTAAAACATTTTTATGTTTAATCTGCATAACTAAATTTTTCCCATGACTGTCTCAAGTCTGAGCAATTAACAAAGCAATAAACCAAAGCCCTGATTATATCATTTGCTGATTTCTGAGGTGTAAATGCTCATACTAAAAATGTAACAATAGGTTTTCACCTTCAAGCTAGCTCTGTGGTTGTTGCTTGTTGTCTGTCCTTCGTTCTCGAAGAGGACCAAAATGACATCACTATGCTAAAGTCAACTTACAGTGCATCTGACTGTGGCTGATCTGACCAATACAAGCTCGGGAATGCTCTACCGCAGGTCGGGCACAAATAGTCCACGTGAACATTTGGGGTGGATTCCTGGATGCTTTACTCAATCCCCTCACTCTTAATAGTTAATCAACTTTCAAAGAGAGTGAAAATGAATTAAGGATTTCATCTCTGCTTTTAGCTTTTTTCAAGGCTCAACTCAGGTGATACCTCCTCTCTGAAACCTTCTCTTCTCTCCCCCATCCTTATCTTCATAGTTACATGTACTTTCTCCTTCAAATGTCTTTGTATTTACTTAGTCTCTCTTCCCTTTGAGTAGTTTCATTTCTCTCTGGGTTGCACTGTCATCTCATCTCCACAGGACTTTGTCTATCATCCCCCCCCCCCCGCTGCACCTGGTAGCTTCCCCTTCTTCCCTCCCACTCTCCCCCTTTTAACTCCGTTTTATGTGTTGCCTTTACCCATTAGAATGTAAGCTTCCTGAGGGCAGGGACAGTCTTTCTTTTCTCTTGAATTTGATTCCCAGGCTTAGCACAGTACTTTCAACATACTCAAATGGGTCTATAACTTCATCAGTTTGGATGTTCCCCTTAATGATACAGATGTAATTCACCTAGGCCTGCCCATTCTATTGGACTCCTGTGCATGTTTTCTGCTAAGTTCACCACAGGGGCTCCATCTAAAGGTAGAAGTTACTCTTTGTAACCCCATTTGGGGTTTTCTTGACAAAGATACTGCAGTAGGGTGCCATTTCCCTCTCACTTTTTCTTAATATAGTGAGAATAATAATGGAACACTTTATCTGTCTACCTGTTGTCTTATGCTCTCACCTGTAATTATCTCACCTTATCTTTTGATCATGTTTCCTTAATGGTTCTTGTTAGAAATTCCTTATTTGATATGCGTTTCAAGTACTCACACACACTGTATGCCTCTTTATTGTCCTTTGCACAATGTTTATTTTTAATTCCTTTGAGATTATTGTGAATATTAGTGAAAAAGATGGGTCTTGTATAAAGTCCCATTCTGTTGCTTTGTTGTGGCATGGAGGTGACTTTGGGTCCTTGAAAGCTATACAAGCAAAGCCTACATTCTAACAGTATCTACCACGATTTTTACATCATCATTGCTTTCCCCAGTATTCCAACCTCACCCCTCCCCAAAGAGTCATCCCATAAAACAAATAGTATTTTTAATGGAGAAAAAAGAGGAAAAAATCAGACTCTGGAAGAAGCACAAAAAAATAAAAAATGAATGTACCAAAATATTGAGCATGACTCAAATGAAGAGATATGAGAGGACACCCCTAACATATCCCTTTGTGGAGATGGGAGATCTACATCGCACAATTTTCTCTCAGGAGCTGGATTATTCATCTTTAACTGGCTATCTTCTCTGATACCAGAGAGTCTCTACAAAGTGTAACGTTTGCAAAGCTGGCTAGATTGTTAAAGACAACCCAAGGTATGATGGATCCTTCAGTCAACCAATGGCTAGACATCCTATAATTGCATCAAATGGATGAGGAAACTTCTTTATCCCTCCTGAAGGAGTAACTATGTATAAACAGCTTTCACACTTCCTGTGATAGGGTCACACCCTTTACACTTCAGGTAGTCCATTCAGTAAGTGAGCCTCACACCCTTTACAAGACATAAATCTGACTGCCTTAATACCTCACTCTTTCTGTTGCCTAACTTACATCCTATAATCTCAAGTAGGTTGGAGAGACTTTACTGACGGAGTGTCCCCCTATCAACTCCCCCCATTGCAAATGGAAGGAAGGCTCCCAGGTTCTACTTGGAGAAGTAAATAAAGAAATTGCCAGTTGTTTTTATCATGCACCCAAAAGTAACAAGAAACATCATCTCGCAGCATATTCATTGCATCATATTGAAGTTTTCATGATGTTTTTTTCATTTTTTCATTTTTTCTTTTTTCTTTTTTTTTTTTTGACTAGGCAATGGAGTTAAGTGACTTGCCCAGGGTCACACAGCTAGTATGTGTCAAGTGTTTGAGGCCAGATTTGAACTCAGTTCCTCCTGACTCCAGGGCCAGTGCTCTTTCCACTGTGCCACCTAGCTGCCCCCATGGTGTTTTTGGGGAACAAAAAGACCCGCATAAAAAGAATTATAAGAAAAATTCTCAATAACATCCTCCAGATTGAATCAACATATACTTTGATAATTCAATATTTTGTAACTTCAGTAGAAAGGTGGGAATAAGTAAGGATAGAAATATATTGGAAAATGGTACACAGTTGAAACAATTCAGTCCTTACCTATTCAAACAAGTTATTGAAAATGAAAAATGGAAAGATGGAAAAAGACATTGATATCAACAAAGTCAATAATAATTTCATACAGATGTTTAATGTATATAAATCCAGTGTCATAGCAAGGAGAAAAAAAGAGTAAAAAAATTTCCTTAGCAGGCAATTTACTTCCTTGTAACACATAAAAGGATGACAGTTACAGGCAACCCTGTTTTAAAATTTAAACTTAAAAATCTTGCAGAGAAGGCTGATGGGATGGGAAGAGAACATTTATTAAGTATCTACTTAGTCTGCCAGGCAGTGTATTAAGCCCTTTAAAATATTATCTTATTTGATCCTCATAACAATCCTGGTAAGGCACTATCATCATCCCCATTTCACTGTTGATAAAACTGAGGCAGACAGAGGTTAAATGATTTGCCTAGAGTCATATAAATAATATCTGTCAGAGAATGGATTTGAACCAGGGTATCATTGACTCCTCAGTCTCTCTCTCCCCACATATTCAATTTGTTGTCAAATTCTGTAGAAGATTAGGAATAGTATTAACTCATAAAAGAGAAAGAAGCAGAGAGTAAAACCCAGCTTAAATAAAGCTTGGCTAAAGACTCAACTAAGAAAAATCATACAGATAGAATTTAAGAATGAAAACAGCAGGACAACAAACTAGCAAAATGAAGATCTACAAAGACATTTGTAACAAATTATTTTTGCCCATATGGAGAGTTGAGGTAACTTGAACTCTCAACACCACTGTCCAGGATGTTCATATAGAGCAGTTAGAAACGGCACTTGTCAGTGTTGTTGTTCAGTTCTTTCAGTCATGTCCGACTCTTTGGGACCCCATTTGGAGTTTTCTTGGCAAAGTTACTGGAGTGTCTGGCAATTTCCTCCTCCAGCTCATTTTACAAATGAAGAAACTGAGGCAAACAGAGCTAAGCAACTTGTCCAGAGTAGACAAGTTAGTAAGTGTAAGAAGCCAGATTTGAACTCAGGAAGATGAGTCTTCCTGACTCCAGGCACTGTATCTACTGCACCACCCAGCTGCCCAGCAATGGCTCCACAGAGAATAAAGACAGAACAATGAGTTGGATTAGACTAAGTGTACATAGAAAAGACCCATGCTAAGGGAAGCACAACTGTGGGGGTTAAGGGGTCCAGTCACAGGTATTTGAAGAAGAATACCAAAGGGGTGAGGGAGGAAATCTCAGACCTTGTTAATGCTGAAAGTTGACCCCAAAAAATCATAAACTACAGCCCTATATACCTTTCTCATCTATATAAATTTTTTAACGAGAAGCATTTACATATGCATTAAGGGCATCATCAAAGGGCATATTAAAAGGAACAGATAGGTTTTCACAAGCAATATTCCACATATATACTATCATACAAGTGACTAAAAGAGGTAACTAGAACAATATCCCCCTGCACTTATGGGTGATTATGTTTTTAAAAATCACGTTATTCAATAGAAAAAAAATGCTACCTAATGATTCTCTTCCAACAAGGTGTTTTCCATCCAGATAGCAACATTCTAAAATATTCCTTAAATATATATGACAACAGAAATAGGTTTGTCTGATGACCCTCCCATCATTATTATCAGGTAAGGCATAAAATGGGGAGTTATTTGCTAACCAGAGATGCTTGCCACAGTGGAGGAAATCCAGCAGAGAACTCAAGCGGAAAAGGGATTTCCAGGTGTATGAGGAGGTCCTCCAGTCAACCTTGACTAGATATCATTGACTCCTCAGTCTCTGTCTCCCTACATATCCAACTTGTTGTCAAATTCTGTAGTTTCTAACTTCCTAACGTCTCTCGGAGATGCCCCTTTCTCTCTAATACTGCCACCACCCTGCTAATAGCAACAGCTAACATTTATATAGTGCTTATCATGTGTCAGGCACTGTGCTAAGCATTTTACAAATATTAACTTATTTGATACTCACAACAACCCCAGGAGGTAAGTGTAATTATTGTCCCCATTTTACAGATGAAGAGACTGAAGCAAACAGAGGTTAAATGACTTGCCCAAAGTCTCATAGCTAGTACGTGTCTAAGATCAGATTTGAATCTGGGTCTTCCTGACTGAAGGCCCAACACTTATGGACTGAACCACCTAACTGCCCCTGGCATAGGACATCATCTATTTATGCCTGAAACATTACAATAACCTGCTGGGGGTCTGCCTGCTACAAGTGTCTCTCCACTCCAATCTATCTTCTACTCTGCTGTGACTTTGATCTTCCTAAAACACAGGTCTGACCATATCACACACACACACACACACACACACACACACACACACACACACACACACCCTATTCAGTAAACTCCAATGGTTCCCTATTGTCTCCAGGATCAAATATAAAATTCTCTGTTTGGCTTTTAAAGACTTTCGTAACCTGGTCCCCTCCTACCTTTCCAGTCTTCTTGTACTCTCTTCTATATTATGGTCCAGGGATATTGGCCTCACTGTTATTACCGACACAAGAAACTCCATTTCTTGACTCCCTGAATTTTCCCTGGCTATCTTCTTCTCTCCCTCCTCATCTCTGACTTCTGGTTTCCCTATTTTCCTTCAAGTCTTAGCTAAAATCCCACTTTCTGCAAGAAGGCTTTTTCAGTCTCCCTTAATCTTATTACTTTCCCCTGAATAGACACAGAGAGCCCACACTCAGAGTGTGCCAGAACCTTTTTCTTCACTGGTCTGGTCTTTTAGAATCCAGGGTCACCTCCACACCAAGATGATGCATCAGAGGATTATGTACTTAGGGAAAATCAGGAGCATCTCTTAAGAATGACAGGGGCTAACAGTTCTCTTAATGAATGGAAATGACAAAACAGCCTTTACTCCCTGCAACTCCTGTGTGGCAGAGAAAAGGGCAAGAGGGAAAAGAGGGGTGGAGAAGCCAAAAGGAGGAGTTCGATCAGCTGAGAAGCCATTACCACCCTAGTTCTGACACACCTCCCTCCCAACCCCAGCAGCAGAGAACCTGCAGAGCAGGAAACACTGGGACAGCTGACAACCAGGAGGTGGTGAACATGCCTATTTATCATAAAGTCCCATTTCTATAGGTGGCTCACCATGCAAGTCCCATTGATAAGAGTTCCCACGGTGCGGAGGCTGTCAGGGTGCCAAGGGAGGGAAGCACAGGCCTGAATGTTTTCTTGATCGTGCACAAGGTTGATTCCTCTGACCCAAGTCATTTGAACACGATGTAGAGAAGACAAGGAAGAAGCAGTGCCCAGTCATTGGGTTAGGCTGTCATCCTCTGAGGCCAGCTGCCTATCTAGGCTGGCATCAGAGCCGGGAGGGGGGCGGTGCAGCCACCTCTGGAGATGACTGTTGATGTGACTTGATGAATCAGACTGCAAAGGAAAGGGCAAGGGAGGGGAGGCTAAGGAAAATAGAGGGAGAGGAGGAGTGGGAGATAGGGGAGATTTTGATCTTTTCTGTCTGGAACAGTCAGGTCAAGGTGGGAAGAGGTTTGAAATCCAAGATATACTTAGGGTGTTGATTAGACAATCAACTTTTAGCCAATGAGAAAGGGCTAAGAATCTTGGCATATCAGAAAGAGTGTTGGACTTGGAGTCACAGGATCGGAAATTGAGTCCCAACATTGATATTTATTAACTATGTGACCTTGGGGAAATCACTTAACATTTCTGAGCCTCAGTTTCTTCATCTGATAAAATGGAAATAATACTTACATCACCTACTTTACAGGTCTGTTGCTGGACCTGTGATTTCATTTGTATAAGGAACGTATCCCTGTTTGCCTCAGTTTCCTTATCTGTAAAATGGGCTAAAGGAAGAAGAAACTCCCTCTATCAATGTTGTTGGGCATCTTCTCTGCAACTTAGTCTTAGAAAGTTGCCTAGAGCACTGAGGAATGAAATAACCCACCCAGGGCCGCAGCCAGACTGTCAGAGGCAGGATGTGAACCAGTCTCTTCCTGGCCCCACACCTGGCTCTCTGTTCACTACACCATAGAAATGAGTCATTGTGATCCTGAAGCTTGTTCAGGATTGTGTTTCACAGCATCCTGTCCACAACAATCCTGAAAGTCAGTGTGGCCCTCCAGAAGACCCAGCCTGGGGGAAAAATCAATCTTCATAAGATGTTTTAGGGAGGGGGGTGGTAAACAAAATGGTCTTTGCCAGAGATATGGGCCACACAAAATCCTCCTTTCCATAAATATCCTCCTATAGAGGGGAGGGATGAGAGAATAAGGGGAGAGAGTTAGGGGTCTAAAGCAGAAGACCTATTGATTTACCACCTCTCTCACTAACACTAAGCATTGCTCTAAGCCACTAGGTGTCATAGAAAACAGAGTACCCAGCCTGGAGTCAGGAAGACTCATCTTCCTGAGTTCAAATCCAGCCTCAGACACTTACTAGCTGTGTGACCCTGGACAAGTCACTTAAACCTGTTTGCCTCAGTTTCCTCACCTATAAAATGAGCTGGAGGAGGAAATGGCCAAACCACCCCACTATCTTTACCAAGAAAACCCCATTAGAGGAAGAGGTGGAATCTGGAAAGAGGATCCAGCCTTCAATAATGTGAAGCATGATCGCGTTTCTTCCTAAGGTGGCAGAATCCAACAGACATCACCTTGTGATGTCATGGGTCCTCTTTGTGAGTGAAGGATGAATAACCACAACTACATCAATCAGGAGAGGAGGGCCTCAGAAAACGAGGTCAATAAGTTGCTATTATTGTTATTTTGTTAAAGTATATTATTTCTTTCTTTTTTTGGAGGCAATGGGAATTAAGTTACTTGCCCAGGGTCACACAGCTAGTAAGCGTCTAAGGCCAGATTTGAACTCACATCCTCCTGACTCCAGAGTCACTGCTGTATTCACTGTGCCACTGAGCTGCCCCTATTTTTTTTTCTTTTTAAATTATAAGTGATTCATTTATAAGGTTTTATTTGGAGGCCTTTGTCTTTATTTCTTTTGATTTTATTTGCTAAGATTATTATTAAGCTTATCGTTTTAAAAATACCTTAATACTTCAAAGACCCATGACTTCATCAGTATGATTCCCCCACTGCTGCAGATAGAAACTCCCCCAGGTCAGTCTTCATGAGTTGGTGTAGCCATAAAAATTCATCACCTATCCACCACACCTCTAGTGATAGATAGGCCTCTCCACACTTAGCGAGGCTGTTCCTTGGACAGCACACATCCGTCCCCCCTCAGGGACCATACATCAGGAAAACTGATTCCATGATAGGAGAACCTGCCAGAACTTGCATTCTGCTGGCGTGGTTTTGAAGACCTTCATGCCACAAACAAACGATGATTTACATAAAAAGAAAACAAACAAACCAACCTGAAGCCAGATTGGAAGTGATGGCAACTTATGAACACCTGCTGGGTAGAAGATGATTTGAATCGCTGGTTCTGTGTCCTGAGGATGAGATAAGAACACAAAGTCAGGCTGCTGATTGGCCAGTTTGGACCACACAGAACACTGAAGGATTTTGTAAGTAACAGAGATGGAGTTTGAATCTAGGTCTTCTGACCTCAAAGAACCGATGCTTTTTCTACCATGCTGCCTCCTTCCTGGGAGCACAAATTCAGTCTTAAGGTGGGAACTGCTAAAGAAGCTGACCGAATGTGGGATCACTCCACCTTCCAGCACCAAGCAGCTAGGTGGTGTAGTAGATAGAGTCCTAAACTTAGAGTCAAGATAAACCTGAGTTCAAATCTGACTTTAGACACTTATTAGCTGTGTGACCCAGGACAAGTCATTTACTATCTGCCTCAATTTCCTCACCTGTAAAATGGGAATAATAATAGCACCTACCTCCCCGAGTTGTTGTTAGGATCAAATGAGATCACATTTGTAAAGTGCTTTGCAAACCTTGAAGTATGTTATTATTATTAGCACTGGATGAAGTATCAGAAGGCCATGAAGCTGTAGACCTGGTTCTGCCATTTATGAGCTATGATATTTATGAATCACTACACCCTTGTGTGCCTCAGTTTCATCATCTGTAAAGTGTTAAACTAGGTGACCTCTGAGGTCACTTCCAGTTCTAAAATTCTGTGTCCATGCCCTCCTCAGGGTACTTTGTTATCTCTGGGTAACCCAGAACTGCCAGAATCTTTTCCATTTCTTCCTCAAAGCAGAAAGCTAAGGGTATCAGGGCTCCACCCCTTCTGAGGAAGGAGCAACCAGGTGAGAATTGGGAAGCCAGCTAAAAACTGTGGATTCCAGCTATAAATTATACAAATACATGGCATTAAAAAATTATTTTAACACATCAAATATTAAGTCATTCATACTCTCTGCAATTACTTTGTCTGTCATCAGCACACTCAAGCTATTTGAAGTGGTGACAGATGGGAAGGAGGCCCAGCCAATTTCTCCTGCAGGTGTGCATCTGTGCCTGAGAGGAGGAGTCCGGACGTGCAGGGAGGGAGGGGAAGGAGAAGGGTGACCGAGGTTATGAAACTGGAGCTGAGGCGGGAGGTTTGGCAAAAATCAAAATGACAAATTTGCATCCTGGAGTGCTCCCGGGCTTTGTACTCCACAGGAACCCAGAGAGGTAATTAACAGAGCTACTCAGGGGAGAGAAATGGCACGATGCCCAGGTTGAAGATGGGAAAAATAAAGGTGCAATAGTAACAAGAAAAGGCAGGAGGGTGTAGAAGAATAAGCAAGAAATTTGTAGTCAGAGGGCCTGAGCTCAAATGCTGCACTTGCTCATTAACAATCTTATGCCCATTTACTTACTACCCACATGGCTTTGGCCTTGTTGTTTAATTTCTCTGGGGCCTCAGTCTCCTCATCTATAAAATACGGAGTTTGAACTAAATGATAGTATGATGAAGTGGAAAGTGTACTGAGTATGGAGTTCAAGGACCAAGGTTCAAATCCTGACTCCTTCTACCTGTGTAACTTTTGGCCAGTCACTTAGACTCTCTATGGACTCAATTTCTTCACTGTAAAATGAAAAAATTGGACAAAATGATCTCTAGCATCCCTTTCAACTCTAAAGCTATGATGTTCCTATGTCTCTGATTTCTAAGGTTCCTTCTAAGATTACTATCTTTGGAGTCAGAAGACCTGGGTTCAAATCCTGCCTCAGTCACTCTTCAAGCATGAGTTAGTCAACAAGCATTTCTTAAGTACCTACTCCATGTCAGGCACTGCGTTAGCACAAGGGGTACAAAGAAAGGCAAAAAAAACCCTCCAAAAGCCACTCTGCTCTCAATGAGTTTGGCTACAACTTCCTCATCTGTAAAAATGAGGAGATGGAATAAAGGGCCCTAAGTTGTCTCTTAGTTTTAAATCAGTTGTCCTATGATTTTCTGATTCAGGCCAGACCAAGATGGCGACAAAATGGTGTCTTGACACGACCTCCTCTTGCTTTGAGCTTTCTGCAAATTCTGAGCAACTTTCTTGAGACTTTCTTGATAGGGTAGAAACAGCAGAATAATACAGCTAAACAAGAGGGGAAGAGAAGGAAGAAAGAAAGCTGCTTAGAGACTAGGGATACAGAGGGACAACTGGAAAGGGAGAGCTCGACCAGGTATAGAACGATTCTGTGAAAGAGACAGACAATTTCCCACTCTCAATGAATGAGAAGGTGAAATGTATCTTTTGATATCTTGCTGAAAATTGCACTTCCTCGTCCTCCACCCTCTCTCCTCAGCATCCTTTTTCTCCTGCTGCTCTGTCTCACTAATTTTGATTACAATATCTCCTCACCTACTTATACATCTGGCCTTCTTCCTTCCTTCTGTCCTTCCTTTCTTTCGTCGACCAGCTTTCTTCTTTCTGTCCCTTCATTTCTTCCTTCCTTTCTTTCCTCCTTCTTTCCTCCCTTAATTCTTCAATTGCTTCTTAAGAACTTTGGCACCAGCCTCTCCTTCCTTCTTCCCCTCCAGATTCTAAGCCATTTTAAGTTGTCTCCAGAAACCTTGATGCCTCAACTCTAATATCAACTCTAACTCTTCCTAAGAATAATAGCAAACTATCATTTAGAGGTGGTAATATTGTCATGGTGATTAGTTATTCTCTATCTTCTCTAAGGACAGAACAAGAGACAAAAATGATTTAGGCACAGTAGAAGGAAGAAGTATTGAATTGTGAAGCTGGTGGAACCCAGAAACCAGGAGGTCACAAAACCTTGTCAGGTGCATCTTTTTTTAATTTATTTTTTTTCAATTACATGTGAAAACAATTTTAACATTTTTTTAAATTTTGAGTTCCAAATTCTCTCCCTCCATCACCTCGCCCTTCCTTGAGAAGGCAAGCAATTTTATATAGATTACACATGTGCAGTCATGTAAAATATAAACATATGTATTATATATAGTAATGTGTATATAATGTATAATAAAATAATGTAATATATGTATATAGTTAAAATATAAATATATGTATAAGCCATGTACAAATAGGTACAAAAGAAAACAGAGAAAAAACAAAAGCAAGAAAACTAAAGAAAATTTTAAAAGTATGCTTTAATCTTCATTCAGACTCCATTAGTTCTTTCTCTGGACGTGCATAGTATTTCTCATTATAAGTCCTTCAGAATTGTCTTAGATCATTGTATTGCTGAAAATAGCTAAGTCATTCACAGTTGAATACAATATTGTTGCTACTGTATGCAATGTTCTCCTAGTTCTGCTCACTTCAATTTGCATCAATTTATATAAGTCTTCCTGCATTTTTCTGAAACCATTCTATTCATCATTTCTTATAGCACAATAGTATTCCATCACAATCATATATCACAGCTTGTTCAGCCATTTCCCAATTCATGGGCATCCATTCAGTTTTCCACTCTTAGCCACCACAAAAAAAGAGTTGCTGTAAATTTTTTGTACATATAGATACTTTTCCTTTTTTTATCTCTCTGGGATACACACCTAGTAGTGGCATTTCTGGATCAAAGGGTTTGCACAGTTTTATAGCCTTTTGGATGTAGTGCTAAATGGCTCTCCAGAATGGTTGTATCAGTTCACAATGCCACCAACAGTGCACTAGTGTCCCTATTTTCCCATATCCTCTCCATCCTCTGTCATTTTCCTTTTCTATCATATTAGCCAATATGATAGATGTGAGGTGGTACCTCGGAGTTGTTTTAAATACGCATTTCTCTCATCAATATTTTTATATATGACTATTGATAGCTTTGATTTCTTCTTCTGAAAACTGCCTGTTCATGTCCTTTGACCATTTATCAAATCATTTTACAGATCTTTTCCATTTACTATCTCAATTTTCCTTCTTCCAGTTTTATCTTTAAATACCTTTTGTATGATGTTGCTTAGTCTCTCACCAAAATTTCTTTGATTTCTTCATTTTTTCTTCCATGACTTCTTACTGTTTTATGAGACGATTCATGCTGCTTCCTTGTTCTTGTAATTCAACTGCCCTGCTTTTTCTGATTGTGCAAAGTCCAAGACTTCATTGTAGACTTTTCTTTCTCTCAGGGTCAAGGAAGCATCTTGGCAGTGGGAGATTCTTTTTATTAAATACAGTCTATTTCCTTCTTTGTGCCACAGACAACCACTACCACAGAGGTGCCAAAAGTTTTCTCTAGAAAACGTTCCTAGATTCAGTCTACCCTGCCATCACTGTTGACCACAGGCTACAGTTCATTTTCCAATGCTGGTCAAATCTCTTCTCTGCACCATCCATCACGGTCCACCTTTTCACTAGGTTCATCCACAAACCATTAGATACACAGCTGAAACTGATTATATGTTAGAGCATAACTCCATTGCTTCAATATAAAGATATATATATCAATATAAAGATAATTTTAAATATATATAATATATATTATATATAATCAAATATAAAGATAATTACATATATTATCAATATAAAGATAAAATATATGTCAATATAAAGATAATTCTTATTCTTTACTGCTACATGCTGTTTTAACAAATCAATTTACAAATCCACTTAGAATATACCTTTTGGAAGGAAGCAAGAAAAGGGAACTCCTGGTTCCACCATCATCTCCTCCTATTAACTTACACTACTGTCCTAAAAGTTAATGTGCAGGCAGATTTTAAAAACAACCTAGAAATTACTACAACCACATTTAAATATACTTCTGACTGCCTAGTAAACCTAGTAAACCTTTGTAAACCTCTATAGGTTGCAATCAGTTTACAGTATTTATTAAGCACATATCTATATACAGAGCACTGTGCTAGGTGATAGAGCTATATGGCTGAAAATGATGCACTTTATGCCCCAAGAAAGCTAAGAATCTGCTCCAGAAGTTCTTTAAGAAAGAATTCATGTCTCTACCCCTAGACTCACAATCCCTCTGGTAGAAATTGATGACCAAGAGAAGTTAGTGATCAGTGAAATCCTGGACTTCTGACATAAGTAATGATAACTTTAATACCTAGTACGTAGGAAAGTCTGTGGGTCAGAGAACGGTATGTGAGATCCAGCACTTGCACAAAAGATCCACAGATCACAAAATGCTGGACAGGCAAATTGAGACATCAGTGGAACACTAGAGCCCTTATCTTGATGTCTGTTATGACTGAATTCTCTTGTCTTCATTTCTTGGTTCCTGTTGCTATACTAGCTCTCTGGAATTCCCTTATTTAAGACACTGGGACCCCTGCTCCTTTTCTAGATAGATCTCTAGGTATGACTATGACCTCCATAAAGACCCTGATCTCCCTTGATCAATGAACATCCTATGAATTGCCCTGTAGGCTGGATGACAAAAGTTCTTCTTATGTCAGTCCCCAATAGGGACACTGACGAGCTGGGATTTCTGTAGAGTGACCAAGATTTTTAGAAGACTCAAAACCATGACAAATGTGAAAGATTAATAACTGAAGTGCCATGATAGATTTGATGAGATAACAGGGTTGTAAGCCTTTATTTGGAACTTTAATTGTATCTTCCTAGGGAAGGTGTACTAGAGAAGGAAATGGCAAACCACTCCAGTACCTTTGCCAAGAAAACCTTATGAACTGCATTGGCATGCTATGGTCCACAAGGTCACAAAAAGTTGGACATGACTGAATGACTGAATAACAATGGAAAGTGTGGACATGCCCATTTATATGTCACTAAGAAGATTAGGAGGCATCCATTGAGAATGTCTCCTTACGTTTCATCTCTTGGGCTAGGCTGTCATCTCTAAGGCTGAATAGAAATGCTCTAATCCCTGGGGGATTGTGCCAATGTGCAGACACCTTCCAGGGACTAAGGTCTCTTCTCAGGTCTCTAGTCTCTGACTTGTGCTCAGCTCACTCTGAGTCCTTCTGAAAAAGGAAAAGAGAAAACCCTGCCATGAAGCCTCCCTTCTATAAGTCCATCACAAAAGATTGGCTCTGACAACAGCCTGAGCTAACCAATTCTTCCCTAAATGATCCATGATAGCCCAAATCAATCTGATGTGCCAGCTGATGAGCATTAAGGAGATGGATGTCCTCATCCTCAATGAATAAGCATGCCCCGATGGATGTCTTTCAGTTTTCCCACTGAAATTGGCCAGGCATATCCATACCTGCCATAGGATGGTGCAATCAAAGTCCTTAACAAAGACTTTCTCAAAATGGGCTCATGATTTAGATATAAAGGCTGATACTATAAGCAAACTGGGAGAGCAAGGAATAGTTTACCTATCAGATCTATGGAGAACAGAAGAATTCATGACCAAACAGGAGATAGAAAACATTACAAAAAGCAAAATGGATAACTTTGATTACATTAAATTGAAAAGTTTTTGCACAACCAAAGCCAATGCAACTAAGATTAGAAGGAAGGTAGAAAATTAGAAAAGAATTTTTACAACCAGTCTCTCTGATAAGGGCCTCATTTCAAAAATATATAGAGAATTAAGTCAAATTTATAAGAATACAAGTCATTCCCCAATTGATAAATGGTCAAAGGATATGAACAGGCAGTTCTCAGATGAAGAAATTAAAGCCATCTTTAGTCATATGAAAAAATGCTCTAAATAACTATTGATTAGAGAAATGCAAATCAAAACAACTCTGAGGTACCACATCACACCTATCAGATTGGCCAAAAGACAAAACAAGAAAATGATAAATGTTGGAGAAGATGTGGGAAAATTGGAACACTAATGCATTGTTGGCGGAGTTGTGTAATGATCCAACCATTTTGGAGAGCAATTTGGAACTATACCCAAAGGGCTATAAAAATGTGCATACCCTTTGACCCAGCAATAGCACTTCTAGGGCTATATCCCAAAGAGATCATACAAATGGGAAAAGGACACACATGTACAAAAATATTCATAGCAGCTCTTTTTGTGGTGGCAAAGAATTGGAAATTGAGAGGATGCCCATCAATTGGGGAATGGCTGAGCAAGTTGCGGTATATGAATGTAATGGAATACTATTGTGCTATAAGAAATGATGAACAGGCTGACTTCAGAAAACACGGAAAGACTTGTATGGTCTGATGCTGAGTGAAGTGAGCAGAACCAAGAGAATGTTGTACAAAGTAACAGCCACGTTGTGCAATGACTAATATTGATAAACTTAACCCTTCCCAGCAATACAAGGATCTAAGACATCTCCAAAGGCCTTGTGATGGAAAATGTTATCCACATCTTAAGAAAGAACTATGGAATTTGAATGCAGATTGAAGCATACTATTTGCTATTTTTTTTCTCTTCTGTTGAGTTTTGTTTCCTCTTTCTGGTGGTTCCTCCTATTGGTTCTAATTCTTACTTATAACATTACTAATTTGAAAATATGTTTAATAGGAATGTATATGTGTAGCCTATATCAGATTGTGTGCTGTCTTGGGGAGGGTGGTGGGGAGGAAGGGGGAGAAAAATTTTAAACTCAAAAGGTTATGGAAGTGATTGTTGATAAATCAAAATAAATTAATAAAAAAATAAAAAACAAAGACTTTCCACCCTTTATGCTCATCAAGTTGATCAGAGACCTACCCTGATCAACTCCTTGCACTCCACAAAGTTAAATATTTAAAGCCCCTTCAAATTCTATCAGGTTGCCTTTAGGAGCATTGATCTACATCTCCAGTTTGGGATATCCCTCTGGGGACCCAGGAAGGCTCCACGATGTTAGGCAGTACACTCAATGTGATGTATATTATAATCCTGTGTGTCCTTTCAGGGAGTCCACTGCAGTGTCTATTATGGGGGACTCAGGTCAGAGACCTGAGTGCTTTGTGCATAGTTCTTAGACATTCTCAAAATTAACAACCTGATGTGAGAATCTAGAACCCTTATTGATGGGTGACCTATGGTTTACACTCACTCCAATGCAAAATCGTACAAAATTCCTTGGGTACATGCCTAAGTGTTGATTTATCTAAACTCTATCAAAAAGCAATTTAAAATAAAGGTGAAAATATGATAAAATAAAAGAAAAAATAATTATGCTTCTCTTATCCCATCCCACCAACCATGCCCTTCAAAAGGAAAAGCAACTCAGGGTTGACATTAGACAACTTTCTTCTTATGAACTTTCTTACTATAAACCTTCCAACCATAGGGATCTTGGATGAATTCCTAAAGTGTGGCACTTAGGGCAGCCCCCTCACTTATGTGCCCTCTAGAAAAACTAGTGTTTGTTCAAGGTACACTCTATGGCAACCTAGATCCATTGCTTATAAGCATCCACTTTTACCAGGCATATTAGTTCAAAATTAAGGACATTAAAACATGGCATAACAAATAAGTGACAAGGAAAAACTCCTCTGACACATATAGGCTACATCCTCCCCACGGTGTTGTGGAGGTCAGGAAAGACATATAGAGAACATACATGATCAAAGAACACATGTGGAAGGGACACACATAGGAAAAATATGTGGCCAGGAAGCTTGTATGGGGCCCATACCATGAATTTATCAGTCAATCAATAAATATTTGTTAAGCATCTACTATGTAGCAGATATTGTGCTAAGCTCAGAGAATACAAAGAAAGACAAGACAAAAGCTCCTTGCCCTCAAGGAGCTCACAATCTAACAGAGGAAAACAAATACATAAAAAGAAGCTGTGAAGGAAGAGAGAATGAAAAAGTCCAGAGGAGGACAGCTGGGTGAGAAATGATGAGAAAATGAAGGATCTGGGAGGAGCTCTCCACTGTCCACCCACCACCCTCTCTAATCAGAGGGAAACCGGGAAGATGGAGAGGGGCCCTGGGAACAGGAGGTATTGAGAAGGTGTGAGTTCCAGATGTGATATTGCAGGATGATGAGTTTCTGGAGACCATGATGATTTCCAAAAGAGTGCAGCCAGGGGGGAAATTATGAGATAGGTGCCCTCCTCAAATGGAGGATGTGGGAGAATCTCTCTGTATAGTCAGGGCACACACATAGATTTGTGGCCATTGTTCACATATCACCAGGGAAACTCACATCTCTGATGCCACACTGTCGTTTTCCTCTGGCCAGGGACAGTGGTAGAGTAACAAGAGTTTCTACACTCTGAATTCCTGAACCCAGTTGCGGAAATGTTGAAGTTGTCCATGTTCTCAACCACATGGCCCCAGAAAAATCCCAGCTGCTGAAGTAGAGGAGAAAACATTTATTGGATATTATATTCCTAGAGAGTTAGGGGTCTAGAAGACTTTGGGATGCCTTTCGAAATACCTGAAACTTAAGAGTTCTAGGACTCAGCTTTTCAAGGAAAGAAGAGAGAATACCTGGATAGTGCCAATCTCTGGAAGGGGATTCTGGTTTTCATTATTCAAATCTTTTTCTCCATCTCTCATTGCCTACTGCCTTGTTTCCATTAACCTCAACTCCACCCCACCCCTGTCCAACACCCCACTCCAAAGCTACCAACCCTTTCCACTGTGCTCTGTGGAATACTTATTCTGCAAGTAACAAAATTTCTTTCATCTTAAATATTTTCTTTTCCCACCCCTTCCAGCTTCTGGCTGACTGAGACCTGGCTCCCTTCTTATGACACATTTTCTCTAGATGCTCTTTCCAGCACTGGTTTCACTTTCATTCATTTCCTCCTTTCTCTCCCCTGCCCCCATCACACTCACTGGTCAAGGCATAGGGGAGGAGGGTGCTGGAATAATCATTGTTCACCATTGTCACTTCCAAGCTCATTCTCTACCACCATTCCTCAGTAACCTCTCCTCCTTTGAGGTTCACTCAACCCATATCTACCACCCAATCAAAATTCTGGTAACTGTTATCTACCAAACCTCTAGGACACTTCCCTTCTCTCCTCAGTGATTTCAATGCCTGATTCTTTCTCTCCTCCCCAACCCTTGCCCTCATAGTAGGGGAATTCAACAAATATATTGATACTCCCTCAAATACCCTAACTTACAGTTCCTCAACTTACTCATTTCCCATGACCTACTCCTCCACCTCACCTCAGCTACACACAAAAGTTACACAGCTGTACACTCAAAACCCTTTTCTTCATTCTCATCGTGAATTCCAATCCCGTGATCCCTCAATTCTTTCCCAGGCCATAACCCCTGCTCTGGTTACAGTGCTCTCCTTTCCTTATCTTGAACCCCTGGTGAACTAGTTCAACTCTGACCTGACCTCTTCTCTCCAATCCCTTGCCCCCCCTTATCCTATTGCTGATATTGCCCTGTCAAGCATCAGCTTTGGATTATTCCCACCATCCACTTCTTCTCCTACTCAGGTGCTGCTGAATGATGCTAGAGAAAATCACAAAACTGCTGACCAGACCCACTATAAACTTATAAACTGGGCACTCGCGACAGCAAGACAATTCTTTTATACCTCTCTAGTTACTCAGAGAAGGAAATGGCAAACTACTCCAGTATCTTTGCCAAGAAAACCCCAAATTGGATCACAGAGTTGGATATGACTGAAGAAAGACTGAAAAAACAACAAATTACCCACTATCCCACTCACCACAGTGGCTTTTCCAAAAATTTTCGTCTCTCTTCAAACCTCCCTTAGATCCCCCTCCCTCCACCCTCTCAGCTGAGAACCTTGCCTCATATTTCACTGAAAAAAAATTGAGATCATTCACCAAGAATTTCCTTTTCTCCTCTCCTCTTCACCTCAAATTAGATGCCTTCACTGACTCCTTTTTTGCCCCTGTCTCATACGAAGAGGTGGCTGTTATCCTTGCCAAGGGGAACTCCTCTACCTGCACAATGATCCAATTACATCCTGTCTTCTCAAGCAGATTGCCCTCTCTATAATCCCCACTCTCTCTCACTTATCTTCATTCTCTCCTTGTCCACTGGCTGTTTCCTTATTACCTACAACATTCCCATGTTCCTTAAAAAAAAAAAGGAAACTATCACTTGATCCATCTACCCCCACTAGCTCTCATCCTGTCTTTCCTCTCCTATCTACAGTTAAACTCTATGAGAAAGCTATCTATAATAGATGTCTCCACTTCCTTTCCTCTCATTCTCCTCTTAGCTTCTTTTTTAAGGTAGCTTTATTCCTTCTGGTTCTTTTCCTCTCAACTCCAGACCCCTCCTACCTATGAGTTACCCCTTTCCTTTTGAGTGTTTGCTTATTAATTCTTTTTTCTCTTTCCTGCTTTTTTCTGATGATTTAATTCTTCCCCCTTTTTTCCTCTCAATAGATTCTCCCTTCATTGCCTCCTCTTCAATTAGTCCTGTTCATTGGTTGTTTTATTTCATTTTTTGTGCCCCTTTCCAAAGAAGGTTTCTTTCACTCTCTTCATTATCCATCTTCTCCTCATTCTCTGGTTCATCTAGTCTCTCTATTTTCTGCCTTTCTCATGGAATCAGAACTTTTGAGGTCTCCATTCTGCACTTCCCCCCTAGGTAGTTACTGCCACTGCCTTTTAGGATTTGCCCCAAGAATTCCCCTTTTCCATTGTACCTCACTCCCAGAACAAAGTCAACTCCTGTAGAGGACAGAGAGGACACTGTCCCATGGTAAGCTCTTCCCATAACCATATCCCTGATTATGAAGCACATGCCGATCTATACCCTCCTTCTAGTTACCTTCTTTTCCCCATGTGTCTCAAAATCCCATTTCTCCAGGTGCCAATTGCCCCAGGAGTTTCAATTCCTCTATCTAGGATGACTGGTTTTTTTGAGCACTAAGTCCCCCCAGCGCATACCCAGCACAAAGTCCCTATTTCCCTTCACAGACCATCCCTCTTCACCCATAGGAGCATTCATCAATGGAACTTCCTCCGACTACCAAATCATGGCCTCTCTTCTTTTCCTTCCTCTTTTCAATCTTCCCCCTTCCCCCTCATTTACTTCCCATTATTGCCAGTCCTCGATGTGGCATGTGCACATCACACACTTGCCTCTATCTCTTGATCCTCTCCTTCCTTTTCATTCACCCTTCCATTTTGTAATATAATCTTACAAAAAAAAATTCATTTACCTGTAAGCAGAGTGTTGCCAGGTTCTGTCCATAATGATCTAGGCCCACCTCTTCACTGTTGTCTCCACCTGACTTCATCTTTCACCCCTGTCTACTTGTGTACATTTAGAAAGAAGTCTCTTACTGACCTCTCTGCTGTCACTCTATTGCTATCATTGGTTGTTGCATTGATTCATCCCTCCTGCTTTTCTGTTGTCTGGGGTGTTCGAAAATCAAATCATCTCTTCTTTCTGGTTTTCTTTCTAAGAATGTTTCAAATTCCTCGTAATTATTGAAGGTCCATATTTTTTTTTCATGTGCCGTCCGATTTGTAGCACCCTGGGCTTCATCCTGAGTTCCATTGCTCTTTGGAACACATTATATACCCTATGTGTTTTCTATTGGATACAGAGTGGTCTTCTGTTATTTGAATATCCTTTTCTTTGTATTTGAAGGTCTTTCACCTGATTGCTTTCAGAACTTGTTTCTGAATTGAATTGTTACGTTTAATCATTTTGTGTCTTGGAGCTTACAAGCTTGGATTTATTTGTTTGTTTTTCTGGAGGTAATCTATGAATTATTTCAATTGTCATTTCATTTTCTATGTTCAGAAGTTCTGGGCAATTCTCTGCTATTATTTTCGAATTATAATGTTAATGGATTTGGGAGTTTTGATTTTTTTGTTTTGTTTTAGGTTTTTTTGGGGCGGGGGGGGGTTTGGTCTTGTGTTCTTTTGGGAGACCGATGATCTTTAGGTTGTCTTTCTGAATCCTCTCTTTAAGATCAATATATTTTACTTGGATAATGAACATATTTTCTTTTAATGTAAATGTTTTTTGTTTCTCTTCTAGCTTGCTTTTCACTTGGTGTATTTGCATTCCTAATCTATTGGTCTCTCTTTTGTTTCTTTGGTGAGACTTGCCTTTGCAGATTCCAGTTTTTCTATTCTGTCCATTACTTTTATTATGCAGACCATAAACTCTGCTCTCATAATTGTCTTTTCTCTTTTCAACCACTTAGGAAAAGTGTGTTGTGGTTCCACGTTCTCCTCAGATTCCACATGGTCCTCAGCATCCTGAAATATGTATTGTTTTCCTTTGTTTTGTAGTATTTATTCATAGATGTTTGAACTCATTTACTAGATCAGGAGGCCATAGTTCCTTATACTGTTGATGTTTTCCCTGCTGATTTATCTGCTTTTGTTTGAAGTCTGTGAGTTTTCTTCTTCCTAAGAACTTTAGCAATTTCAGTCTTTTCCCCTCTTTATTTTCCCCTATTGCTCACTTTCTTACTCCCTCCCTGCTCATAGTGGTTTCCCTAAGGTCTGGATCTCAAAGCATCTCAGACTCCCCCTTAACTGGGTAATTCACAGTTCAGCAACCTAGTTCTCTGCCTCAGGTGACTTCTAGGGGGACAGAACTACCCCAGTTGGATGCTGAGCTCTTTCCTTCAGGTTCAGTGGAATGCCCTCCCCCACACACACACACAGTGACCTGTTTGATGTCCTGTTCCACTCTTTCTATTCCTGAGTACTCTAACTCAGCACCAGAAGTTCAGAGAGTTGCCACACTGGTGCTTTGGAGCTGATTTCTATAGTTTGTGTTTCTCAGGCTCTGGAAGGAAGGTAGGGCAGGGTGTGGGGCTGAGCTCTATTTCAAGTCCAGACACATCCAACCCATTTCCTTCTAGGCCCTGGCTTTCTATAAAGATCTTTTGAGACACAAAATGCTGCCCCTGATGCTCTGTCTGTCATGGGCCCAATAAGCTTCTGCAGCCTGGAAAGCTGCTGTGGCACTAGTTAGTGTAGTAGTGCACTACAGTACTAGTGTAGTGAGTTGGTTGTCTGTCATGTCCCAAGCAAACTTCCACAGCATGGAACTTGGATCTCCATGGAACTAGAGAGAGAGGGGACCAGAATGTAGGTTGGGTTTTGTTGCAAGCCCATTTGTTGAGTTCTTGGGTTTTGTTATAAGCCAGTGTTTCCTGTCTTTGGGTCAGCTAGTATAGCCCTATATCTGGTAGTAAGATTTACAATGAAGGAGGAATGCTAAGTGAGCTCAGAGTGAGCTCATAGGTTTGGGTTTTTTTTTCATCTTCTTTGGGATTCTGAGTGTCCTAGACCTTGGAGACAGCTGAAGTTGCTTTATCTTTGGTGCATAATTTCTGTTTTGAAAAAGTATGAGAGGTTGAGGAGATCAGATAAAATTTTTAGTCCTCCACATTGTTGATCATGTAACCTGGAAGTCCTCTGGCTCTCTTTTTAAAATTCTCTATAATCTGGCTTCTGACTTCATCATTTAACTGAAAGCATTGTCTCCAAAATTACTAATGATTACTCTAATTACCAAATCTAATGGCCTTTTCTTGTTAACCATCCTTCATGACCTCTCTGCAGCTTTCAACTCTGTAAATAACCCTCTTCTCACTGATATGTTCTTCTTTCTAGGTTTCCTATCTGACCACCCCTTCTCAGTCTCTTTTGCTGGATCTTTATCCAGGTTACGAACCCTAATTGTGGGTGTCCTCCAGGGCTTTGTCCTGGGCTTCTTTCTCACCTGGCTTTATATTATTTCACTTGTGATCTCATCAGGTTCAATGGTTTCAATTATCATCTCTATGCTGATGATTCTCAAATCTACTTATCCAGCCGTAATATCTCTCCTGAATGCTAATCCCCCATCTCCAACTGCCTATTAGACAAGTTGAACTGAATGTCCTCTAGACATCTTAAACTCAACATGTCCAAAACTGAACTCATTATCTCTTCTCCCAAACATTCCCCTCTTCCTAACTTCCTTATTACTATCAAGGATTATACTGTCCTTCCAGTCTTCTAGACTCACAACCTAGATGTCATCCTAGACTCTTCACTTTCTTTCACCACCACTACCTCCTTCTTATCCAATCTTTTGACAAGTCTTGTAAATTTTACCTTAGTAACATCTTCTTTCTCTTCTTACACTCTCTCCATTCTGGTGCAGGTCCTCATTATCTCATGCTTGGACTATTGCAATACCCTGCTAGTTGGTCTCCCTGTCTTAACTCTATTTCCACTATAGACATCCTCCACTCAGCTGATCTTGCTGAAACACAAGTCTAACCATGTCACTCCCCTATTCAACAAACTTCAGTGGCTCCTTATTGTCCTCAGGATCAAATATAAATATTCTAGGGGTGGAGCCAAGATGGCAAGGGAAAGCAGTGACTTGCTAGAGCTCTCCCCTAAACCCCTTCAAATACCTACAAAAAATGGCTCTAAACAAATTCTAAAGCAGCAGAACCCACAAAAAAAAACAGAGTAAAATAAGTTTCCAGCCCAAGACAACCTGGATGGCTGACTGGAAAGGTATATCGCGCCGGGCTGGGAGAGGAGCACCGTTTGGTATGGGCACACAGGCCGCAGCGACCCTGGAGCAGGCCTCAGAGGACTGAATCACCAGCAGCTGTGGCGTTTTCCAGACTTCTCAACCCACGAATGCCAAAGACAACTTAGGTCAGTGGGAAAAGTCTGTTACTGAGTGAAAGAAGAAGCTAGATCTCAGCCGCCCCGAGGGCAATGGCTGGCTTCTGAGCTTCTGGCCCACAGACTGAGGGGGAATCAAGTGGCTGATCAGAGGGGGATTGCAAGGATCTCTTTGCAGGGCTGAGGCAGGAATCTCTTGCTTTACCAGTGCTTGGATCTGGGTCACAGTTCTGAGGGGAGGTCCTGGGGCGAGCAGGAGCACTGGCGTGGTGGAGCTTGTTGTGGCAGTGAAGAGGAAACACCTCGCCCCTTATCCTAGCATCTTGGAAGACCTGACACTTTCCAGGTCCCTAGAAGTATCTCTGAAAACAGCTATACAAACCCCCCAAAGCTTGGGACAGTACATTCTCCACATTGGAAACAGACTCTTACCTTAACAAAGAGTTTAAAACTCAAGCAATTGGTTGGGATCATGAGCAAGCAGCGCAAAAAGAGTCAGACTATATTATCTCACTTTGGTGACAAAGAAGATCAACACATACAACCAGAAGAAGAAAACAAAGTCAAAGCTTCTTTTGGATGTATCCAAAACTCCCAAGAAAAATATGAATCAGTCCCAGGCCTTGGAAGAGATCAAAAGGGATTTTGAGAAGCAAGTAAGAGAAGTAGAGGAAAAACTGGGAAGAGAAATGAGAGTGATGCAAGAAAATCATGAAAAGCAAGTTAACAGCTTGCTAAAGGAGACCCAAAAAAATACTGAAGAAAATAACACCTTAAAAAATAGCCTAACCCAAATGGCAAAAGAGGTCCAAAAAGCCAATGAAGAAAAGAATGCCCTAAAGAGAAAAATTGGCCAAATGGAAAAGGAAGTCCAAAAGATTACTGAAGAAAATACTTCCTTAAAAATCAGAATAGAGCAATTGGAAGCTAGTGACTTTATGAGAAATCAAGACACTGTAAAACAAATCCAAAAGAATGAAAAATTAGAAAACAATGTGAAATATCTCATTGGAAAAACAACTGACCTGGAAAATAGATCCAAGAGAGAGAATTTTAAAATTATTGGACTATCTGAAAGCCATGATCAAAAAAAGAGCCTAAACATCATCTTTCAAAAAATTATCAAGGAAAACTACCCTGATATTTTATAACCAGAGAGCAAAATAGAAACTGAAAGGATCCACCGATCTCCTCCTGAAAGAGATCCCCAAAGGAAAACTCCTACGAATATTGTAGCCAAATTCGAGATTTCCCAGGTCAAGGAGAAAATATTACAAGTAGCCAGAAAGAAACAATTCAAGTAACATCTCATTCAACTGAACCCAACAAACATTTATTGAGTGTAAACAATGTCTGAATCATAGTTTGAGAACCTAATGCAAGGGTTCTACATCTAGGGGGTCCAGAAACTTAAAAAAAATTTTTTGATAACTATATTTCAATATAATTAGTTTCCTTTGTATTCCTAGGTATTCATCCATTTCTTTATTTATTAAATATCATTCAGAGAAGGGACCATGCCAGACTGCCAAACTGGTCCAGGACACCAAAAGGTTAATGAGAACCTCTGCCCTAAAGGCACAAAGACAAAAACAAGTTTATGTTTTACATGTGGGGAAAAGTCCAAAACACAAATGCCAGGGGCAAGACAGGAATCAGACAGCATGGTATTGTGGAAACACAATCAGCATAACACAAGATTTATCTGCTTCTACATTAAGGGACCGCAGGGCATGGAATATAATATTCCGGAGGGCAAAGGAGATAGGATTACAACCAAGAATCATCTACCCAGCAAAACTGAGCATAATCCTTCAGGGGGAAAAATGATCAGTCAGTGAAATAGAGGACTTTCAAGCATTCTTGATGAAAAGACCAGAGCTGAATAGAAAATGTGACTTTCCAATACAAGACTCAAGTGGAACATGAAGAGGTAAACAGGAAAGAGAAATCATAAGAGACTTATTAAGGTTGAACTGTTTACATTCCTGCATGGAAAGATGATATTTGTAACTCATGAGAACTTTGTCAGCATTAGGGTAGTTGGAGGGAAAAAATTATATGCATGTATATACATATAGATAGATAGATAGATAGATAGATAGATAGATAGATAGATAGATA
>NW_020954591.1:29267022-29282620 GCF_900497805.2 Vombatus ursinus | reverse complement strand
ATAGATAGATAGATAGATAGATAGATAGATAGATAGATAGATAGATAGATAGATAGAGGGCACAGGGTGAGTTGAAGGTGAAGGGGTTATATCTGGAGAATAAAATTAATGGGTGAGAGAGGATTATACTAGGAGAAGGAGAAAGGGAAAGTTAGAACGGGGTAAATTATCTCACAAAAAAACAAAAAAGAAAAGTCTCTTACAGTGGAGTGGAAACGGGGAAGGTGAGAGGAAATGAGTGAATCTTATTCTCATAGGATTTGACTTAAGGAGGCTATAACATACACACTCAATTGGGTATGGAAATCTGTCTTACCCTATAGGAAGATGGGAGGGGAAGGGGACAAGAGAGTAGGGGGATGATAGAGAGGATGGCAGATTGGGAAAGGGGGTAATCAGAAGCAAATACTTCTGAGAAGGGACAGGGTCAAAAGAAAGAATAGAATAAATGGGGGGGCGGGATAGGATTAAGGGAAATAGAGTTAGTTTTTCCCACATGTCTACTATGGAAGTGTTTTACATAACTACACATATATAACCATATTTAGTTGCCTGCCTCTTCAATGGGGGTGGGTGGGGAGGGAAGAAGGGAGAAAATTTGGAACCCAAAGTTTAAAAAAACACATGTTTAAAAAAATGTTTTCACATGCAACTGGAAAATAAGAAATACAGGAAATGGGGTACATAAATCTATCCTGCCCTACAGGAAAATAGAAGGGGAAGCGGGGTGAGATAGCAGTGAAAGCAGACTAGGGGAAGGGGTATTCAGAATGCATGCCATCTTGGGGTGGGGGAGGGGCAAAGATGGAGTGAAAATTTGGAACTCAAAATCTTGTGAAGTAAATGTTGAAAACTAAAAATAAATTAATTAATTAATTAATTAATTTTTAAAAAAAAGAAAATGTCATTAAGTTTTAGAAACACATGTTTTAAAAAAAAATGTTTTCACATCCAACTGGGAAATAAGAAATACAGGAAATGGGGTACAGAAATCCATCCTGCCCTACAGGAAAGTAGAAGGGGAAGGGGATAAGAGAAGGGGGTAGAGATAGAAGGGAGGATAGACTAGGGGAAGGGATATTCAGAATGCATGCCATCCTGGGGTGGGGGAAGGGGTGAGATGGGGAGAAAATGTGGAATTCAAAATCTTGTGGAAGTGAATGTTGAAAACTAAAAATAAATAAATTTTTTAAAAAAGAAAAAAATATATAAATATTCTACTTGGGTTTTAAAGCCCTTCATGACTTGTCCCCTTCCTGCCTTTCCAATCTTCTTATATTTTACACCTCCTAATGTACTCTAGAATCTAATGATTCTGGACTCCTTGCTATTCCTCACAAACAACACCTCCTCTGATTCAATGCATTTTCAATACCTCTCCTTCTTGCCTAGAATTCTACACCTTCCCATCTTGCCTGGTTTCCCTGGCTTCCTTCAAGTCCCCAGCTAAAATTTCACCTTCTACAAGAATCTTTTCTTAATCTTTCTTAATTCTAGTGCCTTCCCACATCCTAGCAGTGTTAGATTTCTAACTGTATTATAAGGGAATAATCATCCAAAAAAAATCTGGCACTGGGAAAGAAATACAGTAGTTGATCAGAGGAATAAATCACATCTATAATATATAGAAGTAAATGACCATAGTAATCTGGTATTTGATAAACTCAAAGACTCAAGCTTTTGGAGCAAGAAATCACTATTCAACAAAAACTGCTGGAAAAACTTGAAAGCAATCTGGCAGGAACTAGGCATAGACCAAAATCTCATGCTATATACCAAGATAAAGTCAAAATGAGTACATGATTTAGACATAAAGGGTGACATCATAAGCAAATTAGGAAAGCATAGCAAAAAACTACCTGTCAGATCTATGGATAAGGGAAGAGTTTATGACCAAACAAGAGATAGAGAGGATCACAGGAGGTAAAATGGACAATTTTGATTACATTAAATTATAAAAAGGTTTGCATAAATGAAACCAATGTAGCCAAAATTAGAAGGAAAACAGAAAACTGGGAGTGAGGGGATTATAGCAAATTTCTCTGATAAAGAGAAACTTTATTTCTCAAATTTATAGGGAAATTTGTAATTCTTAAATATATAGAGAACTGAGTCAAATTTATAAAAGTAAGTGCCATTCCCCAATTGATAAATGGTCAAAGAATGTGTACAGGACAGTTTTCAGAAGAAAAAAACCAAAACTATCCATAGTCATATGAAAAATGCTCTAAATCACTAACAATCAGAGAAATGCAAATTAAAACAACTCTGAGGTATCACTTCATATTTATCATTCTGATTAACATGACAGAAAAGGAAAATGACACGTTGGAGGGGATGTGGAAAAACAGGATATTAATACACTGTCAGTGGAAACATGAACTGATCCAAGCATTTTGAAGAACAATTTTATAGCTCACAGGACTATAAAACCGTGCATACTCTTTGACACAGCAATACAACTACTGGGGTCTATATCTGAAAGAGATTTTTTAAAAGGGAAAAGGATCTATATGCACAAAAGTTTTAAAGCAGCTCTTTTTATGGTGGCAAAGAATTGGAAAATGAGAAGATGCCAAATAACTAGGGGATGACTAAACAAGGTTTGGTATATGATTTTGATGGATTATTATAGTGCCATAAGAAATGACAAAGGGGATGGATTCAGAAAACTCTGAGAAGACAAATATGAGGTGATACAAAGTGAACTGAAAAGAACCAGGAGAATATTGTACACAGTAATAGCAATATTGTAACAGTAATCAATTGTGAAAGACTTAGCTACAATGATCCACAATTCCAAAGTTTCCATAATGAGAAATGTTATCCACCTCCAGAAAAAGAACTGATGAACTCTGAGTACATATTGAAGCATATTTTTTCACCTTATTTTTCTTGCCTCTTTTTTTGCAATGTGGCTAATAAGAAAATATGTTTTGCATGATTTCACTTGTATAGTAAGTATCATATTGCTTGACTTCTCAGTGGGTAGGGGAATGGTGGAAGGGAGACAATTTGGAAATCAAAAATTTTAAATGAATGATAAAAAATAAACATTAAAAAAATTGTAGTGTCTTTAAGTTATCTTTATCTTTAAGTTATTCTGTATATATCTTTTTTGCACATAGTTGTTTGCATGTTACTTCTCCCTCAGACTGCGAACTCCTCAAAGGTAAGCACTGTCTTTTGCTTGTCTTTGTATTCCTAGCCCTGAGTCCAGTGCCTGAAACATATTAGGTGCTTAATAAATGCTTATTAACTGATTGACTGGGTAGCACCAGCTTCCTCTTAGAAAGAAGAGGATCCTGTACACAGCTCCCAGAGCTGTAGTTTCAGCAAGGGACTAAGCCATAGTATAGAATAGCAAAAACAAAACAAAACAAAAGAACACTTTGCCCCTTCCTATTTCTGTTAGTTATTTAGATGATGCAGGTCCAATGGAAGATGATTTCCTCTCTAGTAACCACAAGTTTTCATTCCTTCCTGGGGAATCAAAACTATAGTTTTGAGAGGTCTAAATGCATTCTTGAAGTGAAAGCAAGATTAACCAAAAGACTAGGAGGGTTGCCTCTCTGGAAACCCAAAATTCATTTCCTTTCTTAGAGGATTCTAAACCACAGGACAGCACTACGAGTCTAGAAGACAATGTAGGGCTCAATGGAGGAATCTGGGTCTCATGGGAAAGGGAAGAGTCAACTGTCTTGGGGCTTCCTTTTGTATTTTCTGCATTTTCCATATAGTAAAATAAAGACTGTCTGGTGCAAATATTCATAGTTATCTTCAGTGATTAAATGACAGCTTTTACCCACATTTATGCAGACCTAGACACTAGTTATCTTCAAGCTATATTCTAAGATTGTCAAAGGAAACTCTGGGGAGCTGGGGGTGATGAGCCAAAAAGATATAATTTGGGAGGAAAACTCCCAAATTTAATACAGTCCTTGTAGGCACAGAACTTAGGAACCTGAGCCAGGGGTTATTGTACACAAAAGGATTGTGATGTGTAGCCTGATAAATAGAGGGTATTATAGAATGGAAGTCTGTTAAGGCCTAAATTAGACTAGCTGACTCCATCTGTAGCATTCTGGGATTCTGACTTTGTAAATAGTAAATTAAGACTCTCAAAAAGAAAGGGGACAGAATTCTGCCTTTGTCAGACTATATCTGGAATCCTGTGTTCAAGTCTGACAATCACATTTCAAAGGGAATAGTGACAATGTGAAGGTGGTAACAAGGTTTCCAGAACAGTAAAGAGAATAGAACACATTGGATGAGTCTGGGGGTATTTAGCCCAGAGAAGAGATATAGATAAGATATGATGTTGTCTTCAAATATTTAAGGAAGAAAGATTTGTTCTTGACCCTCAGAGGGGAATTAATTATTAGTGCCAGTGGGTGAAAGTAACAGGAGAGCTGATTTTGACTCAATATGAGGAAAAATTTCATAATAATTAGTTATCAAAAAAAAGGAAAGGGTTGTATAATAAAAGGTGGTGAGTTTCCTGATCATTGAATGTCTTCAAGTATAATCCATGTGATCATTTGCCTGGGATATTGTGGGTGGGATTCATGCTTTAGGTGGTTGTAGACTAGGTGAACTCTGAGGTTCCAACTCCGTTATTTCTCAAGTTTAAGAAAGTGTTGGGATAATTCATAGGCTCACTATGGTGTTCTCAGCTTCCGAATTATAGAACTATGAAGTTGAAAATTTATCTCAGGGGTCATCTATTGCAACCATTAACTAGATATATGAATTCCCTCTACAACATGCTTGAATACCTCCCATGACAGGGAACTCACTATCTCTCAAAGTGATCATTTTCAGACAGCTCCAGTTATTTGAAAGGTCTTTCTATTAGGCCAAAATCTGTGTTTCAAGCCTTCTCATTCATCCTACTTCAGACCCTGAGAGCCACCTAAGCTTGGCTTCAAAGGTGTTTTTCTTGCTTTTCTTTCTCCATGGGTTTTCCTAGTGGTTTTGTTCCCATCTAGGTCATGAACAGAACTGACCTTTCTGGCTCCTGAGCCCTGACAAGATCACTGCCCCAGGAGGTCTGGTTCCCTGGCAAGCATCAGCTTCCTTGCCACATCTAATGCCAAATGAGGATGATGCATCCTCTTGAGCATGTTGGGCAGTATTTGGAGATTGAGCCCTTGCCAGTTAAATGTCAACTGGGCAGTTACTAACCTGTCTAGTGAAGTTAATCATCCCATTTATAAAAATCAATGTCCCAAATAAATAATACAAAACAAATTGATTAAAGGAAATGCCAGTGTTTCAGGAATTATAATCAATTGGGAGATTATTATTGACAAAGGAAAGGTCCTCTTAAGTGATTCTGACTCAGTCCATTGACAATAAAGTAAACCCTAAAATCCCATTATCCTGAAGGTCGGGAAGAAACACAGCTGAGCTCAGCCCAGCCAAAGGACAGCCTCAGCTCGCTTTCCACGTGCTCACAGAGCACAAGGTTATAAGTGGCTCAGCCACTTGTCTCAGATTTATGCCTGCTTGGAAATATTTCTAGCCCCCTGTCTTGATTGAATATACTCCAGCCCACATCTTTCTTTACATTTTGTGGATAAGAAAAACTAATGCCCCATCGGAGGGAGTCATGGAGTGGCCAAGTCAAGGCCATGTCACCTCTGACCCCTCTGCTAACAATAGTCATAACCACTCACGCTATTTATGTGGCACTGTAAAATTTCCTCAGGACAATCTCATGAGCTGATTAATGCAACATTATTATCCCCAGGAAACTGAGGCTCTGAGGGGTTGAGTGTTTTTCTTACAGTCACATGACCTGCAATTGGTAGAGTGGTCCAAGTCCTGTGATCTTTCCATTCTAAATTCATCTTCTGATTCCAAAGTCAACGTTTTTCCCACAACACTAACTGTGGAATAATCACCCATCTCTGTCCTGACCTTCCATTCCACTATACTAGGTATAGCACGTTCTCTAGGCACAATTGTGCAGAAAGTAAGAAGGTCTGGCGGCCATATTTAACCGGGATGCAGTCTGTAGCCATCATCCCCTAGCGACGGAATCTACAATCACAGTCAAAGCATTGACGGCGGCGCTGCCTGCTTCCCACCTTGTCATGGGGCATCTTGGAGGGGTGGAAGAAAGGAGAGGAAAAAGGAAAGGCTAGCCGAGGAGGAGACGTGCAGAAACAACTTAGCAGGGCACCCGGTGATGCGAGCTGCTGAGTGAACAGGGGCTTAGTGTTATGTCCCAGTCGCAGGGGGATCTCGGCTATTCGCTTGCTATCCTTGTGGATTTGCAGAGCCTGCAAGGCGATAAGAATAGACAGTCGGTCAGATCTGAGTTTACAGCCGCACCAGGATCTGGGCGAGTTCTAATATTACAAGAACACGCGCTCACTACCTTCCAGAGGGTCCCGAGCCCACATCTCCAGCAAGCTCAAGTGTGCTCTAACTCAAACCCCGAGCATACTGAGAGGAGCCTGAAAGGCACAGACCAGCTAATCCCACATTCCTGGAATGCAGGGAGCAGCATATGCAGCTCTCCAATAGGAAACACATGATGGTAGAATCCTAATCACTGGCCCTGTGACATCGCACATCTCCTGGGCCCCCACGTCCCCTGTGTGCCTCTGCATCTGCTTGGGAAGCCATTCCTTGCCTCTTGCTGCAGGCGTGATGAAGCCGGTGTCCTGAGGGAAGTGGGGGTATGGGCCTTGTCCTCTTTCCCCTCCCTATTGCTTTCTACAGATCTACCGGGGAAATCGCTTCAGGAATCAGTGAAATCTTTCATTTTTGCCTCTTTCCTTAGTATTAACAGCTCCGGTATCCTCATCCGCACTCACATTGTGAGCATTCCCCAAGTATAGTGCTGTGCCTAGGGTGACTTAAAGTGGTAACATGCAGAGAAAGAACTGATGGAGTCTGAATGGAGATCAAAACATACTGTTTTCACTTTCTTGATTTTTTTATTTTTTTTTCTGTTGTTCTGTTTCTTCTTTCACAACATGACTAATACAGAAATGTGTGTTACATGATTACACATATATAACCTTACCGTCTTAGGCAGGGGAAAGGAGAGGGAAGGAAGGAGAAAATTTGAACTCAAAATTTTATTTTAAAAATGGATATTAAAAATGTCTTTATATGTAATTAGAAAAAATACTACTTTTTAAAAATTTTTTAAATAAAACAAATATAAGATGTAGTCCTTGTCCTCTAAGGTGAGAGTTCCTGTGTGTGTGTGTGTGTGTGTGTGTATCTGTGTGTGTTTGTGTGTGTGTGTGTGTGTGTGGTATAATAAGTCCCATTAGCACTCTGGTGACTTCTTTTGGGGATCTCTTCTCAGAATAATGTTTTTATATGCTTAAAAGTAAATACATAGAGTTATAAAAGAAACTGATTATATTGAAATACAGTTAACAAAATAGCTTTTTAAAAAGTTCACAGACCCCAGGTTAAGAACCTCTGCTCTAATCTACTCAGAGGCTAAAGCAAACAGCCCAACACAGAAAAACTTGCAGAAGACATTGAAAGAATTAAAAACAATACACACAAAACAATTTAAGTAGGCTGAACCCTCTATGTTATGTACAATGATAGGTATCAGCTCACATTAATGTAGCACTTTATGTAATGTTTTCTTCACAACTCTATGAATTAGGTAGGCAGTATTACTAACCCCATTTTACAGGTCAAGAAATTGAGGCCCAGAAAAGTTAGGTCACCCAGGGACTCAGTGATAGAGGCAGATCTTAGATTCAGGTCTCATGACTTTAATTCTCAGCACTCGTTCCACTCCATAATGCCACAAAAGCATAGGTCCTGGGTTGAAGCACACTTGACCCCTTACCTGCTGCTAGCAGGTTTCCAACTCCTCCAAACCAAAGCTTATTAGTCCCCATTTTTACCAGCCAATCAGAGGACATATTGCAGAGCTGTAAGGTAGGCACCTAAGTCCTTCTGTGATGACCTCCCATCTCGAGCTGAAGAGATAATCAAAGAGAAGATTAAAAAAAGACTTCTGACACAAGGACTTGAGGGTGCTTGTAGGCTGCCCTTCTGGAACAGCAAGAATTGAACAGCAGAGTTAGTCTCTCTATCTGTGGAGGGATATTTGAGGTGCTATTTAAAAGCAGAAGCATTGATTAGACTCCCCAAGTTTTCAACTTGTAGCTATGACAAAAGCTACAGATTCTCTTTCTGAGATGCCCTGCTCTGGCTCTATTTCAACCATGCCTAATTAAAGGGATGGCATAATAAATCTTACAACTGCTCTGTAGGTCCTTGAGAGAGTGAGAATTCAGAGACTTGAGTGATCTTACTTAGCCACCATTAGTGGCAGCATCAGCAACATTCCTGAAAATAGCTTAAGAAAAAAGGAAGCCGCCAGAGAACAAAGATCCCTTTGGAAACAATTTCTTCATAATAAGCATCTTCAAATGAATTCAAGGCTGGGATGATAGGTCATCTAGAGCTTCCTATATTTCTTTAAGAACCCTGAAAGGGTCAATAGTTTGTGCCATGTGGGTGAAGGAGATGCCCTGAGGTTAGAAAAGGCTTTTACATGTAGGAATGGACTACAGATGAATTGGGTAACCCTGTGCTTCTTAGTAGAAAATTTCTGTTGCTTCATCCACTACAGAAAATGTCCCTCCCTAACTCCTCTCATTTTTTTTGCAAGATCAGTGAAGCAATGGATTTTTAAAAGCACCCTTCCAACTTTTTTTTCCACTAAATCTCCCAATTGACATTGAACTCAGTTTTCCATCCTCTTTCCACCATTATTTTCTAATTTCATTTCTCTGTTCCAGAAGTTCTTTGGGTTAATATTACTATTAGGAATAGCCTCCCCACACCTAATCCCAAATTCATTGGCTGATCCCAGTTCTAATATTTTCCCTTGGGATTTTTGCTTGGTCCCTATCCTTTACCACTTTCTTTAGCTCATCTATACTCCTCCCCCAGGAAGTATTTTCCATCACATCCAAAGACACAGAACTCTCCAGAAAACAGTTCTGTGAGTCTCCCAGTTCTTATCTTGGCTCTGTAGAACAATCTGAGCAGACTACGCTGACCCCCAGAGGTCACTGTTAGTACTTCTCACTCTGCAGGTTAGAAATGGGATACTAGCTGGAATCTCCTATTAATGCTAGTAGTAACAGCCAACCTGTACATATCTCTTAAGGTTAGCAAAGTGCTTTACAAATTTCATCTCACTTTATCTTCACAACAACCCTACGAGGTAGGTGCTTTTATTATCTCCATTTTACAGATGACGAAACTGAGGTTGGTAGATGTTAAACAACTTTCCCAGGATCACATACCTAGTGTCTGAGCCAGAATTTGAACCCAGGAATTTCTGACTCTAAATCTAGTACTCTATCTAGGATGCCACCCAGTGCTGGCCCAACTTTCCTATACAGAATAAGGCATCATGGGATTATATATGGAAAGCTAGAAGAAACATTAGCAATCATCTAATCTAAACCCCTCATTTTGCGGATAAGAAACCTAAGGCCCAGAAAAGCTAAGTAATTTGCCCAAGGTCTCACAATTATAAATAATAATAAAAATAATTTTGAAAATTAAAATCAATAAAATAAGTAATAATAAAAGCACCAGTTTTTGAACTCAAGTCCCATGACCCCAACACAACATTCTTTCCATAGTACCACATTGCCTCCCTAGATGAGGCAAAAATAATTCTGTGGATCTGTACATGTATAAGGCTAAGATAATTGATTTACTCAACCCAACCCCACAGCTCAGATCTTATGATCCTAGATGCCTATAGAACCAATGACCTTCCTCAGTGTACCCTTTCTCTACCATAGTTCAGTCCCATCTTTGCTCCTCAAGGGTATGCTGGAAAGCCATGCTTGCTCCAGCTTCTCAAATGACTGGTTCTCTAGCCTGATAATTTATAATGACACCTGGAATGTGGCCTATTGAAACACAATTCTTGTGCAATTGTTGCTACAATTCAAAGAACTTTTCTACACTTAGTCTACGGCCCATGAGATTGACTGATTGGGACTATTCTCTTACTTACTTTAAGTGTGGTGGGATAGAATAAGTCAATCGCACTCACCTCCTTACGCGTAGAACACCAAAGTTCCCCTAAGGATAGCGTCAGATTTGAGGGAGAATACAAATTTCATAAGGTGTTGTGGAAGAACTGAGGAAATATTTAGGATTATAGATTTAGAGTTAGAAGGAACCTGAGAGGTCATCTACTTCAACCTCTTCATCTTGCCCAAGGTCACACAGCTATTAAATGACAGCACTAGGATTTGAAACCAATTACTGTGACTCCAAATCCTTTGCTCTTCTGACTGCACCAATTGAATCTAAAGATTTCAATGATTCTTTTTCCCTCCCAGTCTCTCTTGACATTCTAGATTACAGCATGTAGAAATCAAAAGGACCATCCAGATCATCTCACCCCAGCTCCTTTTTTTACTCAAATGTATTTGTGATCTCATAGATTCAGAAGTTCCCTCCAACAGTGTTCATCACAATCTTTCTATGCAGGCTCATCTAGTGCCGCTCTGCTCCATGTCCCTCCCACAGGGTTTTCACAGGGGTCTACCAAACAAACTAGAACCTTTCCTTTATTCCTCTTGTCTTGGTGAGAGTATTAATGAAGCACTTGGACTGTTCAACCATCATCAACGCTCTTGCCATGTAACAGCCCATCTCCTCTTTCTATCATAAAATTCCTTGATAGTATCCTTTACTCCTGTTCTTCTTCCAAGATCCTCATTGATCGTGAGTTGCAGCCTGCCCACACCCACTATGTGCCTCTCCATTGTCCTCTATATGTTCTTAGAAGACAGTGGAATTCCATGACTTACTGCTCCATAGCAACATCGGTAAAATGTTGGTATTAAAAAGATGGCCCTTTGCTTTAATGAGTAGCTTAGAGTCAGAGCAGCTAGGAGGTGCAGTGGATAGAGTACCAGGCTTAGAGTCAGGAAGACTCATCTTCCTGAATTCAAATCTAGCCTCACACTTACTTGCTATGTGACCCTGGGCAAGTCACTTAACCCTGTTTGCCTCTGTTTCTTCATCTGTAAAATGAGGGAAATAGCAAATCACTCTGGTATCTTTGCCACAAAAACCCCAAAGGGGTCACAAAGAGTTGGACACAACTGAAAAATGACTAAAAAAAAAAAAACAAATGGTCAGTAAAGGATTTTTTTAATTCTCTGAAAACAATCCAGCCTTCTCTCCATCTCTTGTTCAACTCTGAGCCCAACTAAGCATAAAGTTATACTTACAGAAATACCGAAGATCAAACTCTACAGGAGTTGTTAACCTGGGGTGAAGATTTCAGGAGGTCATTGAACTTGGATAGGGAAGAAATTGTATCCTTATTTTCACAGTCTTCTAACTGAAATTTATCATTTCCTTACATTATTTAAGAACATTCATTTTAGTTTTTTTAATTTTTCAAGTAATAATTATGTTTTTATTAATCTGTCCCTCATCAAACAATTTTTTTAAGAAGTCCCTCAATACATATCAATGTAGCCCAGTCACATTAGCCAAGTTCAAAAATGGATCCTTCTTTCTGCCTTTTTAAATTCCTTGCCTCTCTGCTAGGAGATGAGTAGCATGTTTCATCTCCATTTCTCTGGATTTGTGGCTTATCATTGTGTCAATCAGAGTTCTAAAGTCTTTCCAAGTTGTTTCTCATTCTCCTAGTTCTGCTCACTTTGCTCTGTATTGGTTCATAAAGGTCTTCCTGGTTTCCTCTGAAATTGTCCATTTCATAATTTCTTATGGCACAATAATATTCCATTACATTCCTTTACCATAATTAGTTTAGCCATTTCCAAATAGTATACCCTCTTAGTTTGCAATTTTAGGCTATCACACACAAAAAAAAAGACCTGCTATATTTTTATACATAGAACTCCTTTTCCTCTCTCATCAGTTCCTTTGGGGTAACAGGCCAAGTAGTGGTATCGCTGGGTAAAAGAGTGTACACATTTTGGCAACTTTCTGGGCATAGTTCCAAATTGCTTTGCAGAATAGTTGGACCAATTCACAGTTCTACACACAGTGTATTAGTATATCTGTTTTCCCACTGCCCCTCCAACTCAACGGTGTCCTTTTTTGCCAACTTTGTCTCTCCAGTGAGAGATGGAACCTCAAAGTTGCTTTAATTTAATAATCCCTAATTAATAGTGATTTAGGGTACTTTTTCACATGATTGTTGACAGTTTGCATTTCTTCTCTTGAAAATTGTTCATCTCCTTTGGCCATTTAGCCATTGGAGAATGGTTCTTTGACTTACAAATATGAATTAGTTTCTTATCTTAGAAATGAAACCTTTATCAGAGAAACTTGTTGAAAAGACTTTTCTCTCACTTACCTGCTTCCTTTCTAATTTTTACTACATTAAATTTGTTGGTGCAAAAGTTTTTTAATTTTATATAATCAAAATTGTCCATTTTATCTTGTATGATACTCTCTACCACTTTTTAGTGATGAACTCTTAACCTATGCACAGATTTAAAAGGTAATCTCTTCCTTGTTCATAAAATTTGTTTGTAGTGTGACTTTTTATATCTAAGTCATGTATCCACATGGAGTTTATCTCAGTATAAGGTGTGAAGTGTTTGTCTAAACTTAATTTCTCCCAGACTGCTAATCAGTATTCCCAAAAGTTGTTGTCAAATAGTGAATCCTTCTCTCAGTAACTGGAGACCTTGGGTTTATCAAACACTCCGTTATTGTGTTGTTTGCTTCAGTATAATATGTACCTCACCTGTTCAATTGATTAACCTTTCTTTTTTAACCAGAACCAAATCATTTTAATGGTTACTTCTTTGTAATGCAGTTAAAGATCTGGTACTGAAAGAAATCCTCCTTTCCTCCTATTTTTTATTATTGCCCTTGAGATTCTTGACCTTTTATTCGTCCATATAAATTTTGTTATTTTTTCTGCCTCCATAAAATATTTTGGGAAGTTTAATTAGTATAGCACTGAATAAGTAAATTTGTTACTATTGTCATTTTACTTTATTGGCTTGTCCTATTCGTGAGCAATTAATGTTTCTCTAAATATTTAGACCTGTCTTTATTTCTACAAAGTGTTTTATAGTTAGATTTTTATAGTCTCTGGGTAAATCATACACACACACACACACACACACACACACACACACACACACACAAACAGAGAGACATATCCTCTTACACATGAACAAACTGTCTTTTCCTGGGATGTTATCAACCCTTATTTCTATTCCTCACTGTATTATAAGTAATGTTGAAAAACATAACTATCCTCAAGTGTAGTATCTTCTTGGATTCCTCAAGTATTCCAGGTACTGAGTTCATGACAGAATGAACCATGAGCTTAGGCAAATACTTGATGGTATTTTTTTTCCTTCTATACTACTATCATCATCCCAGTTAAGCGATCAGAACCTGCGTCCACACAAAGATTGCTTTCCTCAAAGAACACTGGTAATTAGCCAATTTTATGCAGCACCCTACATACCAATGTACCCCGTCACTCACTGAAAGCTTTTCAGATGTAAAAGAATTGCAGAATCAAATTGGAAAGAAATAGATGATCATCTAATTTCCTCGAGCAGTCCCTTGCATCTGTGGGGCCCCTTAAGGGAATTCCCAAACCATATATTCAAGAAGTAATTATCAAGGTCCAGCAGTGGGCATTTAAAAAAAATTAGAAGGTTGGCTAAGATAGGGCTCCACTAACCAACTTTAAACTATCCTCTGTGAAGCTGAAGAGTATTCAGGATAAAAATAAATATGAAAGGAGTAATAAGAGGGCATAAATAAGAAAGACAAGATAAACTTTTAGCTAGAATCAGAAAGGACATAATAATACATAAAGAAGTAAAAGCCTTTCCTCCGTTCTCTTCCACTCTAGTCAAACTCTCAACTGGGTCTCATATCCCAGTCTAGATTTTACAAATAAGAAGAAACACAAACAGCATCACAAAATCTCAGAGGCTGTTTAGTACAACAATATCTGAGTCAGAATCCCCTGTACAATTGCCCTAACAAGTGAACATGGAGCTTTTTCTTAAAGACTTCCAGTAATGGGGAGCTTACAACCTCTCCACACAGCTCTTTCCACTTTTGGATACTTGAATTGTTAGTTTTTCCTTATGTCAATGCTTAATCTGACTCTCAGGAACTTAGTGGTCCTAGTTCTATCTTTTTGAGAGCAATCAAAATATGTCTAATCCTTCTTTCATTTAACAACCCTTCCATTTCTTGCACATAACTATCATGCCATATGCCCTCCCCAAGTCTCCTCTCCTTCAATCAGTCCTTGTACGGTATGGTCTCAAGGTCTTTCACCATTCTGATCGTTCTCTGAAGAGTCTCCAGTTGATCAATGCCCTGCCTAAAATGTGTTCCTGGAACTACAAAATATTCTAGATGCCTGATCAGGAAAGAGTACAGTGGGACTATCATCTCCTTCACACTATACCTCTGTGAATTCAGTCCAAGATCACAATAGCTCGTGACTGTCGTATGCCACTGTCAACTTATATTTGAGCTTGCAGTACCCTAAAACCTACAGATCCGTTTCATGTGAAGTGCTTAAAAGAAATCAAAAACAATCAAAAGCAAAAAACCAAGAACCTTCTGGTTAGTTATGGTTACCATATACCTGCTATCGTGGGAATGTGCTTGGTCTTCCTTTAGGATTGAGGTTTCCCAACCCTTCCTGTTTTCCAGTGAGCCCTTTCTGTGTTTGAGGAGCTTCTGCATTTGGACTGTCCTGCCAGGTTCGTCCCATGCATGAAGTGCCTTATCTGGTCCATTCTTTCCCTGGCAAAGCAAACCTCAATACCAGAACTTCCTGGGCCAGATCTCAACCTTGTTAAAATGTCAAAGGAGAACATGGATAACTTCTCAATGACACATGATGTGGCCCATGCTAAAAGATAAAAATGGCAGCATTTTTCTAAATGAACACGTCCACAGGGGAGGAGATAAGATGGATAAGAAAACACTGGGAAAGGTTTGCCAGTCTTATGTAACAGATGGCTCAGTCCCAGATGCCATTGTTGACCATCCTTATTCCACCTTTTTGGTGCTTGACTACTTCTCTCCGTATTTTCATGGCTAAGCTGAGGCAGGGATGAAGGACAGAAAGAGTTAGAAGAAAATTTTGTATTGTGCATTAGGGGGGAAAAGACCTTAAAAAAGAGAACTGGGAAGGTGGTAATCTCAGCTCCTTTCCTCTACCAACCCAGCAATGATATTCCCCAACATCTAACTGACTGCCAAGCTCAGAAGAGGTGGTCTAAATTTCATCAGTCCATCCCCTGACTTCTCACAAAATGCCCACAAGAGGATCTATGGAGGGAAATGAAGCTAGAAGCCCTGATTTCAAATCCCTCTAAGGTACCTCCCAAAACTAAATTGTGTAGTATTCTCTTTGGGCATCTGGGGCTTTACTTTTCAGCAGTCCTCTTAAGAATTCTAATTCTGTGTCAGTAGTGAGAAGTTCTAACCTAGGATCCAATTCCTTAGTCAGCTCAGCTAACTTGACCTATCTACCATCTTAAGTGAAGAGGGAATAGCACCATTTTGGATTCTAGTGGGGGGG
>NW_020954591.1:29253653-29267012 GCF_900497805.2 Vombatus ursinus | reverse complement strand
GGGGGGGGGAACAGAAAGCATCAGTGGCCCAGATCCCAAAAAACTCCTCCCAATGACCTATAGATTTCAGAATTTGCCCCCCTTTCTTTGATGGGGTCATTCCACTCTAATTTCTTTTGTATATGTATGTATTACTAGTTGTTTGATCCTAGACAAGACGCTTAACTTCTTACGCCTCAGTTTCCTCATCTGTAAAATGAGAGGATTGGACTTGATGCCTTCCAAAGTCCCCTTCAGCTCTAAATCTACTATCTTATGATCTAATTTTATATCAATGCAATGGAATGCCAGAGTACAATAGGAAACAACAGATGTGAAGAATGCAGCAACTGATAGAGGGAGAGTAGGAGAGAGACAAAATAGATTTTTGTAAATGGACAAGTAATTAAAACAAAAAAGGAACACAGGGAAAACAATTTTTAAACCCACATGAAATGATGCAGAATGAAGAAATAAAACAGTAATACAATGCAGCCTTTAAGCTTAAAATTACACTAACTTTTGGAACAGCCTGTGAGCTAAAGAAATGATCATTTATAATACCAATCATAATAGCAGAATAACAATAATAAAATATAGGAAAATATGCAAAAGAAAAGGTTCAAAATTCAATTTGTTTCAGGTCAACAAGCATTCATTAAATGTATTCTGTATTGGTGTGAACTACTGGGCTGGGCACTGGGGATCTAGATACAAGGCTCCCTGACCTCAAGGAGCTTACATTCCTCAAGGGGGAAGATAGAAGGGGTTCTAGAAACAAATGGGATAATTTATTTACAATAATGTAAAAATTAGTGGGATGGAAGTTTTGCTCAAATTTTATTAGTTTAGTCTCCAAATGGAAGACAGGAGGAAAGAACACACTCTTTCTAGCCCTAAATCCAGTCTACTGCCAGGTAGTCGGACCTTTTGAGCTTCCATTCCTGGGTTTCATCTTACAACACTTTACAGTCAACTTAATTAAGTCAGAGGTGGGAGAAAGTGTTTCTGAATGTTTCTCTGTGAAATCAATCACATTTATTAAGCGCCTACACTACAGAAGGTGCCACAAGGGAATTCTAAGGTTAGTGCCCTCAAGGAGCTTAGGATCTAGTTAGAAAAACAAGACTGAAAAACTTGCAATAGTCAGAAAATAATTTTATATTCAATGATGTGGTATTGACTCTAAGGGCAATCAAAGCTCAGAAGAGGGAGAGCTCATCTGGGCTGGTAGGAGAAAGCTTCCTTGTGAAGGTGGGATGCAAACTGGACCTTGAATAATGGCATAGGAGTTATAGAAATGTAGATACATTCCAGGCAGGGAATAACAACATAATAATAGCAGCTAGCATTTATGTAGTGCTTACTATGTTCCAGGCACTGTGCCTTATATGCACTTTACAATTATGATCTTATTTGGTCTTCACAACAACCCTACAAGATAGGTGCTGTTATTATCCTCGTTTTGTAAATGAGGAAACTGAGGCAAATAGAGATCAAGTGACTTGCCCAGAGTTACACAGCTAGAAAATGTCTAAGATTGGATTTGAACTCAGGTTTTCCTGAATCTAAGCCTGGTGCTCTATCTAGCATGCCCCCGTAATAGACAAAAGCAAAGATTAAAGTATGTGTGGGGAACAATGAATGACTGGCCAGTTTGTCTGGAAGGGAAGGAAAATTCGTGTTAGAGAATTTGGGGTTGGGGAAAGGATAAAGGTTTTCGGGTAGAAGGAAAGCAACCTCCAAATAACAATCAAGATCCTATTGCTTGTGTTTAAAGGGAAAAGATAAAGCAAAAGCAAGAATTATAAAACCCTAGATTCAGAATTGGAAGGAACTTCAGTCTCCATCTACTCCAACTGCCCCCCTGAAGCATGAACCTACTACAACAGCTGTACCAAGTGGTCTTCCAAAATGGCCAATGTGGTGATTTGTTTTGCTCAACTATGTGTAGCACAGGCTGAAACCCACATGTAGCATGGTAATGTCGTTGTATGGCCCAAAGGGAGGCAAAACAGACCTCTTCAGTCTCATATGCCCCCATGCCCCACTGCTGTCTCCAAGGGAGACTTTAAGTCCTTCCAAAGGAGGAAGCAAGAATTTAAGGTCAGAAGATTGGCCACTCTGCTCTCCTCAGAGAAGGAATTTCGGACTAGAATTATATCAATCTGTTCCCTTAAATATTATTAATCTAAGGGATGTGATTTTCAATTTCAATCTAACTTCTGATCACTGTTTCATTAATTGAAGGAAGCAGAACCCAAGCTTTTTATCCAAGGTTTCACTCCTTTCCTACCAAAATACCAGTTCCCCAATGCATAGGGGGAAGCAGCAAAGAAACCCATTTATCCAAATCCATTCCAAAATAGAAATCTGAGAAAGTATACATTTGACAATATATGCCAGACAAGACAGAGTGAAGGAGCTGTCCCACTGGGAGTGAGGTAACTCAATTCAACTAAGAGAGAGAGTTCCAGATCTCACCCAAGGGGAAGTTCCCCCAAATCTCTAGTGTGGCAAACTGGTCATAGAGACATGATGGAATCTGCCAGATCCACTCATGCAGGCTTCTTCCCAGAGTCTTTTCTCCCTTCAGCAACCTGTAGTGGGGTTGGCATCATCCATCTTCTCTCTCGAATGTGGAAGCCAGAAGAGACTGAAGAGACCTGAAGAGATTCTTGAATTTCAAGAGCCTGGAGTTCTTACTGCTCCACCCCACCCCTCACAGAGGTTCAGGGCATTGATATCCACCAATGAGCAGAGAGTTCCATATCAATGGGCTTTGGGATTCGGGTTACATATACATATTTGTTACAAAGGTTTGGGGTTCTTTTGGTTTTTGTTTTTTCTCAATTTGGGGATCATGGTGAGAGGAAAAGAAAATAAATACTTATTAGTTGAAAAAACAAAGCTTAAAACAAGTGGTCACCCAATGTGTTTGAATACTTGCTACATATAGAGGTAACCCATTCCAATTTTGGACAGTTCTTATGTTCTTAAATCTTTTCTTAAACCTTTTCAATGCTCTGACCTACTCTTCCACTCACCTCAGGCTAACATAGGGATGGTTGTACTCTAGCTCTCCATAAATCACAAATGTTCCATTTCCATGATCAAAACCTGGCATTCTTCCATCTAATCATTATCCTCTCATTACAACTTTTCCTATGCTTTTCTCCTCCTAAATCAATTTTGGCCTCATGATGACCTCTAATCTCTCTACCCTAAATTACTTTCTTAGGTCATTACCCCTTGCTCTGACTTCATTTTCTTCTGTTCCTAATCTTGGCCCTATAATTAATCAGTTCAACTCAATACTGTCATTTACTCTCAAATCCCTTTGTCCTATTGCTGTTGGTGCCTTGCCAAACTCCAGACCTGAACTCTCTGACCCGTGGCCTCCTTACTACTACCAACCTTACTTACTAACTACTTACAGTGCTGCTGAACAAAACTGGAGGAAGTCATACAACTTAACAATCTAACCTCAAGTAGACCCTTATTGCAAGATGGCAATCCTTTTACTCCTCCATAATTGATTCTCTATCTCACTCCCCACAGGAATGGTTCCAAATCTTCTCTTCCCTCCTAAAACTTCCAACATTACCCTTCTCCATGGGGGCCTTTACTGAGAAAGGCCATTTACTATAAGCTCTCTCTTTTTTTCTAGATCACACTGTCTCTTGATACCATCCCTCATTCTCTCCAGCACTTAACACAATGCCTGAAAAATAGCAATCTGGAATTATGCCCAAAGAGTTATTAACCCATTCCCTTTGACCTAGCAATACCACTACTAGGTCTATTAGCAAAGATGATTAGGGAAAAAGGAAAAGAACCCCTATGTTCTAAAATATTTATAGCACCTCTCTTTGTGGGGGCAAATAACTAGAAATTGTGGGGATGCCCGCCAATTGGGAAATGACTGAACAAGTTGTGATATATGATTGTGATGGAATACTACTATGCTATAAAAAATGATGAACTCAATGATTTTAAAAAACCATAAAAAGACTTACACAGAATAATGAAGAGTGAAATGAGCAGAACCAAAAGAATATTGTATACAGTAACAGCAATATTGTTTTAAGAATGACTTTGAGCAAATAAGTCACTTTGACTATTATAAATACCCAAATTAACTATAAAGGATACATGAAGAAAGACAATATCTGCATCCAGAGAAAGAACTAAAAATAGAAGTATGTATAGAATAATTTTATATACATATACCTACTGTGTTATAAGAAATGATGAGCTTCTTCTTGTGGTGGCCAAGAATTGGAAATTGAGAGGATATCCATCAATTGGAGAATGACTGAAGAAGTTGTGGTATATGAATGTAATGAAATACTATTGTGCTATAAGAAATGATGAGCAAGTAAACTTCAGAAAAAACTGGAAAGACTTGTATGGACTGATGCTGAGTGAAGTGAGCAGAACCAGAAGAACATTGTACACAATAACAGCCACATTGTGCAATGACTAACTTGCATAGACTTAGCCCTTCTCAGCAATGCAAGGATCTAAGACAACTCCAAAAAACTCATGACGGAAAATGCTATCCACATCCAAAGAAAGAACAATGGAGACTAAATGCAGATCAAAGCATACTATTCGATCTCTTTTTTTCTTTTGTTGTTTTGTTTTGTTTCTTCTTTCTCATGGTTCCTCCCATTAGTTCTAATACTTCTTTAAAATATGACTAATGTGAAAATATGTTTAATATGAATGTATATGTACAGCCTATATCTGATTGCACACTGTCTTGGGGAGGAGGGAGGGGAAGGAAGGGGAGAAAATTTAAAATTCAAAATCTTATGGAAGTGAATGTTGAAAACTAAACAAATAAATAAAATTTTAAAAAGAAACAACTAGCTTAATGATCTTAGAAAAACACAGATAGACTTGCAGGAAATAATGAAGAGCAAAATAAGCTGAACCAAGAGAATGTTGTATATAGTAACAGCAACATTGTTTTAAGAACAATTTTGAGCAAATAAATCATTTTGACTATTATAAATTCCCAAAATAACTACAAAGGACATATGAAGGAAGATTCTATCTGCACTCAGAGAAAGAATGATACATAGAAGTACGTATAGAATGATTTTACATATACATACATATTCGTGTCTAATGGTAGCTATCAGGGAGAGGGGAGAAAAAAAGGAAAAAGAAAAAAAATGTACATAATAATGGTATATATGTAATACAATATATATTTAAAAGGAATAGCAAGTTGTACATAATAGATTTGCAGTTTCATATGTGATCATCTTTTATTATACTATATAATGGAAATGCTTGTTTTATTCTGTAAATTAAAATTTTAATAAAAATTTTAAAAATAGCAGGTGCTTTAAAAATGTTTATTGACTTGACAACTCTTGTTTCCTCCATTCTCTAATAATGAAATGGTCTTTCTCCTTGCCAAGGTCAACCCCTCTACATGTGCCTTTGATCCCATCCTCCCCAGTCTTCTCTAGTAGATTGCCTCTCAATTATTTCCCGCTCTCTCTAATCTTCAATATCATTCTCTCTACAATTCATTTCCCTAATGCCTATAAACTTACCCAAGTCTCTTCAACCTATAAAAAATCCTATGAACTATTATTCTTTCAAGCTATCATCCTCTATCTTTATTCCCTTTCTCAGCCATATTCCTTTAGAAAGTTGTGTACACTTACTGCCTTCACCTCCTCTCTTTTCATTTACTCCTCAGCCCTCTCCCCCTCTCCCCTCTCTCCCCCTCCCCCTCCCCCTCTTTCTCCACCTCCCCCTCCCCCCACTATCAGGGTTAAATAACCTGCCCAGGGTCTCACACCTAGTAAGTGTCTGAGGTTGGATTTGAAGTCAGGTTCTCCTGACTCCAGGGCAGGTGCTCTATCCATTGCGCCACTTACTAATACTCTCTTAATTGTCAGATCTGATGACGTTTTCTTAACCTTCACCTTTTGTGACCTTTCTGCAGCATTTGACATTCTTGACCAGCCTCTCCTCCCAACTACTCTGTCTCCTAGTCCTCATCACACTTCTCTGACCACTCCACAGTCTTTTTGTTGCCAAATTGATTTATTCTTCCCTAAACTGTCTCCTGTGCTCCAGTCCCATGTCACTAACTGCCTACTAGATATTTTAAATTAAGCATGCCATAGAAATCTCCAACTCCACATGTCCAAAACTGAACTTGTTATCTTCCCTCCCCCACACCCCAAAAGCCACCCTTTCAAACTTCCCTGTTTCAAAGAAAGGGCAGCTAGGCGGCACAATGGATAGAGTGCTGAGCCTGGAGTCAGGAAGATTTGTCTTCTTGAGTTTAAATCCAGCCTCAGACACTTACTAGCTGTGTGACTGTGGGTAAGTCACATAACCCTGTTGGCCTCAGTTTCCTCATCTATAAAATGAACTGGAGAAAGGAAATGTCAAATCACCCAAGTATCTTTGCCAAGAAAACCTCAAATAAGGTCATGAAGAGTCAGACGTGTCTGAAAAAATGACTGAATAACACCAACATTTCTGTAGAGTTACCCCCATCCATCCTATCTTTTTACAACTTCAATATTATCTTCGACTCCTCACTTTCACTTCAAATATCTAATCAATCGCTGAATCTTGCCATTTCTACCACCACAATATCTCACATCAATCGCCCTCTCCCTATTTACGTAAGCAACACCCTTATTACATATTATTCCTGTTTCACCCCTCGACACCAAACTGGCCGCATGGTTCTTCATCTCCTCTCTCTGTGTTTTTGCACAGATCCCCACCCCACCCCCCGTGCCTGAAATGTACTTATTCCTCGACTGTCTCACAGAATACCTCTCCTCCAAGTCTCAGCTCAAGCACTGAAACATCACCCTTTATATTCAGCCTTTCCTGATTCCCCTGCCCCACCTGCCAGAACCCTCCCTCCTTAAACTAATTGGAAATTATTTGGTAATTATTCCTTGGGTAAGTGTTCTCTCCTCCATCAGAATAAAAGGTCCTTGGGAGCAGGAGCAGTTTGGTTTCATTTTTGTCTTTTTATACACAGTGCATAGCACAGTGCCTTGAACATAGTAAGGGTTTTAAAAATATTTTGTGAGAACTCAAAGCTTTTTTTAAAAATGTTAAAAAATCATTTTTACATGTAACTGAGGGGAAATATTATTTTAAAAAAAGAAGATATATTATGAGATACACCATTTAAAATAACTGTAGACAGTATAAAATACCTGGGAGTATACCTGCCAAGACAAGCCCAGGAACTACATGAACATAATTATAGAAACACTTTTTATACAACTAAAGTCAGATTTAAATTAAAAAAAAAAAACAACTTGGTGATACCTCCAGTGAAAGAACTAATGGAGTTTGAATGCAGATTGAAGCATACTTTTCTTTCTTTATTTTTCTTGTCTTTTTTTTTGTCTGTGTTTTCTTTTGCAACATGGCTAATATGGAAAAGTTTTGCATGACTGCCTTTGTATAGTCTATATCAAATTGCTTGCCTTCTTAAGGAGCAGGGAGGAGAGGAAGGGAGGGAAAGAATTTGGAATTCAAAATTTATAAAAAAAAAAAAAACCAATGTTAAAAAATTTACATGTAATTGAGAAAAACAAAATAATCAAATGTTAAAAAAAAAACCAAATACTTAGTGATTAACATTGCTACTGAGCCAAAAGCTAAGTCTCTGTAACTCATCGATCTGGAGTCCTTTTGGCTGCTTCAAGACATAGCCCAGCCGGGAATCTCTCCCTTCTGTGACATGGAACCCAGGCTTTCCTGATTATTGTCCTGTCAAACAGGAGGGATGTCCCTGGGCTTGGGAGAGGCTTTACTTCATCAGGGGACCTCTGTAGCAAGTTTTTTCCCCTTTCCAGATGCCTGTAAAAGGGCCTTTTTTTAAAATTGTTATTTTCAGGTTCAAATTCTCTCTCTCTCCACCTCCTTCCATTGAGAAGGCAAGAAATACAATACCCATTATATACATGAATATATGCAAAACATGTTTTTACGTTAGCCATGTTGCAAAAGAAAAAAAAAAGGCAAAAAAAAAAGTGAAAAAAAAATGTTTCAATCTGCACTCAGAGTTCATCAGTTCTCTCTCTGGAGGTAGACAGCATTTTTAGTTATGAGTGTTTTGGAATTATCTTGGATCATTGTTTTGATCAGAACAGCTAAGTCTTTCACAGTTGATTAGCATTATAATATTGCTATTATGATATACTATGTTCCCTTGGTTCTGCTCACTTCACTCAACATCAGATGATATAAGTTTTCCCAGGTTTTTCTGAAACCTTCCCTAATGGGAAGGCAAGGCAAGGAAACAATAAATGATGAGGATAATAATAACAACAGCTGAAACTTATATAACCTTTTAAGATTTGCAAAGTGCTAGGGGCAGCTAGGTGGCACAGTGGATAGAGCACCAGCCCTGAAGTCAGGAGGACCTGAGTTCAAATCTGGCCTCAGACACATAACACTTACTAGCTGTGTGACCCTGGGCAAGTCACTTAACCCCATTGCCTAGCCAAAAAAAACAAAACAAAACACACACACACAAAAAAAAAAAGATTTGCAAAGTGCCTCACATGTTATCTCCTGTAATCCTTACAACAACCCGTGAGGTATATGCTATATTACCCCCGTTTTACAAATGGGGAAACTGAGGCATGGAGAAGTTAAGTTACTTGCCCAGGGTCACACAGCTATTTAGTGTCTGAGGCAGGATTTTAATTCAAGTCTCCCTGACTCCAGATCCTATGCTCTCTCCACTGTGCCACTCAGATGCCAAGGAAATACTAAGGGTAAGGGTCAGAGGTACTTGACCCAGTCTTCTCCTACTTTTTCAGATGAGATAACAATAACATCAACAGCACACAGGAAGGAATGAGAATGGATCCATGTATTCTTAAGCATGTGACATAACTGTTTTCCTTAGCCTCCATCCTACATCCCAGGTTCAGGCACCAGGGTAATGCCACATAAGGCAAAATGCCCAGCCCTCTCCCTCTGCTTTGCCTCTGTTTTACCACTTTACTTCCCTCTCCCCAAAACCAGCCCATGTGCTCTGATTATACTTCCTATATTTTGGAAGGAGCTCGTATACTCTGCTAGGAGCAGGTGCTCCATCCCTCTGATTTCCAAGAAAGCAACATGGTCCAGTGTAAAGAGCACTGGACTGGGGGTCAGAACTCCTAGGTTCTGCTCCACTTCCTAGATATGGATAAAAAACTTGATCTTCACCTTCCTTCCCTGTAAAATGGGGATGACAGCATCAGCGTGCAGTTAGAAGGCATTTGTGAGGAAAGTCCATTATGAATTGTGGGACGTTATCTACTGTAAATGTGAGCTATTGTTATTCTTGTCTGCTAGAGTCCTAATCCCTTCGTTCTCACCAAAACTGACTCAGCCTCTGCCTGGGACTGCCCAGCAGCTGAAGGCCCAGCAAAAAAGGGAACAGAATTCCATGACTGTTTGTTCTTGTCTCTGAGGTGGACAATAATTGGGTGTTCTCAGAGGTGACAATCCCCCGTCTCCGGTCTGGCTGTGTTCAGGGCAGGCATTTTTCTTTTAGGTTGGGGTTAAATATAGTGTCCAGTGCTTTTCAGGCTGTGAGAATGAAAGCTGCTCCCATAGGAGGCCTGGTACTGGTGTAGGCAGAAAACTGAAGAGAAAGGTCAGGTCCAAGAATTAGACCATTTGTCCTAAGGGTATACAGATATTTACCCACTCACCTGTGACTTTCCCCCCCCTTTTTTCAGGACAAGAGGTACAGAAATGGCTTGAGGTCCCATAAACTATGACCAGTGAATGATCAGCCATCATGGGAATTTCCCTACACTCTCAGTGAAGGTTGGAACCAAAAGTACTACCACAAGTGATGCATAAGGAGGTAGATAATTCACATGTAAGCTACCTAAATCCAGTCAGTCAATAAACATTTTTTTCAGATTTTTAGAAGTAGGTTTTTATTGATATCTTTTGCTTCTATATTACCTAACTTCTCCCATATCCCTTCCCTTTCTTCCTCCCAGAGAGTCATTTTTTATAAGGGAGTTTTTTTTTTTTTAATAAAAGCAGTAAGAAGAGAAAAAATTTAGCAAAACTAATTCATGTATAAAAATCAAAGGTAATCCCTGCCCCAAAGACCGTTGGTATGGGACTCTCTCCTCCCTGGTGAAGACGAATGCCTTGCCCTGTGCGAAGTGTGGGGCAGTGAAGAGCAAGAAAGCTTCACTTTCCATCCCAGCCTCTTGAGGAATCTTCATGCTCCAAGTTGTTTCAGGCGCTCCTGGCTTCCAGCTTCAAGGAGAAAGATAGAAGAGGCCAACCTCGCTTCAGGTCGCTGAAGGAAAAGACTCCAGGAAGCCAGGAGAGGAGCTGACAGTCTCCATTGGGTCCCTATCCCCGGTTTGATATGCTAGAAACTCTAGGGAACTTCCCCGTGGGTGAGACTTGTGACTTGCTCTCTTTTGGTTATGCTGCGTTACCTCATTCCCAATGAGAAAGATCCTTCACTCTCTAATCATCTGGTACTTATTCTCCTATACCTTCTCTGGTTCATGTTTTGCTATGATTTCGGATTAGTGGATTTCTTTGTTATTTGTGACGTATATTCGTCATGGAACTGGTATTTGGTAGGAAAGGGGTTAGACCTATAGAACTTGGGGTGCCCTTACTCCCAGTAATAATGAGAAACAGTGATCAAAAGTTAGATTAAGTTAAGTTAGATTAAATCTGATCATATCTCCTAGTCTAATTAATATTTAAGGGATTAAGGGATCAATATTTAAGGGAGCAGGTAGTTGTAGTTCTAGCCTGGTACCACCTCTCTTTCTGAGGAGAGCAGAGTGGCTTCCAGCCTCACTTTCCTGCAGAAAATTAAAATATCCCTGGAGAAGAGTAAGGGGCAGTAGAGGCTAGAAATGTCTATTCTGTCTCCCTTCAAGCCACATAACAACACCCACATGCTGTGGGTGGGGTGACAGCCCCTTGCAACACATAGGGCCTCAATATACATGAGGCCTGTCATTACGTTAACCTTATGTATGTTTCCATACCTGGGGACTCCTCACTTCTGCAAAGGGATGGGGGAGGGGTGGAGAATGTGTCTTATCCCTCTTCTTTGGGCCCAAGCTCTCAACAAGCATTTATTAGATGCTTATTATGTACTAGGCTCTGTTCTGAGCTCTGAAGATACAAAGAAAAGCAAAATAACCCCTCTCCTCAATGAACTTAGATTTTAATGAGAGACAACATGTAAATAATTGGGTACAAACAAGATATGTGAAAAATAGATCAAAGTAATCTGAGAAATGATTACATTAGAAGCTGGGGACACCGGGCAAGGCCTCCTGCAGAAGATGGGATTCGAGCTGAGTTTTGAGGACAGCCAGAAAAGCTAAGAGGTGATGGTGAGGAGACAGAGCATTCCAGGCATGGAGGACAGCCAGCATGGAATCAGAATGGAATGCCATGTTGGAGGAACAGCAAATGGTCCAATGAAGCTGGATCATAGTGTAGCTTTGACCCTGGAGGTAACAGGGAGCCAAGTTGATTCTGTAGTGGGGGTGACATTAAAAAACCATTTCACAGCTAAGTGAAGAATGGATTAGAGTGGGGAGAGACTGGAATCAGGAAGACCTGAAGATTTATTGCAATAAATCTATATACAAGTAAATAAGGGCTTAAACTAGAGTGATGGCTGTGTGAGTGGAAAGGAGATGGACCTGAGGGATGTTCTGAAAGTAGAAACAATGAGATTTGGCAACAAACCGAATATGTGGGGTGAGGGTGAGTGAGGAATTGAGGGTGACGCTGAGGTTCCAAGCCTCGGTGATTTGGAAGATTCTGGTGCCCTCTACAGAATAGGATATTTGGGGATAGGAAAGAGTTTGGGGGAAAGATAATGAATTCTATTTTGGAAATGTAAAGTTTGAGATATTTACAAGTCATCCAGTTCACATCAAGTCCCACCTTCATCATAGGGCCTTCCCCAGCCCACGTACATTAAGTTCTCCCTCATGTGAACTCCTAATGCAATTATATAAATAACTTACACGAGTCATACCACACAATTTAGCTCTTAATCAATTATTTTTATGCCTATTAGTTCTGTTTCATTAGATTTTGAGTTCTTTGAAGGTGAGCCCATGTATTACATTTGGGTCTCAGTTTCTTCATCCAGGACCCTTCCAACTCTCTCAGGCCCACAGAATTTTAGAGTTGGAAGAGCCTCAGAAAGTCTTTATATCTCCCAATATATAATAGGTACTCAATAAATATTTATTGATTGGCTGGGAAGAGACGGAAACAATGAGAAAAGAAAAATGGAAGACCATTTGCTAGGAAGAAATGGGACTTTTCCCAGAGAGAAGGAATGTTGAGGGATTCCCATTTATAAACCCAATACAGAAAGGCTTTCGGGTGTGTCCCCGAACTCAATCACCAACTCCATTCCCCAACAGGCCCATCTGACAAGGATTCACATAAGCAAATGTCCTGGATAAAGAAGAGTCTCTGAGGGGCAGCTAGGTGGCGCAGTCAGGAGGACCTGAGTTCAGATCCAGCCTCAAACCAAACACTTGACACTTATAGCTGTGTGACCCTGGGCAAGTCACTTAACCCCAATTGCCTAAAAAAAAAAAAAAAATAGGAGTCTCTAGGTAGGCAGGAAGGGAAATCTATACTATAATTACCAGCACTGGTTTCAGACATAAGATCAGAAGCTGGAAGGTATCCTTGACCAATTCTCTATTTTATAGATGATATATAAAGAAATTAAATGACTGATCCTAGGTCATACAGGTAGTAATAGGTAGAGTAGATATTTGAACCTAGGTCTTCTGACTCCAAACCCAGTACTCTTTCAGCTTAATGACATTATCCCAATTAGTCTTTGGCAAGCACGTTTAGAGGACAACTTACTTATTCAGAACATAGTAAATCCCCTTCCCTTATAAGTGAGGAAACTGAGGCCCAGAGAAGTTAGATGATTGGCCCAAGGTTACACAGGCAGTAAGTAGCAGAGATAAGTGATTTGCTCCAGGCCTCACAGGTAGAAATAATTCATATTTATAAAGTACTTTGAGGTTTATAAAGCATTTTCCCCCCACAAATACCCTGTGAAGTAGGTAGTGCCGATATACGGCAGAGAGGCTAAGTGAATTTTCCAAGGTCACACAGATAGTAAGTGGTAAAGACAGGATTTGAATCCAGGTTCTCTGCCTGGAGTTCCTGTGCTTGTTTTGCACTATGACTAGTCCTGCTTCCCTACCCTTTGACCACGCCGGCTGCTTGCCTTCCGCCTTCCCCTTCCCCCTCTCAGGATCTGTCCTGCTTCTGTGTGTGTGTGTGTGTGTGTGTGTGTGTGTGTGTGTGTGTGTGTGT
>NW_020954591.1:29111079-29253643 GCF_900497805.2 Vombatus ursinus | reverse complement strand
GTGTGTGTGTGTGTGTGTGTGTGTGTGTGTGTGTGTGTGTGTGTGTGGAAAAGGAAGGAAAAATCACGAAGTCAAGTTCATGGCCTTTGTTGATGGAGAATGGGCCCAGATCAGAGAGCCCAGGCTGGCGCCACTAAGTCGCATGCTGAGGATAACTCCCAGCCGGGCTCCAAGAGAATCCACCTGGCAGAAGAACTCAACTCTCCTTGACCCCTGAAAAGCACCCAAAAAAATTGAAATAACTTCCCACCACCACACTCTACCCCCCCTACCGCTCACCAGAGGACTTCCTCTCAAACCCATCATGCTAAGTAATTAGATTACCGAATCCTCATGCTTTTTTGTAGGCCAGCCTCTCCCTGGTACAGCTTGGTCAGATCCCAAACTGCTGGAGACCAGCTCCCAGTCTAGACCAGAACTTTGGGGTTTAGCGGTGTCTACTGCCTAACCAGGATCCTGTGACTTGGGCCTCGCTTGACAGGGAAAACTTCCAAGGAAGAGAACAAAAGAATGAGAATACGTCTCTCTTGAAGCGAGCGGCTCTTCTGAGGGCTGGAGGATCTGAAATCTGAGCAGGCTGATCTGGTACTTGCAGCATCATTCCCAGATAGAAATAGACTTCCTGCCACCATGAAAAGAAGTAGGAATCTGTGTGCTCAGGAGCTAAAAGAATTATGGGCCAGTCAAATAGAAGGCAGGATGTGATGGGGGTCCCTGAAAAACCAGGCTTCCCTTTTCTGTTAGTTTTTCTAGGAAAATCGGTTGTAGGGGGGATTACTCTGAGGTTAGATCTAGACATGCAAAGTGAAGAAAAGATTTGAAGAATTATCTTGATAATTCAGCTTCCCTAAACACTTTTACCTAAAATATCCAAGTGATTGAGTAAAGGGACAGCTAGAAGGTGCAGTGGATAGAGTGCCATGCCTAGAGTCAGGAAGACTTGAGTTCAAATCCAGCCTCAGATACTTACTAGCTGTGTGACCCTGGGCAAGTCACTTAACCTCTGTTTGCCTCAGTTTCCTCATCTGTAAAATGAGCTAGAGAAGAAAATGGCAAAACACTCTAGTATCTTTGCCAAGAAAACCCCAAATAGGATCACAGTCAGTCATAACTGAAATGACTGAACAACAAGAAATTGAGTAAAAGTATATTTAAGATTTTAAATGCAGGATTTTCCCATTACATTTTTGATGTACAGAAACAGCCTTTTCATAGAAAAGCAGATTACAGAAACCCTGAAGGGATCATATGAAAGGAGAGAAAAACAGAGATGAGAGAGAGAGAGAGAGAAAGGAGTGAATATTTATTAAGGGCTTACTTCGTTTTAGACACTATACTAAGCTCTAAGACAGTCCCTGACCTCAAGGAGCTTACATTCTTTTTTTTTAATTATTTATTTATTAATTTTTAGTTTTCAACACTTTTATTAAATTTTGAGTTCTACATTTCCCCCCCTCCACTTCCCCAAGACAGCATGTAATCTGATATAGGCTATACATATACAATCATATTAAACATATTTCTACATTAGTCATGTTATAAAAAAGAATAGAACCAAAGGGAAAAACCACAAGAAAGAAAAAAAGAGAGAGAGAGAAAGTGGTATGCTTCGATCTGCATTCAGACTCCATAGTTCTTTCTCTGGATGTGGATGGCATTTTCCATCATGAGCCTTTTGGAATTGTCTTAGATCCTTGCATTGCTGAGAAGGGCTTAGTCTATCAAAGTTGCTGTTACTATGTATGTTCTCCTGGTTCTGAAGGAGCTTACATGCTAATGAAGAAAAACAGCACATAAAGGAGAAACAGAAAGAAAGGTGGGTTAGGAAATATGGGGTGGCATTGATGTCGTTTAGGGGTTCAGGGGTGCTGGGACCCCAAAATCACAAGTGGGTCCTGCCTGAAAGAATTCGACCCAAGCCTTCTTTCAGCCAAAGACAAGGTTTATTAGAACATCCGTCATATTGGGCAGACTCTTAAGGAGTCTCAACATGGGTAAGCAGTGGCTAGATTATAAGAATCTAAGCAGTGGCTAGATTTTAAGAATCTGAGCTGTGGCTAGATTTTAAGAATCTGAGCATCTTAATGGAGACAAGATGGACCTTATATACAGAAAGACTGTGGGAGAAATCTAGGAGTGGCCAAGTAGTTTGGGGTGATGGGAGGAAGGGCCTAAGGAGATCTGGATGGGAGTGTCCAGTAAGCTGGGGTGAACAGAACTCCTGGGACCTGGACCTCATAGCCAAGAGACAATGGAGCCTAGCTAGGATTAAGGGTGGGAAATGGCTGGGGGCCATAGGAAGGCAAGACAATGGAGGGGAGATTGGGTGTCCATGAGGTAACAGAATTCCCAAGGTGGGAAATGGAGCCTAGGTGGGACAAAGGGTGGGAAGTGGTCTGGGGGCCAGAGTTTTTCCTTTCTGGGGCTCAGATTCCAACCCCATCATTGTGGCTGGAGATTTTCAGGGAGTGTTGTGGAGACCTAGAACTGACCAAGATAAACCCAAAGTTGACCTACAAAGTTTAGGGAGGCTCCAGGGGCTGAGTTCAATTTTCCCATGGGGAGGAGTTGGAGTTGCTGGGCCAAGAGGAGACAGTATGACTGGAGACATCTGAGAAGTATGGTCTGCTAAAGTAAGTACTCTGTATATCATATACGGTTGACTGGACATTTGGTTTTGACTAAGGGAAAGTCATTTTCTCCTAGATTGGTTTTGGACTGAAACTGGAAGTCAGAAAAAGGTCTAGGATAGCCAGAGGCAAACACAGCCTCAGAACTTGCATAGGATAAAAATGTTTCTGGTCATATTTGTTACGCTATAGTCACAGAATCACAGAATCCAAGAGATAGAAGAGGCTTCAATAGAAATTAGTCCCAAGCTAAGCACAAAAGGAATCTCCATCATAACACACCCAGCAATCGGTCATCTCAACTCTAAGAGAAGAATACCAAGTAGGAGGAAACCTACCTCTATCGAAGCAGTCCATTTTACTTTGGGACAGCACAGATTGTTAGCTAATAATAATAGCTAGCATTTTTGTAGTGCTTTAAGGTTTCCAAAGTGCTTCACAAATATCTTCTCATTTCACTCTTACAATAGCCAACCCTGGGGAGCAGGTTATTATTAGCAGGTTAATATCTCCACTTTACAGACTAGCCCAGAGTCACACAGTTAATGTGTTCAAGGTCAGATTTGAACTCAGGTGCTGACTCTATTCCTGACTGCAGGTCCAGCACTCAATCCACTGAGCCACCTACCTGCCTTATTCAAATACCTCCCTACATACCTACTAAGTGCCTGAGTAAAGAGTTGGACCCAGGTCTTCTGACTCCAAATCTAGTGTTTTTCCCACTACAATTGATTTGTTTATGGTCATAAATTTACCTCTTTACCACTCCCACCCATTGTTCCTGGTTCTACCCTCTGGGACCAAACAGTAAATTTAATCTCTCTCCATGTGATAGACTTTCACATACTTATAGACAGACAATTACTATGTCCCTATCTCCCCTTACCCCACTTCCCAGCTATCTCTTCTCCAGGTTTGACATGCCCCATCCTTCAACAGCTCCTCATATGACATAGATTCTTCATATGGTCTTCATACACAGGCAGCTGGTGGCAGAGTGTAAAGAGAACTGGGCCTAGAACCAGGAAGACCTGAGTTCAAATCCTGCCTAGATACACTTACTAGCTGTATGACCCTGGGCAAGTCACTTTCCCGCTGTCTGTCTCAGTTTCCTCATCTGTAAAATGAGGGTAATAATAGTACCTACCTCATAGAGTTGTTGTGAGGATCAAATGAGATAATAATTGTAAGGAGCTTAACACTGGGGCATAGTAAGTGCTAAATAAACATTAGCTATTATTATCATCATTATTATTATTATTATTATAATATAACATGAGCTTACCCCCATCTTTGTTGCCCTCTTCTGGACACTCTCTAGGTTATCAATAACCTTGTTAAACTGTGGCACTCAGGACTGACCACAATACTCCAGATGAGGTCTGATAAGTTCAGTAGGAGTCCAGGGAACTTTACTTTCTTCTCCTTTCTCTTCTACCACAATCATTTTAATATTCTTGTGGTTGTCTCCCAAAGTAAAGGTTAAAGCTGGGAGTAAGAGAGCTTTTTGTCAGCTTCCTCTTTTTCTCAAATTTCTTTCATCCTTTCCTCAATCACAAGGACAGGAAACTACATCTTACCCATCTTCCTATCTCCCCTAGGACAGTGCTTTGAGCAACATAAATGCTCTAATAATGCTTGCTGAATGAATGCACAAATGAATGGTGATAGGCCACATCGCTACCCATTTCTGATTCCTTCATCTTACTTAGTGACTTCTCCTCTATCCTCCTCCCACTATGCCCCACCTTCCTCCGCCCGACAGGGATGTGCTTCCAAAAAGTCAAACACCTGTGGAGATGAACAAAAGTCTTTTTGTTCTGGGTAAAGTTTTCAACTTCACGGCTGGAATAACTTTAGGAGGCAAGATGATGCTAAGCCCCAAGTTTCAACAGATTATCTTCTCTGCCCTGGGCCAATGGGAGAAATACAAATTTGGAAAGGAGATCTCGAACGCCAATGTCTAATGCCACAGGCTCTTTAGCCCTAACCTCCATATGAGGTCACCCAGCCTCTCCACCGGCGTGTTCCTACCAATCCCCTGTGAAGTCTCAGGGGCTCATGTTTGGCGGGAACAGGGACAACCGGGTGTACTCTTTTTGCTCTTGACAAGGGAGATTTGCAGAAGTGATTCCTATTTGCATTAAGTGATGACAATGTTAATAGAATCTAGCTTTGTGTCTCAATGATAGCCTCCTGCTGACAGACAAATGCCAGGGTGGAGCTGGGCCACATCTGTGGTTCATGTTGAGAACGCCCTTTCATGCCCTATTCTGAGTCTGAATTTTCTTTGCCCATTGCAATGGTGTAGACTCAAAGAGCCGTAGCCCAGAACAACCACAGAGTACTATTGTGAAATCATCTTGAACTAGGGACAACTAACTGGGAATTTAGCCAGTGGCCTGTGGGGTGACCTGTCCTTTTTTTTACACTTTTCTGGGAGGTACCGGAGTGGCAATGGCTTAAACCTTCAGAAGCCCTACCCAGTGGCTAGGTATCATGGGACTCCACCCATCTTGCCTTGGGAAGGTTCTCTCACCCTGGCCTAGGAACAAAGGAAAGACACCTGACCAAATGGAAAATGCAGTGAGGCTCAGATATGCAATGCTCAAGATAAGGGAGAAAACCATCTGTGGAGAGTCATTTATTCTTAGATCATAGACTGCTGAACTATTTGTGAACATGAAGGCTGGACATCTACCATTTTTCCCTTCACCTCTCCAAAGGTAGCCTCTTAAGCAATGCACTGAAGGGTATTGAATTCATCTGTCACCCCATGGGGACAGTACCACCTACTGCACTATCATTTACAAAGCTGAGGGCTTGATATTTACCAGGCCCAGAAAGGTGTTTCCTTGCGGTTAACTGAAGTATTTGGTAGGCTGGTAGGGGATTTAGAGTGAGAAAGGACAGGTGAGATTATCTAGTCCAATCCAATCATTTCATGGATGAGGAACCTGAAGCCCGGAGAAGTTAACTTGCTCAAGGTCACACAGTAAGCACCTGAGTAAAGCTTTAGACCCACAGCGTCTGATTCCAAATTCAGTGTTCTTTCCACTACAATCAATTCACTTGCTTATTTTAATTAGGACGGTATTGAGCTTGTCGGGATGTACTTGTGAAATCAACACTAATGATGCTATCTCTCTCTACGCCCTCTTGTTTAATGATCTCATCCGTTCCCATGAGTTCAATTATCATCTCTAGGCAGATGACTCCCAGGTCTATGTATCTAGCCCTGGTGCCTCTCCTTGGCTCCAGGCCTGCATCACTTCCTGAAGAGGTCCAGTAGACATCTCAAATTCAACATTTCCAAAACAAAACTCTTTATCACCCCCTACTAAACCCACATGTCCCTCAAATTTACCTATTTCTATCAAGGTACTATCTAAATTTTAGCCACCCACATTTGGGGATTTTAAAGACACTAACAATTCTTCTCTCTCCCCACCCAATAAACTAACAATTCCTATCAACTCTACTTCCACATCTCTTGAACTTTTTTTCCTTCTCACGTTCCCATCATCCTACTTCAGATTCTCATCATCTCTCTTTTGGAATATTAAAACAACTTTCTGACTGGACTCATCCCTCTCTAAAATCTATCCTCCACACATGCCAAAATAATCTCCCATTTCATTCCCTTGCTTATGAATCTGTAGCAGCTCCCTATTGTCTCTGGGGAAAAAGGCAAACTTCTCAGCTTAGAATTTCAAGTTCTTCACAAACTGGTTGCAGCCTACCCTTCTAGACATTTCACATTACCTCCCCATGCTCTACTATCCTGTGTCCCAGCCAAACTGGCTGACCTGCTCTTTCCTGAAGTTGGAATTCCATTTCTTATCTTCTCACAGGCTATACTTCATCCGCATGCCTATTCAGTCCCTTATAATTTTTCTCTTTGACTCTTAACCTTTCTTCAAGGCTCAGCTCGTGTATCACCTTCTCTAGAATACCTAGACCAATCCCCTTAGCTGTCTGTGTTCTTTCTTTCCTCATATTCTCTTGTATTTCCATATCTGTTTACTTCATTGAATCCTCCAAGAGAATGAGGACTAGGAATGTTTTTCATTTTTTATCTTCATTCCCTCAACTCCAGCATAATACTTTACACAGAATTTATACCTAAAAAAAAGTACAGGAAAGTATTAGATTTCTTTCATTAGACATGGAAGACTAGGTAGCCTAGTGGAAGTCAGGAAGACCAGAATTCAAATCCGGGTTCAAATATTTACTAGCTGTGTGACCTTGGGCAAGTCACTTAAATCTCAGTCTGCCTCAGTTTCCTCATTTGTAAAATAAAGATAATAATAGCACCTACTTTCCAGGGTTGTTGCAAGGATAAAATGAGATAATTTATGTAAATGGCTCTGCAGATCTTAAAGCACTATTGAAGTGGTAGCTACAGCTAGTATCCCTGGGCGCCAACATGGTAGCTAAGTTTGGAAAGTCTCATTTCCAGGGTGGTTGCAGGGTGATGAAATTTTTGGTTTTAGCCATTCGCAGACAGTCTTCCAAGTAGCAGGAGGATTGCTATCTGGGTCTGTGTAGTGATTTCTTACATGGACAAAACAGATCTACGGAGTGCTGGAGTATAAATTCAAAGGTGTGACAATGGGGGCGGGGGATGAAATGAGATTGTGTTTCAGGAGGACAAAAGGGTGTTTCAGTCAGTCTAATCCTTCTCTCTAAAAAATTCACAAGATAATGCATATGAAAGCACTTTGCTTTTCAATCCAATCCAATAAGTATTTATTAAGTACCTACTATGTACCTCAGCACTGGGTATCTAATTAATAAAAAGACAGTCTCTGACCTCATAGAGTTTACCAATCTAATCGGGGAGGGTGGGGTGAAGATGACACACAAAGGGGGGGGCAGGAAGATCACTGGGGGCATCTTGTTCTTTGGAGTTGAAGCCAGGAGCAGCAGATGCAGATAATAATGCCAATATTTACTATAATAATTTTTAAATTCTGAACACTAATCTAGGCTTTGCCTCTCCACAGGCCTGACCACAACTCTTCAGGAAAGGATTTCATTTCCCAGGGCTATCACACACCTTTCCTTTCACCAAACGCTGAATTCATTTTCTAGGGGGAAAAAACCCAACAACCTGTTCAGGATGTCAAAATCTCATACAGTGCTGGATTAACCAAGTCCAAATTGTTGAGATAAAGTTATTCATTGAAGCATTAACAAACCACAAAGCTTTCAAAGCGGCTATTGTCAAAAGTATCCTTTCAACCAAACATCCCATCATTCCTGGTTTCTCTCCTAGATGCACATCTTGCCCCTCCCTTCCTCCCTCCTGCTCTCCCTTGGGGAGCTGCCTTGGTATTTGGGATCTGTCAGGCACTTAGCCCAAGACTGGCTTCCCATTGCCCTCTGGTGGGATCCTGACCTGTGGGAGCTGTCATTTGCCTGTCTCATATATCAGCCCACCCTGATGGGATTCTAGCTGCCACCACAAGTTTTCTGAGTGGTCCCCTCTGGCTGTGTGGCAGACACCGCACAACAGAAGGAAAATCACCTGGCCACAGAGAGAGAGGAGCATCCATTCGATATTCATTCAATAAATTTAGCTTAGCAAGACCTGAGTTTGAATCTTCTTCTCTTTATCTCAATTTCTTCATCTAGTGTACTATGTTCTGAAGAGAGAGAAGACCATAGAGGTAGGATGGTGCATTAGGAAATGAGAGAGAAATGCATTAGGATCCAGAAGACTTGGATTCAAATCCTGGCTCTGTGACTCACTCTCTGTGTGACCTTGGACACATCACTTTTTTGTAGGAAACTAAGGGTCCAAGAGAATAAGTGGTTTGTCTATGGCCATTCAGCTAGTAAGTGCAGTTGCCTCATGGAGCTTACACTCTAGTAGGTGAAGACACCAACACAGATAACTGTTTCACATATCATTCCCTCAAAAATGGATGATTGGGTCCAAAAGGAAAGGTCATTTCTGAGGGGGGATGGGAGAAGGAATCAGGGAGGCCTCCCTGGAGGAGGTGGTGGCACTTGAGTTGGCTCTTCAAGGATAGGTAGAAATTCAGTAGGCAGAGAAGAGGAGAGAGGGCATTCCAGATGAGGAAACTGAAGCAAACAGAATTAAATGACTCGCCCAGGGTCACACAGCTACGAAGTGTCTGAGGCTGGATTTGAACTCTGGAAGATGAGTCTTTCTGACTCCAGGCCAGGCACTCTATTTGCTGCACCACCTAGCTGCCCTCCTAACAATTAGAGCTGTCCAAAAATAGAATGGGCTGCCTCAAGAGTGATTTGAGTGACAGCTCCCTGTCACTGGAGGTCTTCAAGAAAAGACTGAATGAAATTTATTGGGGATGTTGTGAGATTCCTGTTCAGGTCCATTTTGTATTGGAAGACCCCCAAGTTCTTTCCACTCTGAGATTCTGTTATTCTTTGAGATGTGACATGCTCCCCAAGGTTACCCAGCTAATAAGTATTTGGGTGAGAATTCTAACTCAGTCCTTATCATTTCAAAGTAAGCTCTCTTCCAACTATGTCAAATAGCCTCTCTGCAGTGTCACCTGGTGGTGAAAGGTGAGATACCTGTGTCCTGCACAGACTATAAATCCTGTGGACATTAGAATAATTTTGAGATAATTTTGTTCAGCCTTTGCCCCTCTGATAGGCCTACACCCAAGCCACCAGGAGGAAAGCAGCTAATCTTATCTCATGGAAAGACTCTTAAAGAATAGAAATTCTACAACTTTCTCCAAGCCTTTTCTTCCAGAAGTACCTTCTAGTACTAAAATACTAGTCCAGGTGCCTGCTTTTCCACTCATTCTCCATGTCCATGACTTTTTCTTGCACTCCTACTCATAGTCTATTTCCCCAAGATGTGGGAGCCCAAACCCAGACTCAGAGCATCACAAAAGGTCTCACTAGGGGCAGCTAGGTGGTGCAGTGGATAGAGCACCAGCCCTGGATTCAGGAGGACCTGAGTTCAAATTTGGCCTCAGACACATAACACTTACTAGCTGTGTGATCCTGGGCAAGTCACTTAACCCCATTGCCTAGCCAAAAAAAAGAAAGAAATTGGCACAGCTCAGTGGCACAGTGGATAGAGCACCAGCCCTGGAGTCAGAAGGACCTGAGTTCAAAGCTGGCCTCAGACACATAACACTCACTAGCTGTGTGACTCTGGGCAAGTCACTTAACCCCAATTGCCTTGCCAAAAAAAAAAAAAGGCCTCACTAAGGATGTCAGGCAGATGACATGGCCCTTTGTCTCTGAAGACTTGACCAGCTTGAGTGTAGTTCTCATAAACCATAGGCCACTGATCCATATCACCATTGGGTATTGAAACAGTACCAGGGAAGCATTCACAACTGAAACTGAAGCCTCATCCTACCTAACAATTGTCTCTTCAGAGAATGAATGAATTCTGGAAGAACAAAAAGTCCAAAACCTCAAGGAAACTATAATGAAAAGAAATGCAAGAGAAGATAGCCTAGCTGTACCAGATCTTAAATTGTATTGTAAAGCAGAAATCATCAAAACCACTTGGTACTGGCTAAGAAATAGAGTGGTGGATCAGTGGAATAAGTTAGGTATGAAAGACACAACAGTCAAAGACTATACTAATCTACTATTTTATAAATCCAAGGACTCAGGTTCTGGGATAAGAAATCACTATGTAACAAAAACTGCTTGGAAAACTGGAAAAATGTATGTCAGAAACTGGGCATAGACCAACATCTTACACCCTATACCAAGATAAAGTCAAAATGGGTAAAGGATTTAGACATAAGACCAATACTATAAGCAAACCAGAAGAGCAAGGAATAGTTTACCTTTCAGATCTATTAAGAAGGGAAAAATTTATGACAAAACAAGAAATAGAGAACATTATGAAATGCAAAATGGATAATATTGATTGCATTAAATTGAAAAGTTTTGCCCGAACAAAACCAATGCGCAAATTGATTATTAATTACCCAGAAATTATATCTCTTGGACTTTTCAGTCCTCATGCTCCAAAGGACCCATAATAAAAAGAAATATTGCTATGCACCTCCAGAGAGTGCTCTGATGAAAAAAAAAGAGAAAGAATGAATGAAGCATTTATTAAGTGCTTACTATATGCAAAGTGCTGTATTAAGCACTGAAGATACAAATAGAAGAGCAATAAAGTCCCTGCTCTCAGGAAGCTCACATTCTAATGAGGAACACAACACATAAGGAAGGATTCATCTGCAAGTCAGATGGAAGGATCTCATGGTCCTTGGGTCCGTGGTCCAGCAGTCAAGCAGAGGTTAATGCCACTTCTTTCATGTCATTTCCACAGGTAGTTTCTGATGCTGAGCAGTATGATAATTCCAAGGACTTTGGTGGTGAGAGCTCTGCTTTCTGGGTCTTCATCAGCTGTGGCTGCAGCACCTGCAGGAGCAGTTACCAGGCTGTACATCCACAGGGGCTGCTTCCCAAGATGCTGGACTGGTTGCATTGCCATTCCTAAGGCTCTCAGGTTCAAGGTCCCGAGCTGTCTCTAGTAGGGTCCCAGGGAGATGGTGGTCAAGGTAGTGATGTCATTTTGACTCGCCTGGCACATGCTGCCTCCTCTCTCTCCCTCAGGGTGCCTTGGTGCTTCAGCTAAGCTGGCTCACCTGCCCTGCAAGCGACAGCTGGTGAAGATGACCAGGCCCTTCTCCACAGAAGCTGCTTCTCTGGATGATAGCTACGAGAGCTAGGCTGGAAGTCGGACCAGTGCTCCAGGTGGGGGCTACCTCTCCCAGAGCTCCTGAGCTTATTTGCCTATTGGTAGCAATTGGTCAGCAGTGGCTGCTACTGGTGATGGGGAAGGTGGACCTCTTCTCTACAATGATGTCTCCTCTCAACGATATCTTCTGGTGCTTGGCCAGGAGTAGGTCTGGTGATTTGGGGGACGTTGCTATTCCCAAGGGTCTTGAGTTCAATGTCCTGGGCTGACTATCAGGATCTGAGGGGAGGTGGTCTTTAAGATGGTGGTGGTGGTGGAGGTGGTGGTGGTTCAACTTATCTGACACAACCTTCCTCCTGTGTGTTTCTCAGGGTTCCTTGCTGCTCCAGTGAAGCTGGCTTGCCTGCCCTGTGAGAGAAAATAAATGCATGTAAAAAAATGTATACAATTATCCCTTCTGCGTTGTGGGGGTTTGGGGTACAGTGCCCCCATGATCTGGAAAATCCATGTAAAAATTTTTGGTCCTCTCTTTATACCAGAGAAGAAGTCTGAATTATTATGAAATTAAAAGATAAAATATGTTGATATTATGCAGTACTATACATATATTTTGTGCAGTTCTGAAACTTTTTCTGTGTCATCTGCTGGCCTTTGCGTATTATCTGTGACTTTTACAAAACTCCCCCAAAATTTCCATTTAATTTCTTATGCTGACCCACTATAGATCAAAACAACAATGGGGAAATTGTGGAAGGGATAACTGTATGTATTTGTGTGTGTGTGTGTGTGTGTGTGTGTGTGTGTGTGTGTGTGTGTGTAATTAGTGGTAGCAGTTGGCTTAAGACTAGCGCCAACAATGAAGAGAAAGGGACCACCCCCCCCCAAGAAAACCCCAGAGAAGATGGGCTAGAGGGTTCAGCTTAGAGAGTTACCCCTCTTCTTGCCTCAGGACACTTCATTCCCCAAAGCGTCCCATTACAAAAGCCAACTTTCTGTTGCAAGTTTACTAACTGAGGCCCCTGTGGAAGGATTTGCATCTGGGTGGTTTGGCTCACCAAATATAACCACACAATAATTACTCAGGTTTTTAAAGCTTTTTTTAAGGTTTATAAGATTATTTTCTCGTAACAACCCTATGAAGTAGGTAATAAACATACTGTCATCCCCATTTTAAAGAGGATGAGACTGAGACTCACAGTAGGTATTTGTGAAGGCCAGCACTTGAACCTAGGTCTCCTGACTCCAGGGCTAGTAACTTACACTACATCACCTCACTAAGACTTGTCTCAGACTATAAACTCCCATAGGATTAGGACCATGTCTATGCAGCAATTCTAGTAGGGTGAGCAACACAGTACCACATGTGGTTGCAATAAAGACTGAGTTATAATGTCTGTGAGCTATTGGACCGAAGCCAGAATAAAAACATACATTTAACAGGTCTGGCCTGACATGGAGATGAAGTCTCCTCTATCCTGCGTGATTTAATTTGAAGATCCCCAAAGGGTTCCCACCAGCTTGCCGTGGCACAGCCCATCCCTCCTACACGATCTGAATTTTCTGTCCTTAATTAGTTACTCCCCTGGTTCAGGCAAGGAAAGGAGAAGTGTCTTCTGAAGACCACTTTTAACATCCACATGTTACTTGAGCTGAGGTGGAGGACCCGGTCCTAGAGAGCAATGGTCTACAAAGTCTGAGAGCTGACCCCAAGAAGGCCGTGGCTTGACCCCAAAGGGGTGTGTAATTCACTGATTGGAGGATAGGAAAATGGGCCATCTTCCACCCTCACTGATCACGAACGTTGTCTTCAACACCATCAAACCTAGCCTTGCTTCTTACCACTCCCCCATACTCTCTACTGTGAGAGCTGCTAATGTCCCCCATCTAAGTCAGGCATTGGCCCTTTCGGGCAGACATAACTAATCACTACCTGGGCCCTCTCCCTGCACTTACACACTCAACCCCTGCACCCCAGATTAGGTGGCTGGGCATTTGTCTATCCATCTCTTAAATAGTTTAATTGATGACAGAATGCCAAGAGGCAGAACATTAGCCTATCTGTTAATCAGCAAGCCCCCTCGCTCCCACTCACTTTTCTATCACCCAGTAGCCAGTTCCTAACAGCTGCTTCCCAGCTCTTCCAAGTGGTAGAAATTGTTCTTGAAACAATATGTCAAAACACCATTAGTACCCTTAAACACATACCACTGCTGGCCTTGGGGGCCATTTTTTCTTCTGGCCTAGTGCTCCTGGAATCCACCTCCATTGGCCCAGCACGACTTCCCCTCTCTGTCTCCTCACTCCTAAGCCTCACGTCCTTGACCCGATTTCTGTTTTCTTACAAGTCCTCCCTCTAATCAATTTCACAGCAAGGTTCACAAAATAAGGACCCCCCCCTACCCTGCCCAACTTTCTCTCCCTTCTTCCTTAAGCTCCCACTCTCCATACTTCAGATCTGGGACTAACTTACCTTTATGCTACTGAATTCCCACCCCTACCCGATCCTACTTCCCTCATAACCCTTCGTTTCCTGACTTTTCCAACAGCTGGACTTTCCTCGGATCCCCTGACTACCACGTAAAAATAATGTTTTCAAATAGCCTCCCTAACAATTGTGATCACTGGTCATTTATTTTAGAAGCCCTTTCTTTGTGAACACCCCATAACTAGAGTCAAAAGGATAATTGAAAGGAGACAATAGAATGGCAAACAGGGAGATGCTGACAGAGAACAGTGTGTTTGTGCAGGCTAATCAGCAAGCCAGATACTTCTCTGAGAAAGTGGCCAGAGCTCCTGTTGTCATGGAGGCAAAACTGGGATCCTGACTGCCCAGTGATCTCCACATCATAAATGTACAAGGAATTTAAAGGTCCAGGAATGGCTTCTTTTTAATGAGCCACATTATCCTGACAAGGATGGTCAGAACTCAGGGCTGATAATCCAGGTTGCTAGATACTATTCTGAGCCTGGGCTTTAAATTTCCCTAGGATTTCTCCTCCTTGGGTTTCAGCTTCCCACTCAGCCTGATCTGGCTGTGACGAGGTATCACTGCGAGTTTTAGGTTGAACAGACATGGAAATACAGTTGGGAATGTTGGGAAAGCCTAACTGTAAGTAAAGATGGTTAAAAAAAATTTTTTTTTAAAAGATTCAGGACCAAAGCTGAGCGGGAGACAGTAATGGGGCCTTGTTATGAAAACAGTAACTATAACATGTTTGTGTTAGGAGGATCAGGGAGTTGGGAATAGTGCAGAAATTATAAATCTTTTGTGTTGTTGTTTTCTTGTAGTCAATGACTCCTCAGCTTTTTAGCTTTGAACCCTACAATTTAAGTGCACATAGAATTTTGAGAAGATTCAGAGACTAGGAAAATAAGAAGAATGAAAAAAGAGAACACATACGAAGAAAGGTTAAAGGAATTGGGATGACTCTCCATAGAGACAGGAAGGCTGAAGATTGGCTCAAACAGTCAACACCAAGCATTTTGACTATCTTCATTTGTGTAAAAGGTTGTTCGCCATCCTGCTGAGAGGACAAAGAAGGAAGAAACAGGCCCAATTGCAGCAGAAGAGATTTAAGTTAACTAGAAATAATAATAATAATAAAACATTGGTAGTGAAAAGCATTAAAAATTGGACAGAGTAATCCAAAGAGGATGCAGGCTCTCCTTGTGTATAGTTGCTTTAATAGCAACCTTTGGTGTACTTTGGTCAGGATGCCTGATGTCAGCAAGGAGTCCCTGATGGGTCTCTCATAGTCCTGACCTATTTCTGTATTTCTATGACCCTAAGCTAGGGAAATTCCTTGATGATATCTACTTGATTTCATGCTCCTATCAAATGCATCTTGGTGTAGAGGAAAGAGCATTAAACTTGGAATCAAAAGATCCTGGATTCAAATCCAGACTCTGGAACTCACTTTGTATGTGACCCTGGGCAAATCACTTCCTGTCTCTAGGCCTCAATTACTTCATCTGTCAAAGAAGGAAATGAGCATCATGATCTTCCAGGGGCCTTTCAGCTCTAAATTTAAGACTCCCTGGCAACCTTTGGTATAGTAAACAGATTGATGAATTCATTGGTATAGGGAACTGCACCTATCAATACGGACTGTCAACTTGTCTGTAACCTATAGTTTTAGAGAGTTGCCTGGAGGTACTGAGAGGCAGTTAAGTGGTACAGTAGGTAGAGCACTGGTCTTGGAATCAGTAAAGACCCATCTTCAGGAGTCCAAATCTGGCCTCAGACACTTGCTACTGGGTGACTTTTGGCAAAATCACTTTACCCTATTGACCTCAGTTTCTACATCTGTAAAATGGGCTGGAGCAGGAAATGGCAAACCACCCCAGTATCTTTGCCAAGAAAACCCCACATGGGCTCACGAAGACATAGATACAACTAAAAAACAACTGAACAAAACTGAGGGGTTACCTACAGTCACACAGCTAAAGTATGTCGGAGGAGACCCTTGAACCTCACTCTCTCTGACTCCAAGGTGGCCACCCCTCTTCTCTGGACTTCACAAAGAAGGAAACTGAGGCACAGAGAGGGAAGTACTTGTTCAAGGTCACATATATTGTAAGAGAACTGAGACTCCAACCCAGGTTCTCTAACTTCAAATTCAGCATTCTTGTTACTACATGGCAGATGCCTCCCACACTAGAGAGGCTAGGGACCTCCAAGGAGGGTCTCCATTTTATTGAAACAGAAAGCTGATGAAGGCAGCAAAGTACAATGGAAAGAGCACTTGACTTGGGAATCAGAGGACGTGTTTTCCAGGCCTGCCTTCGATGCTTGCTGCATACATAACCTTGTTGGGCACTTGGCCTCTTAGGTCTCTTCCAAATCTAGTTCTACGATATTAAGGCCAAGAGAGGGAAAATGACCAGCTTGCAGCATTGCATTTTTTATTTCCTGATTTCACCTTCATCTGTAATTCAGCAGTCTACCCCAGGAGACATTGAGAACTGAGTAGAACCATAGGCTTTTCACTACTACGGGGACCAGTTTGCCCAAGCCTACAGCACCACCTTGTGGCCATAAGGAAGTAGTAACTTTTTCACTTATGGTAAAGGCGAGCTCATTTATGATTGTTCATATAGTTAATCGTTCTCCATCCAGAAGGAACCTCAGAAACTATCTAGTTCAACCACATAGCTTTAAAGATGAGGAATGGAGGCCCATGAAGATTAAGTGACTTGCCTCAACAAGCATTTGTTTTTCAGTTACGTCCATCTTTGTGACCTTATTTGGGATTTTCTTGGCAAAGATACTGCGGTGGTTTGCCATTTCCTACTTCAGCTCATTTTACAGATGAGGAAACTGAGACAGACGGGGATAAATGCCTTATCTGGGGTCACTAGTATCTGTATAGTATATAGTATAGTAGCTAGTATCTGAGGCTGGATTCGAACTCAGGAAAATGAGTCTTCCTGGTTCAAGGTCCAGCATTCTATCCACTACTCCACCTAGCTGCCCTTCCTAATTAAACTGCATAATAAACATAATAATTAGTTACACCCTTAGTTGTAGGCCCTGGTACATAATAAATAACTACAACTACTGGTTAATAGTTAACTACTAGTTAATAAATAAACTACATTAATTAAGTGCTAACTATGTACAAAACACTATGCTTCATTCTGGAGATGCAAAGACAAAAATGGAAAGTATTTTCCCTCAAGGAGCTCACATTCTACTAGTGGGGAACATATATACAAATAAGTCAATATAAAATATATAAAAAATAAATACAAGAAATTGGGCATGTTTTGTAACTTCTCTGGGCCTCAGTTTCCTCATCTGTAAAGTGAGGGGGTGTTGGACTGGATGATCTCTAAGATCCCTTCCAGAACTAAATAGATGATCCTGATTTTTATAAGCCTATTTCTGATCCTATTTCTATAAATACTGAGAGAAGTAACAATGTTCCCAAATAATAATTGACATTTATATTGTTTTATAGTTTGTAAAGGGTTTTAAATACCTTTGCTTATTCAAGCCTCATAATAAACCTGTGAGATAGGTTTACATGTTGTCTCTCCCACTAGATTGTAAAAAGGATGTATGGGTGTTCAAGGAAGACTAGCACCTCTGGTGTGAGGGCTTTCTGAGACGTTTTCAGGGCTGCCCATCCATCTTTGGTGTCTACCTGATTCACCCAGCTCTCACTTGTAGCTCCAAGAAGCTCTAGCATGAACAGTGGCCATACCCTGGTAAAACTATCTCAGCAGCTGGGCTAAACCAGATTGAGGGTAACTGACTGGCCTCAAACCCATTGCGAGTCAAAGGGGTGTCTACCCAAGCACGTGAAGACTTCCCCTAGCTGAATGGATGGTTGAGAACAATTTGTTCCAATAGCATGAAGGCAGCTGGTACAGTCAAAGTGGAATGCTTAGAGCTTGGTCAGACATCAGAGATGCCAAAGTCATCTACTGCATCCCAGGCCATCACCAGTCATCTTGAGCTTTGTCTTGCCACTGGACTTTGATGATTCTGGAGAAGAAAGTAAGGCTGATGATTGTGCAACTCTGCCTCACTTAAGACCAATTTATGTGTGAGTCAAGACATCATTGACATGATGGCATTGATGCTCTTTGAAAATGAACAACAAGCAGCAACAGCAGATTGTAAGCTCCTCAAGGGCAGATACTGTCTTTTGCCTCTTTTTGTATCCCTAGCACTTAACACAGTACCTGACACAGAGTAGGAAATGTTTATTGACCGATAGACACCTGGAAGCCACTAAAAGATTTTTGAACAAAGAGTTATAACTAAATCTCTACATAAAGAAGACTGATCAGTGCAAAGTATGTGTTGGAAAGGAAAGAGATGAAAGCTGGTATCACCTATATAATCCAAGCAAAGAGTCTTGAAACCAAGAATTTTGATTTCAAGAGTCCGAAACCAGGGTAGCCAGGTGGCACAGTGGATTGAGCACCAGCCCTGAATTCAGAAGGACCTGAGTTCAAATCCGGCCTCAGACACATAACACTTACTAGTTGTGTGACTCTGGGCAAGTCACTTAACCCCATTGCCTAGCCAAAAAAAAAAAAAGAGTCTGAAACCAAGATTTCAAACATGGATGAATGTGTGAATATACAGATGAATGTCAGTGAAAGAAATAGGAAAGTCAGAAGAAGAAACAAGTTTAGGAGGTGCTAAGCTTGGTTTGAGGTTTGTGGAGTTATGTTAAGACATATTTGGTAGAAATGTCCCCTGGGGCTATAGAAATTTGAGGCCCAAGAGAGGAGTCAAAGCTAGAGATAAAGATCTGAGGATCATCTTGCTTCTTTGCTCTGCTGAATCTGTGATGTCATCAAAGCAGTTTCTCTCTTCAGGAGTGCAGCCACCAGACCAATCATGCCTTTTCACCTTGTGCAGCTCTTGTGGATATCTTCCCATAAATATTCCACAGAAAAGTCCACCCAAGGTATTGATGGCCTTACTACAGATCTCTTGACATGGATTTCAATAAAGCACATGAGCTGTGCATCAATTATTTCTCACTCTCCCTACATGCCTACTTCATTTTCTGGTCGTGTTTCTTTGGTAATGTCTTGCTTCTCCCACACCATTTTTCACTAGTAATCTCCTGCAGCCTACACACACAATATGAGTCTCCCTTTGGATGACATGCAACTTGACTTCTTTGTAGAATGCTATATTCTGGGCTTCACAACCATATATCACCATTGGTGCTAACAAGACCGGACTAGGCTTCATGGAGAAGTTTGGGGTCATCAAAAAGATTGCAAAACTTCCCAAATGCAATCTAGCCCATTCTCTTCCTACTACTCAATTTTTCCACCATCTGGTTTCCTTTCCCTAAACTCACTTCTTTTTATCAACTGTAAGTCCCCCTTAAATATATTGACCAAAACTAAATCACTAGTCCAGTTGTGATCTGACATAGTACAAAAAAGCTATTACATTACCTGAATTGGACACCATGAGTCTATTAATGCAACCTAAGGCTGTATTAGCCTTTTGTGCTGCTATGCCACACTGGTGGCTTCTACTGAACTTGGAATCAACTCAAATCCCTACAGTGGTCTGTAGTATTCACTAATTATAAAATCAATTCTGTTGATTCTCCACTGATCTTCACCTAAATGTTCTCCAGCATGATTCCCTCTTCTCACCAGGAATATTTGAAAGTCCTCTATTTCATTGAATGACCATTTTCCCCCTGAAGGATTATGTTTGTGATTCTTGTAACCCTAGCTTCTTTGTCTTCTGGAATACCATATTCCATGCCCTCTGGTCCTTTAATGTAAAAGCTGTTAAATCCCGTTCAATCCTGACTGTGGCTCCACAATATTTGAATTTGTTCCTTTCCAATATTGAATTGTTCCTTTCTGGCTCTTCACTATATTTGCTCCTTGACCAGGGAGTTCTGGAATTTGGTTACAATGTTCCTGGGAGTTTAAATTTTGGGATCTTTTTCAGGAGGTGATCAATGGATTATTTCAATGTTTATTTTACCTTCTGGTTCTAGGATATCAGGGTATATCCTTGATAATTTCTTGAAGTATGACGTCCAGGTCCCTTTTTTGATCATGGCTTTTCTTAAATTATCTCTTCTGGATCTATTTTCCAAGTCAGTTGTTTTTCCAATGAGATATTTCACATTTTCTTCTTTTTTTTTTCATTCTTTTGATTTTGTTTGATTGATTCTTGACGTTTCATGCTGGAAATCATGTTTCATTAGATCAATGTTTCATTAGCTTCCACTTGTTCAATTCTAATTTTTAAGGAATTATTTTCTTCAGTTAGCTTTTGTTCTTCCTTTTCCATTTGGCCAGTTCTACTTTTTAAGGAGTTCTTTTCTTCTATAAATTTTTGTACATCTTTTTCCATTTGTTTGTGCCTTTTTTATCAAGCTGTTGACTCTTTTTTCATGATTCCCTTGCATCACTCTCATTTCTTTTCCCAGTTTTTCTTCTACCTCTCTGATTTTAAAAATCCTTTTTGAGTTCTTCCAGCAGTTCTTTTTGGGCCTGAGACAAATTCATATTTTACTTTGAGGCTTTGCATGGAAGCTTTTAACACTGTTGTCCTTTTCTGAGTTTGTGTTTTGATCTTCCCAGTCACTGTAATAACTTTCTATGGTCACGTTCTTTTCTTGTTTTTTGTTTATTTTTTTCCAACCTATTTCATTACTTTTAAAGTTGAGCTCTGCTCCTGGGGTGGAGAGGGCACTATCCCAAGCTTCTTATTCTAGGGTTATAAGCCCTGTCTGCATACCTGGTGCGCCTCTAGGGCCCTCAGTGGGCCTGGTGCTGCATTAGGGCCATGAGAAAGAGTTGGGCCTAGCCACTCTCCTGGTACTGCAATGAGGTCTTAAGGCCTTGGTCACTTTTCTGAGCTGGGGCTTAGGGCCTCCTAGGGGCTTACCCAGATACTGCCTGCCCTGGACTGAGCTCCCCTTTAACCTGAGTGATACCAAGTTCAGTAGAAGCCACCAGTGTGGCATAGCAGCACAAAAGGCTAATACAGCCTTAGGTTGCATTAATAGACTCATGGTGTCCAATTCAGGTAATGTAATAGCTTTTTTGTACTATGTCAGATCACAACTGGACTAGTGATTTAGTTTTGGTCAATATATTTAAGGGGGACTTACAGTTGATAAAAAGAAGTGAGTTTAGGGAAAGGAAACCAGATGGTGGAAAAATTGAGTAGTAGGAAGAGAATGGGCTAGATTGCATTTGGGAAGTTTTCCTTTCCTGCTGACCTTCCAAGTTGTCTTGGGCTGGAAAGTTGTTCTACCCTGTCTTGTTGTTGGTTCTGCCACTCCAGAATTCATTTTGAAGCACTATTTTATAGTTGTCTGAAAGTGAATTTGGGAGAGTCCAAGTGATTTCCTGCCTTAATCCATCATCTTGGCTCCCAGAAACCTATGTTTCCCTCTTCTGATTCCTGCATGGCCTTAAGGACAGCTAGGTGGTGCAGTGGATTGAGCACCAGGCCTGGAGTCAGGAAGGATCATCTTCCAGAGTTCAGATCCAGTCTCAGACAGTTACTAGCTGTGTGACCCTAGGCAACTTGCTTAACCCTGTTTGCCTCAGTTTCCTCATCTATAAAAATGATCTGGAGAAAGAAATGAAAAACCACTCCAGAAACTTTGCCAAGAAAACCCCAAATGGAGTCATGATACAACTGAAAAATGACTGAACAACAATACTGAGCAAATCACTTAATTTCTCTCTGCCTCATTTTCTTAACCTGCAAAATAGGGATAATTACAGTACCTACCTCATGAGGTAGTTGTGAGAGCCAAAGTAAAGCACTATATAAATGGTATCTATTGTTGCTGTTATTTGAATGTGCCTTCTTCAGATGTAATGTGAGATTAATGATTATTAATAACCAATGATTTGGGGAGATCCAGAGCTTTCCCTTTTTCTAAAGTCCTTTCAAAGCTCAGTCTCTGAAGGTCATTGCTGATAATGAGATTGAATTAACTTTCTCCTCCATCTTGGTCAGACCCCACCCAACCTTACAAAGAATTTAATGGGGGGGGAGGGGGGCAGGCAGAGCCCATTGTGTTCTACAGAGGTCTAGGTGGGGATAAACTATTTGATTACATTGCCTAAGGCTGGGCAATTCGGAAGCAAATGACATACCTAACCCACATTAGGGAGCTCCACCTCTCATTATAGTATTCATTCTCTCATTGTTAACCAGAGTTGATTGCCACCCCCTCTTCCAAAGGCAAATAAACTGTGAGCCCACCACCAAGTCATCTTTGGTCCAAGAGAGAGACAAATGACCATTCCTTTAATTAATAAAATGCTAGCATTATTAATAAAATAATTAGGGGCAGCTAGGTGGCACGGTGGATAGAGCACCAACCATGGACTCAGGAGGATCTGAGTTCAAATCCAGCCTCAAACACTTGACATTTACTAGCTGTGTGACCCTGGTCAAGTGACTTAACCCTGATTGCCTCAAAAAAAAAAAAAAAGAAATTGACCCCACCCCCCATCTCTGCCGATGCTTTGTAAGATTTGGTGAATAGTTTTCCCGACCTGGTCCCAGGCAGGATGACTCCTGCAAAGAAAGGTGGAGAGAAAAAGAAGGGACGTTCTGCGATTAATGAGGTGGTGACCAGAAAGTATACCATCAACATTCACAAGTAGGCTTCAAAAAGCGAGCTCGTCAAGCTCTAAAGGAAATCCATAAATTTGCCATGAAAGAAATGGGAACTCCAGATGTACACCAGACTCAACAAAGCTATTTGGGCCAAAGGAATAAGGAGTGTCCCATATCGTATCTGAGTTTGTTTGTCTAGGAAACTCAATGTGGATGAAGATTCACCAAACAAGCTGTATACTTTGGTTACTTACGTGCCTGTCACCACTTTCAAAAGCTTACGGTCAATGTGGATGAAAACTAAATTGAACTTCATTTAAATAAAATTACAAAATCTCAAAAAAAAAAGATTTGGTGAATAAATAGAAAAAAATAAAATAAAATGATTAATTACCCAGAAACTATGTCTCTCAAACTTTTTAAATGTCACAAATGCTACCCTGCCTCCCCAACCTCACCTGATTTTTTACCAGTCCTATTTCATTTAAATAAGTCATGCCTATTCTGAATCATAATCAAGTCATGGATTTCATCACACACACACATATACCCCAACTAGAACTCCCTGCCTTCTTATAAATTCTAACCATCACTCAGGGCCAAGCTCAAATCTAACTTTTTTAAATTAAACCATTTTATACTCTTCTAGTCCATACCAATCACTCTTTGAATTCTTCTTACATTATAAACAATACTATGCACCTTAACATTTAATTATTCTCTAATGATTTCTACGTATGAGTTTTATCTCCCTAACTATACTATAAACCATTTGAGATTTCAATAAATGTTTGTTAATAGATATTCATTGATTAAATTTTCATTAAATAATAAGCATTTGTTCACGAGTGTGGTATACTGCTCATATTTTCAGACACTTTTTATGTATTCATCAGTTTTGCTAATTTTTCCTTTTTATTTTTGTCTTTAAAAATATCATTTACTATAGGAGATGGATCTCCAGCAGGGGCAGGAGAAAACATAGTGGAGGAAATTTTAATGACATAAAAAGGACATCAATAAAAATTCATTTTAAAAAAATAATAAACACCTTTTGGTTTCCAAAGAAGGCTCTGTGGAGAAGAACTTGATCCAAGTAAGGAGAAGGAAACATGAAGGTTATTTTATTTTTTTATTAATTCATTTTAATTTATCAACAATCACTTCCATAAACTTTTGAGTTTAAAATTTTCCCCCTCTCCCTCCCCAAGATGGCATGCAATCTGATATAGGCTTTACACATACATTCCTATTAAATGTATTTTCACATTAGTCATGTTGTAAGGAAGAATTAGAACCAATAGGAGGAACCACAAGAAAGAAGAAACAAAACAAAAACAGAAGAAAAAAAAAGAGCAAATAGTATGCTTCAATTTGCATTCAAACTCCACAATTCTTTCTCTGGATGTGGATAGTATTTTTCATCATGAGACTTTTGGAAATGTCTTAGATCCTTGCATTGCTGAGAAGGGATAAGTCTATCAAAGTTAGTCATCGCACAATGTGGCTGTTACTGCATACAATGTTCTCCTGGTTCTGCTTGCTTCACTCAGCATCAGTCCATACAAGTCTTTCCAGATTTTTCTGAAGTCCTCCTGCTCATCATTTCTTATAGCACAATAGTATTCCATCACATTTATATACCACAACTAGTTCAGCCATTCCCCAGTTGATGGGCATACTCTCAATTTCCAATTCTTTGCCACCACAAAAAGAGCTGCTATAAATACTTTTGTATATATGGGTCCTTTTCCCATTTTTATGATCTTTTTAGGATACAGCCCTAGAAGTGCCATTGTTGGGTCAAATGGTATGCACATTTTTATAGGAAGGTTATTTTAATTTGGATGGTTTTGGACTCGTGAAGAAGGGCAGAGACTGAATTTGAGGAGGAGAAATTCAGAAGAATCTGAAGAAAAGTTGAAGGAGAAAGAGTCATACTAAAAGAAGCAAAGAAGAAAAATCTTCCATCTAAATGAGGAAAACAATTGAGAAGGATCTGAGGAGAAGGTTCAAGAAGAAGATAGTCCATAAGGCCAAATAAATCAGAAGACATGAAGTAAAATAAATAAGTAAGGCAAGGTAAGAGGTTAGAGAGAAAAGGCAAAGGAAGGTGGATATGGCTTTCAAATTACTAGAGAATAAAAGAGCAAAAGGGCATTAATTAGGTGATAATGTGCTATTTCAAAATCATCTCCCACTACCCCTTAGAAGGACAAAGACAGAGGATCTTGCTACTAGCAATAATGGAGAGCAGAATGAATTTCACAGTTATTTGCATTGAGTGTTCAGTGTTTGCATTTCTGACATGACCAAGTGACTTTAATCTGTTCAAAGTGTAAGCTAGTCTCCCTCTTCAAAAAGAAGATACAGGGGCCCAAGGAACACAGCCAGGTTGTCAAAGATATTGAAGTGTTCCTTTAAAAAAATTAAAACTGGAAGAGGAATTTCAGTGGGAGGTAGAAAAAAAAGTAGGAAAAGGATCTAAAGAAAGAGAGAAGAAACTCTACTTGGTCCGTGAGGATGAAGAATGGAAGAAAGTTGCACAGAGTAGGACCATTGTAGACTTAGAGAGGAGAGGAGGAGGAAGAGGAGGAGGAGGTAGAGAACAAAAACAAGAAGAAGAACAAGCTTTTCTTGAAAAGGAGAGCTGGATGTTCTAGGCTAGGAGTTCTTAACCGTTTTTCTGTCATAGACCCCTTTGGCAGTCTGGTTAAGAACACAGACCCCTTCTATGTTTTAATAATGTATAAATAATAGTTTAAAATGTATAAAATAAAATACATGGCACTACAAAGGAAACCAATTATATTGAAATAGTTATCAATTTTTTTAATGACTTCATCAACCCCAGGTTATGAATCCCTGTCCTTGGTTAAAATAGCTACTTATCCTTGAAGGAATAATAAAGTAGATCTATAGGTGGTGTAAAGTGATACATCATCCAGAAAGGGTTAAAGAAAGAAAAAAAAAGAGTAGTAGTAAATGGTAAGTCACTGTTGAAATGTACAGAATAGATATTTGTTAACCTGATAAGAATCAATAAACTAAGCATCTGTTAAGCATTTACTATGCCAGTCATCATGATAAGTGCTGGGAATACAAAGAAAAAGTAAACGTAGACCCTGTTTCAAAATGGTCATATTCTAATGGGGGACTAGGGGGTAGAGATATCTATAAATCAGAACATACAAGATAAATGTTGTTTGTCCTTTGATTTCAAAGGCCTTCACTTGCCCACAAACTGGATTTAAATGAGGCAGAGTTGCACAAAGTTGTCAGCCTCACTCTCTCTTCCAGAGTCATCAAAGTCCAGTGGCAAGGCAAAAGTCAGGATGAACAGTGATGGCCCAGGATGTAGTGGATGACCTTGGTCTAACCTAGTTCTAAGCGCTCCACAGCACCTGCTTCGGCCACCTTCGTGGCCATTGGAACAAATTGTTCTCATCTACCCATTCCAGTGGGGAATGTGTTCACATGCTTGGGGTAGAGATCCCCCTAACTCACCAACAAGTTTGAGGCCTATCCTCAACCTGGTTTAGCCCATCTGCTGAGACAGTTTACTGGGGAGCGGCTGGTGTGGATGGAGCCACAGGTGGACACCAAAGGTGGACAAACAGCCCTGAAAAAGACTCAGCAAGCCCTCACCCCAAAGGTGCTAGCTGTCCTGAATGCCCCACACATCTTTTTTTTTTTTTAAGGCAATTGGGGTTAAGTGACTTGCCCAGGGTCACACAGCTAGTGTCAAGTGTTTGGTCTGAGGCCGGATTTGAACTCAGGTCCTCCTGACTTCAGGGCCTGTGCTCTATCCACTGCACCACCTACCTGCCCCTGTCACCCCACACATCTTACAAGATAAATACAAGGTAGATGGAAGGTAGACTTAGAGGTAAGACAATAGCAGCTGGAAAGATTAGAAAAGTCTTCCTAGACAAGGTGGTATTTGACTGAGTCTAGAAGGAAGGTGGGGATTCTAACAGTTGAAAGTTTGGGACAGAGAGAATTCCAGGCACAGGAAACAAGAGAGAAGTCTGTTGTCTTTTCAGGAGTTTGGTACTCCACCATCCAGCCCTCCAATCAGAGGGGAGAAGAGGCTGAAATGATACCTAAGCTTGAGTTAACAGCATGGTGATGAGTTTAGATGTGAGGAGCCTATCCTGGGAAGGGCATCTGTGGATGATAAGACCAGGCAGAGTTGTAGATGCAATAAATATATCATCTATTGCGTCTATAATCACCTTCTCCTGGGCTTTCCACTCAAATCATAGCATCTGAAGCAGTCTTTATTTGTAACTTTAAAATAATATTATTGATCTGTCTTGTTGATAAATTAATGTTTTAGAAGGTAAAGAAAGTGATGAAGAGATCTGCTACTCTTTACATGTAATTCTGACCCACAAGGAAGACCTAGTTGGTGAAGGAGAAAAAAAACTTGGGAGCAAATTATGATTATTCTAGAGTTGGTGACTGCTATGGAGGATAAAGATGGACATAGTCTGTCATGAATTGATAACTAGGCTGGCATGGTAGATGGAGTGCTTGACTTGGAGTCAGGAAGACCTGGGTTCAGATCCATCTTCTAACATTTGGTAGCAGTGTGACAATGGGCAAGTTACTTAATCCCAATGAGTCTCAGTTTCCTCATCTATAAAATGGAGATAACCTCATAGGGTTACTGTGAGGCTCCAAAATCATTATGTAAAACACCATACACTCTTTAAAGTTCTGAGTAAATTAATAATCGTAGAAATAGCAGATTTAGGAAAGTTCAGGTAAATGATAGTTATGATCCCATGGCCTGAGATTCAAACAGGGAAGACAACTCAAGAACATTAAGAGATCATGTATTTAGAGCCTGAAAGGACTTTGGAAGTTGTCTAGCCCTACCCCCACTCCCCATTTTATAGATTATAAAACTGAGGGCTAGAGAAGTTACCTAACTTGACTATCAAAGCTGGGATTCAAATCCAGGCTCTTTGATTCCAAATCCAACACCCTGCATTGCACTATGCTGTCTTTCCTCTCTCCCACATCTTTCTTCTCTAATATGTCCTGTATACTACTGCCAGACTCATTTTTCTTTTTTTTTTATTAATTTATTTATTTTTAGTTTTCAACATTCACTTTCACAAGATTTTGAGTTCCAAATTTTCTCCCCATCTCGCCCCTACCCCTACCCCAAAACGGTACACATTCGGAATACTCCTTCCCCTAATCTGCCCTCCCTTCTATCAATCCCCCCTTTCTCTTATCCCCTTCCCCTTCTATTTCCTGTAAGGCAGGATAGATTTCTATACCCCATTGCCTGTATATCTTGTTTTCCAGTTGCATGTGAAAACAATTTTTAACATTTGTTTTTAAAACTTTGGGTTCCAAATTTTCTCCCTTCCTCCCTCCTCACCCACCCTCATCAAGAAGGCAAGCAACTCAATACAGGTTATACATGCGTAGTCGTGCAACACAATTCCATAGTAGTCATGTCTCGAAAAACTAACTATATTTCCCTTCCTGTCCCACCCCCCTTTTATTCTATTCTCTCTTTTAACTCTGTCCCTCCTCAGAAGTGTTTGCTTCTGATTACCCCCTCCCCTAATCTGCCCTCCCTTCTATCATCCCCCTATTCTCTTATCCTCTTCCCCCCTATTTTCCTGTAGGGTAAGATAGATTTCCATATCCAATTGAGTGTGTATGTTATTCCCTTCTTAAGCCAAATCCAATGAGAATAAGACCCACTCATTTCTTCTCACCTCCCCCCACTTCCCCTCCACTGTAAAAATTTTTTCTTGTCTGTTTTATGGGAGATAATTTACCCCATTCTACCTCTTCTTTTCTCCTTCTCCCAATATAATCTTCTCTCACCCCTTAATTTTATTTTTTAGATATCACCCCTTTGTCTTCAACTCACCCTGTGCCCTCTATCTATCTATATGTGTATATATATATGTAATTTTTTCCCTCCAACTACCCTAATACTGAGAAAAGTCTCATGAGTTGCAAATATCATCTTTCCATGTAGGAACTTAAACAGTTCAACTTTAATAAGTCCCCTATGATTTCTCTTTCCTGTTTACCTTTTCATGCTTCTCTTGAGTCTTTTATTTGAAAGTCAAATTTTGTGTTCAGCCCTGGTCTTTTCATCAAGAATGTTTGAAAGTTCTATTTCACTGAATATCCATTTTTTTCCCCTGAAGGATTATGCTCAGTTTTGCTGGGTAGGTGATTCTTGGTTGTAATCTTATCTCCTTTGACCTCCAGAATATTATATTCCAAGCCCTCTGTTCTCTTAATGTAGAAGCTGGTAAATCTTGTGTTATCTTGATTGTGTTTCCACAATACTTGAATTGTTTCTTTCCGGCTGCTTGCAATATTTTCTCCTTGACCTGGGAACTCTGGAATTTGGCTACAATATTCCTAGGAGTTTTCATTTGGAGATCTCTTTCAAGAGGTAATTGGTGGATTCTTTCATTTTCTGTTCTACCCTCTGGTTCTAGAATATCAGGGCAGTTTTCCTTGATGATTTCTTGAAAGTTGATATCTAGGCTGTTTTTTTGATCATGGCTTTCAGATAGTGCAATAATTTTTAAATTATCTCTCCTGGATCTATTTTCCAGGTCAGTTGTTTTTCCAATGAGATATTTCACATTGTCTTCTATTTTTTCATTCTTTTGGTTTTGTTTTACAATGTCTTGACTTCTCATAAAGTCACTAGTTTCCATTTAATCCATTCTAATTTTTAAGAAAGTGTTTTCTTCAGTGAGCTTTTGAACTTCCTTTTCCATTTGGCCAATTCTGATTTTTAAGGCATTCTTCTCCTCATTGACTTTTTGGACTTCTTTGGACCTCTTTTTGGGTTAGTCTATTTTTTAAGGTGTTATTTTCTTCAGTATTTTTTGGGGTCTCCTTTAACAAGCTGTTGACTTGTTTTTCATGATTTTCTCACATCACTCTCATTTCTCTTACCAGTTTTTCCTCTACTTCTCTTACCTGCTTCTCAAAATCCTTTTTGAGCTCTTCCATGGCCTGGGACCAATTCATATTTTGCTTGGAGGCTTTGGATGTAGGAGCTTTGACTTTGTTGTCTTCTTCTGATTGTATGTTTTGATCTTCTTTGTCACCAAAGAAAGATTCTATGGTCTGAATTTTTTTTGTGCAGTTTGCTCATGTTCCCAGCCAATTACTTGAGTTTTAAATTCTTTGTTAAGGTAGGGGTCTGCTTCCAGTGTGGAGAATGTACTGTCCCAAGCTTCAGGGTTTTTTGTGCAGCTGTTTTCAGAGATACTTCTAGGGACCTGCAAATTTTCGGTTCTTCCAAGGTGGTATGATAAGGGGCGAGGTGTTTACTCCTTTCCTGGCCTGTGCTCTGGTCTATGAGTGACCACAAGTACTCTTTTCTGCCTTGGAACTGTGAGGAGGATTCCCTCTCCACTGCCACTATAAGCTCCACCATGCCAGCACTCCTCCTACCCCCAGGATTGCTACCCAGAACTGTGACCCAGATCCAAGAATGGACAAAGCAAGAGAATTCTGCCTCAGCACCAACAAAGAGATCTCTGCAATCCACCTCTGAGCAGTCACTGAATTCCCCCTCTGTCTGTGGTCCGAGAGCTCCAGAAGCAGCTGTCACCCCAGGGCAGCACCAGGACTGGGGCTGGGACCAAGCTTCCCTCTCACCCAGGTCAGACAGACCTTTCCTACTGACCTAAGTTGTCTTTGGCATTTATGGGTTAAGAAGTCTGGAAACTACAGAGCTGCCCATGATTTAGTCCCCTGAGGCCTGCTCCAGGTTCACTGAGACCTGGTCTTTGCCTTCGCACCCACATTGAACTGAACTCCCCTCCCAGACCGGCACAATAGATCTTTCTAATCAACCATCCAGGTTGTCTTGGGTCAGAAATTTGTTTCACTTTGTCTTTTTGTGGGTTCTGCTGCTCTAGAATTTGTTTAGAGCCATTTTTTATAGGTATTTGGAGGGGTTTGGGGGAAAGATCAAGCAAGTCACTGCTTTTACTCCACCATCTTGGCTCCACCCCCCCAGACTCATTTTTCTTAATCACCTTTTCCATCATGGCCCTTCCCTGCTCAAAAACCTCCAAGGATTCTTAATGACCTGGAACATCAAATCTGAGCTCTTCTACCCGACTTTCACAAATTCATAGACTTTCAGAATTGGAAGAACCCTAGTGGTCATCTAGTCTAATTCATGCTCAAAAAAGACTGTCCAGGCTTTGCTTAAAAACCTCTAGTGAAGGGGAACAACTGCCTCCCAAGGCGGTCCATTCTCTAATTGTTGGGGGGGTGGGGTTCCTTTTACATCAAGCCTATAACTGCCTCTTTGCAACTACTACCCACTGCAGAACAAGTCTAGCTCCCCTTTGACATAACAGCCTTTGAAATACTTGAAACCTTTTAATTATATGGAGACAGCTATCACATTCCTTCTAGTCTTCTTTCTCCATGTAAAATGTCCCTGGCTCCTTCAACTGATCTCAGAATGGCATGCACTTAAAATCCTTCCCATTCTGATTGCCCAACTCTGGACAACCTCTAATTTATCCATGCCCGTCAGTCAGTCAATAAACATTATTAAGAACCTACTATATTCTATGAACTGTGCTAAGCCCTGGGGATACAAATATAAAGAAGGACAGTCCCTGTCCCTCAAGGAACTTAAATCTAGAACCAGAAAGGAGAAGCATGCTGGTCAGCATTTGAGTGAAGATCAGTGGAGGCAAAAACAGACATGATTTTGCCATTGGAGTATACTATAAATCATTAGCACAGAAAGGAAATAGATAAAGAATTCAGGAAACCAATCTCTTAATTCTGGTGCCTTCCCTCTATTGGTAATTTCCTACTTATCTTATATTTTATATATAGTTTGCTTATATATACATACATACATACATATATATATATATATATATATAAAATTTGTTTCATGTGATCTCCCCCATTAGACTGTGAGCTCTTCTAAGACAGGAACTGTCCTTTTCCTCTTTTTGTATCCCTAGCCTTTAGCATGGTACCTGGCACATTATAGGAAATGTTGATTGATTAAGTGATTGATTGGTATGCCACTGTGGTGACTCTTTTCTCAAGTATGGACTGGACTAGAACAGAGGTCATCAACAGGAACTTGAGTCTCTAAGACACATTCAGGGAACACACAAGGTCAAAACTTTCCATAATAATAAGACATTTAAATTTCTGTCACCATAAAAAATCTGCAATTAAGAGAAGCCATAGGCACCAAATTATGGGCATGGTCAATTTATTAGTATGGCTAGCAAAAATACCAATAAATTGATCAAGGATAAAACTGACAGACAGTGTAACACTTTCATAGCATTTACACAGTGACTATAGACATATTTCACTCCTGATTGATTGGTGCTATTTACATCAGTTCCTCACCAGGGGAGTCAACATCATATGACTAAAATCCTTTGGAAAGTCTCATGATGGACAAACATCACCAGATTGACTTATGTCCTGCTATGGCCAGCAAAAGCTCACAGATTAGAATTTTGTGGGTGGACTGCAGCACAAAGGAATAGGAAAATTAAACTCTTATAAATTTTACTAATAGGGTCTATACAATAAAGCCTGAATTTGATATTGATTCTGATTGGATACACTGATTAGATACAATTCTCAATCAATATTTAATCACAGAATATGAATTTTCAAATTTCACAATAGGTAACTGAAGTTACAGAGAACTCAAACTCACATAATAAGGGGGCCAACCAATATATCATGGATTGATCTTTAATACATAATAAATTGAATAAGCCTTATTAAAATAATATAAAATAAAATGGGGTATCAATTTTCAATTTCACGTTTTTAATTCAGTAAACATCAGTGGATATAGCCTACATAAATAAAAGCTCTTTGGGGATCCTCAATAATTTTTTTAAGAGTGCAAAGGAGTTCTACAACCAAAAAGTTTGAGAAACACCAATCTAGATGGACACTGAGATCCCTTCCAACTCTGAACTTTTGTGATTCTGTGATGATATGTGTCCATATAACACTTTAATCTTCAGGGCTCCCCAAAACACAATCCATGATGTGAAAGATTTGTGGGCTCTAACTATCATTGTCTTCCCCTGTCAGCTGCTTGCTTTTGAGATACCTTTATACCTCAGACTTGGTAAATGTTTGTTAAAATGTTTGAATATGTATAGATATGTATGTATGTGTATATATATATATATATATATATATGAGTGTGTGTGTGTATACACACATATATAATGTACATATATACATGTACATACATGTACATATATGTGTACAATATGTATTATATATGTGTGCATATATGTATGTATGTGTATATAACATGATATAAGGATGGTTTCTAAGTCATGCCCTACAAATAACTGCTTTTAAGTACCTTTTAAGTACTTTTAAGCCTACCAAGCAATCTTAGCACTGCCAAGAATCTCACTGGACTCCAGCATGCTAGGATCATAGATCTAAGGCTGGAAGGGATTTTAGAGATCATTTGGTCCAACCCTCACCCCATTTTCACAGATGAGGAGACTGAGGCCTGGTGAGATTAAGTGACTTGCCTAAGGTTCCACAGGTAAGTAAGTGGCAGAGCTGGGATTCAAACTCAGGTTGTAGGATTCAAGCGTTCTTTCCTATTCACTATACTGCCTCTGATTTCAGCTAGTTATTCAATGGCCAAAACACCCTGCCCCTACAAGATTCTGCATGTCAAGGTACAAGAGTTAGAACAGATTTTAATCCCAGACCTGGGCTACCAGGGGCCACACACATAGAGGACTGAACTTGGAGTCCAGAAGACCTTGCTTCCAATCCAATCTCTACCACTTATCTGTGTGACTGTGGGCTAATCTCTTAACCTCTCTAAACCTGTTTCCTCTTCTCTAAAATGGGAATAGTCACATTTCTAGAACCTGCCTCATGGGGTTTTAGCAAGACTCAGGTGAGATAATGTATATAAAGTTTTGCAAACTGATTGCCACATAGGTGTTGGCTATTACTCTTATTCAATGAGTCAAAAATCATAATGGACCCTTTCAGCTTAGTTAAATCTATGGAGTTTTGGACTCAGTATCCAAGGCACCAAAACTAATTAGTTCATACAGTCCATATTGTTCTTTTTTCTCTAGATAACTTTTGTTTTAACTTGTCTTGTGACTATTTAGTGATTTTGATCCATGGTCTTGGTTTCTAATTGTTTCATGTAAATAAGTCTTGTGCTACAGTTTAATAAGCATTTAACTCTTTTCATCGGTAAGCGTAACACAGTTGCCTGATTGTTTTCTCCATAGCTTCAACGTGGAAGAGGAGTTGGTCTTATTCTTCCCCTCAACCAGATGGAGGCACCATTGTTCCATACATTCTAGGTTTACTTTTAGCAAGCATTTGTTTCAAGGTTTGAACAATTGTGGGTGGAGAGAAAAGCATTGTCCAATAAAAAACATCTGTGTTTATCTTTTTGTCTTTGAAGTCTGTAATAATAAGTTGCTTTCCTCACATCAAAAGACTATATGATTAACCCATCTTAGAGATAAGGAAACTGAAGCTTGTAACAATTAAACTATTATTCTTACATTAATATTATACCATGCAGTCATAGAGAGCTGACATCAGAGCTGGCAAGCCATGGGATCCGGTCCTGCCTCAGAAACACACTGGCAGTGTGACCACCACTGCTAGGGCCTTCCCTGAGACTCTCAATTCACACGGCGTGGTTCTCATAGAGACATAATTATTTGCATTAATAGGTGTCTCTCCCATTAGAATATGAGTTCTTCAGGAGCAGGAACCATGTCTTTGCCCTTTCTTTGCATCCCTATAGCTTAGTACCTTTCTGGCACACAACATGGGCTTAATGAATGCTTGTTGACCAACCGACCAAGTGACTGAGTAGGTTTGGCGAACCACTCCTGTTTATCTTCCATCCTACTGACTCATTGCCTAAATCAGAAAAAAATTCCTTCTCTGCTCTGAGTTGTAATAAAAAGATGTACTCTCTGTAATGTAATCCTCCACAATGAAGCAACGACCAAAGGTCACGAATAAGCAATTTATAAAATTGTAAATACAAATTACTAAGAATCACATGAAAAGATGCCCAAATTCCTTAATAATTTTTTTAATCCAGCTCAAATCAGCCTAAAGATAACTCCTTATGCCTACTAAAATGATAAAGATAACAAAATATTTATAAAAATCCAATGTAGGCAAGGCTGCAGGGAAACAGGCATGCTAATGGAAGACCTGAAGACTGATGCAAACATTTTGCACAGCCCTGTGGCAATTTGTAATAATGATTACAGAACTGATTATACCTTTTAAATCAACAATCACATTGCTAGTATCCCAAAAATATCATGACCAGAAAGAAAAAGAACCTGTTTGGACAAAGAAAAATTCATAGCTGATTTATTTTAAATAGCAAAAAAAAAAAAAATGGAAATAACCTGTATGTCCAATGACAGAGGAATAATTGTACAACTAACTCTGGCATATTAATGTAACAGACTATTGTGATGCTATAAGAAATGATGACGGGGCAGCTAGGTGGTGCAATAGATAAAGTACTGGCCCTGGAGTCAGGAGGACCTGAGTTCATATCTGCACTCAGACCAAACACTTGACACTTACTAACTATGTGATCCTAGGCAAGTCACTTAACCCCAACTGCCTAAAAATAAAAATTTTTTTAAATTTTTTTTAAAAAGAAGTGATGAATACAAAGCTTACAGACACTCTCCAAACAAGAAAGCTTTCTATAAAGTGATGCAGAGTGAAATCAACTGAACTTGAACCACGTACATGCTGATTACAATGATTTTTTTTTAAGAAAAGAGAAACACCAATTTAGAGTCCAAGTTCATTTGTAAAAACATCGCAAGGTAGGATGCTGAAAACAGTATTTCCTCAAAAAAAGCAGCTGAAAAGGAAATAAATTTGGCAAAACCCAGCTAGTCTAGATTATCCTGAGAAAATTTGTAAATAGAATTGGAAGACAACAAATGGACTTTAAATAGAAAGGATTTGTCCAGAGCCAAGGTCAGGCCCTTGGCTTGCTTGATGGGTCTTGACAAGCCTAGATGCCTTCTGCTGAGATAGTGCCTAAGAGGAAAGGTTGGGCCCTCCTCCTCCTAGACCAACGTGTGCCTGTAAGTATGGGCTTTTGGTCTTCACCCTTTTGCATTCTTTCCTATTTTAAGTGAAGGAGATTAGTGACAGCTATAGCCTTATCAGTATTTAAGAGAGCAGGCCATTAAAGGTCCAGGAGCAAATTCCAGCCCAGATTTTGCCAGAAACCAGACAGTGAGGAGCAAAGTACAGTGACCTGCCTGAACAAATCCAACAATAGCAGAGATCTGGACTCATTCATTCATCTGCTACCCACGCAACAATGTAAGTGAACCTGGTATGATGAATGATATGTAGTAAGTACATTGAGTCTGAGCCCATTTTCCCCAGGAACTGAGAGAATATGCCCCCACGGCATTGGGAGGGATATGTTTGTATTTCTGATCTTACTAGATCTACAAAGTAAATATTCCTTTGTAAAAGCTTATTAAAAAAAAAAAAAAGACCTATCTAGCATTTCTATGGAGACCTAATATCAACAGAAACAATAGAGGAATCACTGTATTTGGACTCTACTCCCTTACCCATTAATATAACATTTGAGAAAGTGAAAATGGCATTTGAGATAGAATAAATAGATCACCTTTATGGCCCCTTTCAGCTCTAAATCCTATGATCCTAAGGGCAGTTGAACTTGACTAAATACATATAAAAGAAAGTACGTGGAATATAACCAATAGGTTTATCCATTTTATTGGTTTTTTCCTCCATAAAACCAGCTCCTAGATTGATTTATTAGTTTGATGATTCTTTTTACTTTTAATTTAATTAATCTCTCCTTTGATTTTCAGTTTTTCTATGTAGTGTTTAATTAGGGGGTTTTAATTTGTTCTTTTTCTAGATTTTTAGTTGCCCAATTCATTGATCTGCTGTAGCTGCTGCCTTTGCCTTCAAGGCCTACAAGCCAATGTTGCTTCTGCTGAAAAGAAAATTCGATATTCAAAAACACTCAGGAAAAGCATGAAAAGTAAACATGAGTGAGAAATTTGATTTAAAAAAAAAGAAAACCCAATTACCAGTCTCAAAAATAAAGAGGATGAATGCACAACCAATGCAGATGAAATTAAAGTAATTATTCAGAGCTGTCTTGTCCAACTATATGCCACTAAAATTAAATGAATGAATATTTACAAAAATATAAATTGTCCAGATTAACAGAAGAAGATATAGAATACTTAAGTAACCTTATCTTAGAAAAAGAAATTGAACAAACCATAAATGTCCCTAAGGAAAAAAAAACCTCAGGATCAGGTAGATTTACAAGTGAATTCTACCAAATATTTAAAGAACAATTAATTTCAATATTACAGAAACTATTCGAAAAAAATAGGTAAAGGAGTCCTACCAAATTCCTTTTATGACATAAATATGTTTTTGATACCTAAACCAGAGAGTTCAAAAACAGAAAGAGAAAACTAAAAACCAATTTTTCTAATTAATATTGATACAAAAATAATTAAATAAAATACTAGCAAAGAGATTACAGCAATATATATCACAGATATACACTATGATCGGTTGAATTTACACCAGGAATGCAGAGCTGGTTCAACATTAGGAAAATTATAAGTATAATTGACCATATCAATAAAAAAAAGGATATAAATTATATTGATAGATGCAGAAAAGGCTTTTGACAAAATACAAGACCCATTCCTATTAAAAGCACTAGAAAGCATAGGAATAAACTGAGCCTATCTTAAAATAAATAGTATCTACCTAAAACCAAGAGCAAGAATTATCTGTAATGGAAATTGTATGTTGTGAAACTATTAAATTATTAAAGGCTGTTGTCATAATGTTAAAACCTATCAAGTATTTAATTGGGCATATTTTAAAAGGGAAGAATAATAATTACCTACCGTATGGGAAGAGTATAAAAAATTAGGCCTTGTAAAATCTCCTTATTTATAAACTTGCCAGGTTCCTTACACAAAGTCACAAAATTGTATCAGCCCTGTAAAATTATATTTAGAATAGTATATGTTGAAGTTACATCTTGAGTCAACTGAGTCTCAACAGACTCCAGTCTTAAAGATTTATTTTTGCCTTAGGAATTAATATATCTGTATTGACGGATATCTGTAGTCTGGAGACTCACAGTAAGTAAAGTAGTCAATGTTTTTTCTGGATTTTGAATGAACTATCATATATTCACTATCTATGTGGAATTCCAGAATGTAATTATTTTCTTAATTTCTAATGAATGATCTTTAAACCAAATGAGTTTAAACTCAAGAAGAAGAAAAGAATGTTGAGTAAATTTTTTAAAAGGCTTTTAAACTTTTTATTATTTACTGTTATTGCAACAACATGAGAAAAATAGTAATAACTATCTAGCCTTAAACTATGATTAGTGAAATTTGATATTTGAGGTAAAATCTCTTGGGACTGTAATTTGATGTTGTCCCGAATTTTGATTTCAAGTATAAATGTTTGAATGATCATTAAGTCAGTAATCCACCATTCAAGGAAAATGCCACAAGATGCTCAAAGGGAGTGTAATCCAAGAACTGCTACAGGTGGATGTCAATGTCTGGGAAGGTTGAGGGGACAACCTTGCATAGATAGCTAGGAACCTCTTGATTCAGTTTCTCCATTGCATTATTTCTTTTTTTGAATAAGAATGTTTCCCACCTGGTTAATCCTGAGCCTGGCTGTGATACCCTGTGAATAATACGGAACTTTGCTACATGATAAGCTATTCCAAAAAGTTAACTACAACTCTTACTCAAAATCAAATAGAACTAAGGATGCTTTATCCTGTTATACCTGTGTTAAGTCATTCTGTACCCTTAGGCTTAGGCCTGAAGGAACAGTCTTGATGTTGTTATAATCATGTCCCTCCTTCTTTTCATAGCAAATTGCTAACCATGGCACATAAAACTGTAATTTTTTTAAAATAATGAATATTGTTGCAATACCCCAGCACCTCTGAACTGCTATAATAGCATGCAAGTATAAGTAGCCCACTTTGATGTTCTTTTTATAGCTCTGTTGTTTATAAGACTAGCTCCATAAAGCCTAAACTGGTTTTAACCACATGAACTAATTACTGGAAGGTCAATCTGATTAGATTTTGTTAGATTTTACTAAATCATACTGTCTTATCACTAGCAGTCTTTAGCAGCATTATCTGGAGAATCTCTTTGAGTGACCTGGAACCTGGAGATGGTCAGGTAAATACTTCCACAAACCTACCTTGATCCATCCAGACATGAAAGACACCATTCAGTTTTCAGCTAGCACTCCAAGGACCATTGTCTGCCCCACATCAGTCACCAGACACCTGAAGGAACAAATCACAAACACTGCCAAAGGACTTGATACCCTAACCAAAGGCCAGAGAACCCCCAGGACTATGGTTACAGATCACTGCTTGGCCCTGGACTATCTGCTTGCAGACCAAAGGAGAGTCTGCACCCTCCTTAACTCCTCCTATTACATGTGGCTAGATCCCTCCCATAAGGTCCCCAAACTCACAGTGGGACAAATAACGGGTCCATCGAGGTGAGTACTCATAACTCACATTCATTCCATCTCCCCAAGCCCACTGAACAACCTGTTCTCCTGGGCCCTCCCTGATAGTTGGGTAACTTGGAACAGGATCACCTTGGAAATGCTGATGCTCTTTTATCTTTTATGGGGTAGGAATTAAGATAGTGGTTCTTCTTGCATGTCATAGGGTCTTCCAGAACCTGGACGAGTCCTTAAGTTAGGATAAGTTAGGTTAAGACCCTCCTCTTTCTTTCCCCATGTGCCACTGCCTCTGAGGCCTACTTACCAAAGGAGGCTGTCCCCAACAGAGTTTATCAATGCATTGGTCACAGGTGGTCTTAAAGACTAAGGGGTGGATTATTTCCCCTTAAGGAAGGATATAGCTCATAGAATCTATGCATAGAAAATCATTGTTATAAGATTAAGCCTAATGGTTTTGATGGGGTTGAGATCTGGGTCCCAGAGAGGAAAAACCTTGGACTTTCCCACACATACAAATCTCTGGTGGTCCCCTGAGGCTACAATCCTATCAACTGACCTTTCATTGTGGACCTCCCTATGGCCCCAGGCCATTTCTCCATTCTCCTTTGGCCATGTGGTCCAGGTCCCTGGAATTCTATTACCTCACTGACTACTTGGCCACTCCTAGATCCCTTCCATAGTCTTTCTGTATATGAAGTCCATCTTGTCTCCATTAAGAGGCTTAGATTCTTATAATCTAGTTACTGCTCACATTCCTAAAATTTAGCCACAGCTGAGATTCTTATAATCTAGCCATGGCTTAGATTCTTATAATCTAGCCACTGCTTACCCGTGTTCAGACTCCTTAAGAGTCTGCCCAACATGACAAATGTTCTAATAAACCTTGTCTTTGGCTGAAAGAAGGCTTGAGTCGAATTCTTTTGGGCAAGACCCACGTGTTGTGATTTTGGGGTCCCAGCACCCCTGAACCCCTAAACTGTATCAGTTTTGAGGCCATCATGACATCTCTTCTTAAGGGAGGCTGTAAGCTTATAGAACATACTCATGGAAAAATACTGACATTAACATTTTTCAAAGGTTGGTACAGCTCTATGTCTCCCAAATAATATTTTGTCTACCATTATCTTCTCTAAGTATTTTCCTCTTTTCCCCACGTCTTTTCCCCAATCCTTACTAATTTCTGACTTCCCTTCTCCTTTTGCCTCTAATTGTTTTCTATTCTACTTCTGTCCATCTTCCTTTTTCTTTCTTTTTTGTCACCATTTGTCACTTTTTGTATCCTGAGACAAAAACCCCATTCCTGTCCTCTCCTCCCCAGCATGTCAAAAAACATTCTTTGCCCTTTTTCCCTGGGACTTGATAATCTTTTCCTCCTAATGGTTGCTCTCCCAAGAACGTAAGAGGTTCCCCCGCTCTATTCCCATCCAAAGACAGGGGTAGCTTTGGTAAGATTCCCTTCCAATTCCCATATACCCTACCTACTGAGCTAAGTCTTCTCTACAGCTTTCTTATCCTATGATAAAACCATCTTCTCCTACATTTCTCTTTTTACTACTTGCATTTTGCACACCATCCTTACCCAAATAATCTGCCTCTTCCAAAAAAGAGCCTTCTCTCTCCCGTGGGCTCTTACCCTAGAATACAGGAAACTTTTTTTTCCTCATCAGCCTAAGAAAAGGTTCAATAACCTTCTTATTCCCTGAGGAAGACCTGAGCAGCTTTGTTCTCTTGTAATATCTTTGCCTTTAATCCCAGCATGTATGTTACCTTTCCTGGAAACAGAAAAGCCCTTTTCAACTTCCTTACCTTGGGGAGAGAGGATCCTTTACCACCCTCCTTCTATCAACAATCTCGTCATCTCACCTCACCCCATGCCCTTCCCTAATTATTCTTCCCCCAGCTAGTGGAGAAGGACATTGAGCTCTGACACATTGGCATCAAGGACATTTTCTGCTGAGGTCTTGCCATGTTGCTCCTTGAGGTGGAGTCAAATGGTGAGTTTATGTGGATACACATAATAGTGAGAATAACAATAGGAGAAAGGAAAGGAGAAGGGAGAGGGGAGAAGGGAGAAAGGGAGAAGGGAAAAAGGAAAGGAAAAGGAAAAAAATTCTGCTTGTTCAATTCCTTTGCTCCCATTATAAATTTGAATCCATTCCTTATGGATATGAGACCTTTATCAAAGAAACATGTTGAAAAGATTTTCTCCTGTGATGTTTCCCTTCTAATTTTAACTGCCTTGGTTGTATTTGTTTGTGCAAAAACCTTAATATTTTGTATAATCAGAATTGTCATTTTATCTTCCATCATCCTCTCCATCACTTGTTTGGTCATGAACACTTCCTCTAGCCAAAGATCTCACAGATCATTTCTTCCTTGCTTTTTGAATGTGCTTATGTTGTCATTTTATTTATGAGCCATGTATCTCTTTGGAACTTAGCACAATAAATGAGAGGAGTTGTATGTGGTCAATACCTAATTTCTGCCAGACTGCTCTTCAGTTTTCCCAGCAATTTTTTTTTCAAATAGTGAATCTCTGAAAATTTGTTGAAAAAACTGGCATGCTCAGCCCCCGAGATGAAGCAGAGGGAATGGCAGGGACTTGGCTAATGTCCTCAAGTATTTGAAAGGATTGTCATACAAAGAAGGATTTGACTCTTTGCCTTAAGGGCAAAACAGAGAGCAATAAGGAAGTTGTAGATATTCAAATAAACTACAAAGGATCTATGAAAGAAGATGCTATGGGTTTACACACACACACACACACACACACACACACACATATATATACATACGCACACACACATATACAAATATTGAAATATATATGTGTATACATAGTGAATGGGATAATATAGGGTGAAGCCCCCTCAGGGGAAGGAACTAACCCCGACCTCAGTTACTTTTCATACTTATGACTGCTGCTAGACTGCACCCAGATGCCTTGCAGCACATTCTGGCTAAACTGGATGTTACATGTGGCTAAACTGGATGTATCACATGGTTGTGCAAAGAGAACACTCCCCTCTAAATTGTTTCAAACTTCCTTCTGTAGAAGTTAGAATTCCGCGAATAGATTGTGCCCCTAATATACCCAGCCAATGGGTTCATAGGAAGGGGGTTAGGGAGGGGACATTGTGGATAGGGTCTATATATTCTGCTTTACAAGACACTCCCACACACTCCTTGGCTGGCGCCATCTTTGTGTGGTCGATGAGTGTCCTTTCTTGAGAAAGCTGAATAAAGATTTTCCTTTTTGCTAAATTTGTCAAGACCCTGTTATTAATTGAGCCGTACCCCACGCAATAGTGATGTGTGTGTGTGTGTGTGCGTGTGTGTGTGTGTGTGAAATGATAACCTTCTCTAATGCGAGATGAGGAAGAAGGAAGCAAGACAGTTCAAAACTTAAAATGTAACCAAAGAATTAATTTAATTTAATTTTTTAAAAAAGAAGTCAGCAGTGGATAGAGCACCAGCCCTGCATTCAGGAGGACCTGAGTTCAAATCCGACCTCAGACACATAATACTTACTAGCTGTGTGACCCTGAGCAAGTCACTTAACCCCATTGCCTAACCAAAAAACAAACAAACAAAAAAAAAAGAAGTCACAGAGAGGTACATTTTGGATCAGTATAAGGATAAACTTTCTAACCATCAAAACTTTTCAAACATGGCATGTGCTGCTTTGGAAAGTAGTGAAATCCCTCATCACTGGAGCTCTTCACATGGAGACTGTGACCACTTGTCAGGAATGTTATAAAGAAGATTCTAAGTTAAATAAAGGTTAGAATACATGACATTTGAGGTCTCTTCCAACTCTTAAATTCAGTGATTTGGTGAAAACTTATGCCAATTCATGTGGAATCCATTGAAGTACTGAATTAGGAGAGAAAGTGTGATATAGTGGAAAGGGCTTTGAATTCAGAGTCAGAGGATCTGGGTTTCAGAGTCTGCTACTGGACTTGGAGTCAGGAACACCTGAATTCAAATCCAGCCTTAGATGTTTACTCTTAGATATTTAGATATATTAACTTCTACTTATCTTAGTTTTCTCAACAGTAAAATGAAGATAATAATAGTACCTACTTCCTACGGTGGTTGTGAGAATAAAATGAGATAATATTTGTAAAGAGCTTTGCAAATCTTAAGTTGCTATATAAATACTAGTTATTATTATTGTTATTGTTATTAATCTTGCCAGGCTCACACAATCACTAAGTGATAGTCCCAAGATTCAAACTCAGACTCCAAGGTTAACCTTTTTTTACTGTACATCTGTCTTACATAATTATGCTGTTTTTCTTATGGGTTTATTGTGGAGATTGAATGAGATAACATGCAAAGTCCTATGTAAATATGAACTATTATTATACTATGCTAGGTACTGAAGGAGATACAAAGATTAAAGATGTTAGTTGATATTCCCATGGAGTGTACACCTAATGATCAGATAAGAGATACACACCAATAATTTGTATGTTCTGTCTTATGTTGTGGAGCCTTAATACGCTATAATAACTAGTAAAGATTCCATAGGACAAGAGGGTATGCAGGGATGGGCTGTGATCTGTACCAGTGGAGGAAGTGATGATGATGATGATGATGATGATGATAACAATAATAATGGCACTTATAGAGAGCTTTAATCTTTAGTCATAGTTGTCATTCACTTGTGTCTGACTCTTCGTGACCTCATAGACCATGCTGTCCAGGGCATTTTCTTGGCATGGAGGGGTTTGCCATTTCCTTCTCCAATGGATTAAGGCAAACAGAGGTTGACTTGGCCAGGATCATACTTTTTTTTTTATTTTCTAAGAGGTAGGTTTTAATCAAGACTAATGTGGAAATAAGTTTAACATAATTGTACATGTGATTGCTTGCTGTCTTAAGGAAGGGGAATGGAAGGGAGGCAGGGAGAAAAACTTAGAACTCAAAATCTTATAAAAATGAATGTTGAAAACTATCTTTACATGTAATTGGAAAAAATAAAATGCTATTAAGTAGGGGAAAAAAGAAACAGGTTTCAATTATAGAACTTGGATCTCTGTGCTCAATCTCATTTAAATGAGACCTACAAAAAGTTTACATCATTTTATTTTCTAAAAAGTCTCTCTTACAAACAAGAAATACATTCTTTAAAAAAAAAAATTCTTTTTTTTTTGTTTTTGTTTTTAGGCAATTGGGGTTAAGTGACTTGCCGAGGGTCACACAGCTAGTGAGTGTCAAGTGTTTGGTCTGAGGCTAGATTTGAACTCGGGTCCTCCTGACTTCAGGGCCTGTGCTCTATCCACTGTACCATCTAGCTGCCCCCCCCCCCAAAAAAAATTTCCAACTCTCTACATGGAAGCATTGCATCCTGGGTCATCTCCTGTCCTTCTGATGACTATCTGGCTGCTGGACCCAGATGGCTCTGGAGGAGAAAGTGAGACTGGTGACCTTGCACAGTCCTCCCTCATTCAAATCAAATTCAGTTGCAAGTCATGTCACCATCTCCCTGATGTCATGGTCCTCTTTGAGAACGAAGACAAACACAACCTGCTAGTGGTCCAAGCTGCCTGAATAGGGACCCAGCTGGCCAGTTCTAGTTGGGTAACAGCTCATTGTCCCCTCACTCTCTCCTTCTCCCTCTCTGAGGTTTACTGGCTAGATTTCTTTCTCAAAGACCAAGCCTTAGAACCAATTCACTCTGGAGCTCATAGAATGGACAATAGGTCCTTGCCCAAGCACCACTTAATGGTTAGTTTTTGGATATGGAAGCAAGGGAAGAGAAAGAGAAAACACAGTCAGATTTGAACTCAGGTCTCCCTCACTCTATCCATTGACCCACCTAGCTACTGCAGTTTTAATGTTTACAAAGCACTTTACATGTATTATCTTACTTGTTCTTCACAGCAACCTTGATAATATTATCCCCATTTTACAGTTGAGAAAACTGTGGCTAAAAAAGTGCCTTGTGCAGGGTTGCATATCTAGTCAGTGTGTGAGACAGAATTCAAACTCAGATCTTCATGACTGTTAAGTCCAACACTATCTACTTTGCCACCTACTTACTTGCCTTCACCAATGAGATCACACATCCATCAAATGTCCTTTTAACAAGCAGAAACTTTCCAGATCATTCTGGTGACCTTTGAGCTAGATTCAGAGTATTAGAGGCTCTTATTTATATCATTGATCATAAGATCATAGATTCAGAGTTGGGAGATAGAGGTCAGCTAGACCACCACCGCCACCACTCTCCCATTTAGCAGAAGAAAACAGCCTCAGAGGGCTTGAGCTAAGCTTGGGCAGCTGGGAGGGTGGGGAATGTTGGAACTGCCCTCAGGGCAGTGGATTTTTAGAGTATCTAGGGAAGTCTAGCAGTGATTCTTGCATCCCTAAACCCTAATGGAGTGTTTGCTCAGGATCTAGGATCCATTGGGTCCTACCCAGCATCTTCCCACAATTCCAACTGCACCTCCCCCTCTAAGCATTTTTTAAGTAAGGGCTGATTCATCCTGTTTCCCTGTTCAGTATGAGACCAAAAAAACACCACCGGCAAATTATAAATATAGTGTTACTGCTCCTGCTGATGTTGTTACTGCTGTTATGCCAATTTCTTCCATCCTTCATATCCACATCCAGCTCTGAGTTCTCTCATTCTAGTTGTTCATTAAAGAAAATGGCCTGCCCTATTGATGAGGGTTTCATTCCCTTTTCCCTTTGCCTCTTTTCACCAAAAAGGAATTTGGCTCCGTTGTTTACAGACCCCAGAAAACCCTTAAAACTTTTAGGTTCCTTATCTACTCTCTTTATCTCCCTTTGAAAGCAAACTTCTACCTTTCAGTTCCCTTCATTATCTATTCTCATTGTTTATTACCTTCCAAACAGACCCAACCAACCCCCTTTCCTCTGGCCACCCAAAGTTACTTTAGTGTATTTAAGATCCACCTTAGCCCCCATTTAGACGCTGAGAACCTCTCACACCCAGAGGCTGAGACTCTCATGCCCACTCATCCTCACTGGCGTCACCTGGCCTATATGTGATTTATCTTTAATAAACTTTTTCTCTGGCTGGAAGAAGATTTGGGTTGAATTCATTCAGACAGACTCGGCGCCCCTAGGCACCCCAAAACCCCTCCACCTGACCCTTGAAGAAATCCTAGTAAGGAAGTTCTGCCCCCCTTTCTACACCTGCTCTGTACACCTGTCTACAAAATAAAACTAAGTTGACCAGCTTTTATAACATGACATACAGCAGTCATATTTTTTAAGTTTTTTAATTTTTCATCATTCTGAATTTGACCAACACCAACAAACATGAACATTTCCATAGACAAAGAGCAGAAAAAGAGGATTGTATGTGAGACTATGAATCTATTATGTATAGCTTTTTAAAGAATATAATGAATTCACCATGTTGATTTCAAAGTTGTCCTGCTTGTTGCTGTCTCCCTCTAAACTTCCTTCTGTTTTTTTCTGTACATTTTTTAATGTCCCATTGATGGGGTTGGGATGTGGGCCCCAGAAAGGAAAAACCCTGGACTTTCCCACATGGTCAAATCTCTGGTATTCACCTGAGGCTGTAATCCCATCAACTGGCCTTTCATTGTGGCTACACCAATCTCCCCTCCGTTGTTTTACCTCCCTATGTATGACCCCTGGCCATTTCCCACCCTTAATCCTAGCTAGGCTCCATTCTCCCTTGGCCTTGTAGTGCAGGTCCCTGGAATTCTATTGCCTCATAGACTACTTAGCCTCTCCTAGATCCTCCCCATAGTCTTTCTGTATATAAGGTCCATCTTGTCTCCATTAAGATGCTTAGATTTTTAAAATCTAGCCAGTGGTCAGATTCTTATAATCTAGCCAATAGCTCCCTAAATGTTCAGACTCCTTAAGAGTCTGCCCAATATGACAGATGTTCTAATAAACTTTGTCTTTGGCTGAAAAAAGGCTTGGGTCGAATTCTTTCAGGCAGGACCTGCATGTTGTGATTTTGGGGCCCCAGCACCTCTGAACCCCTAAACCGCATTACCATGATACTTTTTCTCTTTTTTTTCCTGTCACCGCTATCACTAGCCCAGATCTCCCAGCTGAATCTCCCTCCAAAAATAATTTTTTACACCTTCCTTATATCAATAGTCAAGCAAAACAAATCCACCCATTGGCCAAGTCAAAAAGTATATGTTTTATTATGTGTTTTGTAATCCATAACCTTTCTGTCAAAGGATATGAAGAGAAAGTTCTCAAGGGAAGAAATCCAAGCTAATAATAACCATTTCAAGAATGTGCTTTACTGCTGATCCTCTGGAGCTATGCTTTGAGAGAAATGATTATTTTTCTATTCTATTAATAAGCAATCATTAAATTAAGATTGAGATTTTTTCCCTTTACTTCCTCATTCAGAGACCAGCCTCTGTAGGCCACTCAGTCTCTGAAGGACATTGCTGATCGATGAGATTTCCCAGGAACCTCCCTACCCAGAAAATCTAATCTAGGTGAATTCCAGCCCTAAAAGCATCAGACTCATAACGTTTGTTCAACGGGAGCGATCTGAGTGGAGATGGTTGCCTTTGTCCACATAGCTGGAGGCAGCTGAGTCTCAGGATCAAGCCAGTTGTCAAGAGAAGGAACTGAAGGCTTTCAGCCCACCTCCTCTTCCACCCTCTCATTAAATGTTCACCAATCAGGGTTAATTGCTTTCCAGGGACACCTATTTTTCCAAAGGTATTTAAGCATTCGATGATCTCCATGGTTTTGTCTTTGGTTTCTGAGAGAGACCACTGACCATCAATTTATTGATTATTTGCTAGTCTAATTAATAAATTGATTGTTAATTTTCCAGAAACTCTGTCTGGCTTTTCATGCATCTCAATTTGTTCATTACATTGATTAGAGTTCTTAGTTTTTCAAAGTTGTTTTTCTTTATAATATTATAGTCATTTTATAGATTGTTTTCCTGTTTTTATTCACTTTACTCTGCTCCACTTCATAGAGGTCTTCCCACTTCCCTCTGAAACTGTCCATTTCATCATTTCTTATGGCACAATAATATTCCATTACTTTCACATACTACGTAATTTGTATGGACATTGCCCAATTGATAGATACTACTTCTATTTCTAGTTCTTTGCTATGACAAAAAAAAATTGTTAGTATGAATAATTTTTTATAGATAAGTCTTTTCCCTCTTTTTGTTATCTCTTTGGATATATGCCTAGTAGTTGGATCCCTGGATAAGAGGGTATTCATAATTCAGTGATTTTTTTTTTGGCTTTGTTACAAATTGTTTTCTAGAATAGCTAGACCAATTTATAGTTCCCACAAGAAAACATTTGTGTGCCTGTCCTTCCAAAGCTCCTCCAACAATTCTCATTTCCTTTTGTTGTCATCTTTATCATGCTGATGGGTGGGAGATAGAATTTCAGAATTTGTTTGTATTTTTCTAATATTAGCAACATGAAGCATTTTGTCATATTTGGTGATAGCTTGCATTTCTTTTGAAAATTGCTTAATTTATATACTTTGACTATCTATTGGGAAATGTCTCTTGTTAGTATATAAACCAATTCCCTATGTTTCATGGTTTTCAGATCTTTATAGGATAAATTTGTTACAAAGATTTTTTTTTCCCAGTTAACTGTTTCCCTTCTAATGTTAAATGCATTAATTCTGTTTGTACAAAGGCTTTTCAATTTTATGTTATAAACATGGTCCATTTTAACTCTTGTGGTCTTCTCTATCCCTGGCTTAGCCAAGAATATTCCCTATCCATAGCTAAGAAAGGTATTACCTTTCAAATTCCTCTAAATTGTTTATAATTTATTTATAACATTTGTTTTATATTAGATTCCTGTATATATTTGGGGCTTACTGCAGTGTTTGGTGTGAGATATTGATCTAAACCTAATTTAGCCAGACTGCTTTTCTAATTTTCCCAAAAGATTTTATTGAACAGCAAATCCTCCCTTACCCTAGCAGTTGGATTCTTTGTGTTTGTTGAACACTCTGCTACTAAGTGCATTTGTTTGTAGATTTTGTGTACCTAATCTGTTTCACTGATAAAAATTTTTTAAACCAGTAGTTAATAGTTTGATGATTACTTGTCTCTCAGAAAAAAAAATGATTGTGAGAGCTTTCATCATTCAACATTGAGACTCCTCAGACATTTTTGGTTTCCACAAACAAATGAAGAAAAGCAGGTATTTTAAACACAACTTTTACTGACCACAACACAATAAAATTAAAATCAATAAAGGACATTTGAAGAAAAGATTCAAATTTAGATGGAGATGAAATAACTAATCCAAAAATCATACGTGAGTGAAATAAGAAATTATAGGAACTGAGAGAGTCATTGAGACTCCTACTTAAATCCTGATCAGCATTAGTTCATTATGATTCTATAGGGAGTAATGATTGTTAGTAATTATTGTAATATATTGTCGGATAATACATATTTAGTCAATCACCTAATAATAGGTATAAGAATAAGCAGCACATTAATCCATATTTTGCATAAGTCCCATAGGAATATAGATTCTAATAGGAGCGCCCTGTAATAGGCTTCACGCTTTAATGTAATGGCCATTCTTGTTTACCAGCTATGGAGCTTACTTGCCTAACTGCTGACACAGATATCTCCATCCTGTTTTGTTCAAATTCCATAACCAAACCAAGTATGGGTGGTGGCACGGTCTGGAAAGTCCCCCCCAATGTGGTCTTGGATCCTAAGTATAGCTTATGCCGTCTCCTCTTGCCTAACCTAAGGAGGAGACCATCCATCTTACGACCACCTAGTCAGCGGAGATATTTCTTGCTTCACCCAACCTGTGACCCTGCTGATGTACCGTTTTTGTTTATTTTAGCTCAGGTGGCATATGTCAACCGACGCAATTATTCTGAATTTTGTATAATCACTCTAGAATGGCTAGGTAATAAATCCAGTATCAAACCCTTTAAAAATAGGGCCCTGGAAGGAGGGGGAATCTCAGATCAAGAGGAAGGTCTGAGATCCACTTCTTTAGAGGGGGCCAGGTCGCTTTAATAAAATGCTTTGGCTCAAGCTCTGCCTCAATATCTCTTTTAGTCATTCAGGGTGATTTTTATCCCCACATTTCTGGCAATCAATGAAGGGATGGGAGACATAGGACTTCCACCTCCTTCTCTCCTGCCTGCAAGGGACACAAGAGAGAGTGCATACTGGATGAATTTTTATCATTGGCTCCCCAACAGAATCAAGCCCTGGGAGGTTGGACTCCCCTCACTATTTGTACCTAAATTCTCCGACCCTGAGGTAAGCCTCTCCAAGCTGCACATTGGTGAGTCTGCCTTTATTTCCAAATGCTTATCTTTTAAGTAAAGTCCCTAACAGAGCTAAAAGGGACTGTTCAAACTTATGGTTGATTTGTCTGAGTATATAAGCTCTGGAGCACTTAAAATATCTTATGGTCATGATTTTCGTTTTTAGAATATAAACCAGTTTTTCTTCCCAATTTTTTCTTTCACTTTGCCAGAAACTGCTCATTTTTTGACAGAGTTGAAATAGATTAATTGTTTTTTCTCTTAAAACCACTGGATATTTGGGAGTTTTGCTAATATTAATCTTGCTAAAGTGTATATAATTGCTTCTTAACTAAAAGAATAGTTAACAAGCTTGGTCTCTGGATTTCTTCAAGTACCTATTAAACACTACATAAAAGGGGAAAAAGAGAAAGGGGGAAAGGGCTGGCAGCAGTGCCAGTGACTGGAGCAAGGTACTGTGATTCCTGTTGCCGAAAGGGGGGAGCTAACAGTGGAGCCCTGTAACCCTTTAATAGGAGAGAAGGGTCCTTAGTAGCTTTCACGGTATTAGGGCTGATTTCTGCCACATAAGGCCGTTTTGAGCAACTTGCAGCAAGAGCAGCTTTGAAAGTAAGGGTGGCTAATTTGAAAGCCATAAATGATCATAGTCATAAATGATCAAGGATACCACCAGTCAGGGCCTTCTTGGGGATCTCTTAGTCTTTTGAGCCCGGACACCAAGTCCCTGACTAGATCTCCAAAAACTTTTCATAAAGGCTGAAGGGGTGACTCTTCAGGATGAGGACCCCTATTTCCCAAACCCTAAAAACATAGAGAATAGATTAGGTTCACCTAAGAAGTTTCCATAGACCAACCACTTGATTCTAGTCACTGATAAAGAACTTTGGGACTCTAATTGACCAGTCTCAAAGCCTTAGAGGTTAAGAATTTAAAAGCCTTTGAAAAATTTGCCAGCACAGAGCCCTAAAACATTTGAGTGTTAGCTGTAGGAAAGATGCCCATATAAGGCGGAACTCGGGCGATAGATTACCTCTCTCGATTCATATTCAAAAGGGTGGAGGTGGGGGGAGCATCTCTATCGCCTTCAGTAGGGGAACTTCTCAGACGGAGTAAGCAGAAAAGTCCAGTACCTCAGAAATCCAGTCCAATCCTTTCAAAGGAAGTTCCTCTAAGGGGGTCGGCCCGCAGGAGAGTTGGAGTTAAGCATAAGCATTCCTATAAAATCCACATTAGGGAGGCTTTTAACAGCCTGGGATAAGAGCGGACTCCCTATCCCACAGGCGATACCTAGAGATAGAGCTATTAAGTTGTGTAAAGTTTAGTATGAAACTACAAAGGGTGTAGAGGAGGGGTGGGGAATTTGTGGCCTCAAGGCCACATGTGGCCCTCTAAGTCCTCAAGTGCAGCCCTTTGACTGAATCCAAACTTCACAGAACAAATCCCCTTAATGAAAGGATTTGTTCTGTAAAACTTAGACTCAGTCAAAAGGCTGCACCCAATGACCTAGAAGGCCACAGGTGGCCTTGAGGCTGCAGATTCCTCCCCCCTGGTGTAGAGGGATGATTCTGGCCAAAGGATGGAACTTTTGATTATCCTACTCTTAAAGAATTATGGGGGCAGCTAGGTAGTGTAGTGGATAAAACTCAGGCCTGGGAGTCAGGAGGACCTGAGTTCAAATCTGGCCTCAGACCAAACATTAGATATTTACTAACTGTGTGAGCCTGGGCAAGTCACTTAACCCTAACTGCCTAAAAAAAAAAAATTTTTTTTGAATTAAATTATGACCCAGCAATAGCACTTCTAGGGCTATATCCCAAAGAGATCATACAAACGGGAAAAGGATCCACATGTACAAAAATATTCATAGCAGCTCTTTTTGTGGTGGCAAAGAGTTGGAAATTGAGAAGATGCCCATCAATTGTGTAATGGCTGAGCAAGTTGTGGTATATGAATGTGATGGAATACTATTGTGCTCTAAGAAATGATGAGCAGGCTGACTTCAGAAAAACCTGGAAAGACCTGTATGGTCTGATGCTGAGTGAAGTGAGCAGAACCAAAAGAACGTTGTACCCAATAACAGCCACATTGTACAATGATTAATATTGATAAATTTAACCCTTCCCAGCAATACAAAGATCTAAGACATCTCCAAAGGCCTCGTGATGGAAAATGCTATCCACATCCAAAGAAAGAACTATGGAATTTGAATTGCTATTTTTTTTCTCTTCTGTTGAGTTTTGTTTCCTCTTTCTGGTGGTTCCTCCTATTGGTTCTAATTTTTACTTATAACATCACTAATGTGAAAATATGTTTAATAGGAAAGTATATATATAGCCTATATCAGATTGTGCACCATCTTGGAGAGGGTGGTGGGGAGGAAGGGGGAGAAATATTTTAAACTCAAAAGTGTATGGAAGTGGTTGTTGATAAATCAAAATAAATTAATAAAAAATTTTTTAAATGAAGGATGAAGGACAAAAAAAATTTAAATTTAAAAAATTAAATATTTTTTAAAAAAAGAATTATGGAATTTCATTGAGCAATCTTCTGAAACTAGTGTGGAGCAGATGAATTATTGGTTTTACTGGGAGGTACTGTCTAAAGACAGCCAGCCTTTATCTGTTCATGGAGCTTTGCCAGACCTTTGTGCTCCACTTTCTTCTTCTGCTTCTCCTGCTTATGCTCCTACTGAAGCTCCCCCCACCCCATAATGAAAATTTAAGAAACTGAACCACCTCCTGCTACTTTTCCGCTTACATGAAGGAGATTAGAGGGTACATGAAGCAGCAAGGAGAGGTCTTGCATATATTAAAGAACATAATCCTTTTAGACCTTTAGACCTCTCTAACTGGAGGAAAGGTTACCCCTAGACTTGATAAGGATTCTGTTGTGGTTATGGATCAATTTAAAGCTATCTTTTGTGGCTATAATCCAACTTGGAGTGATCTGACAGATCTCATGGAGACTCTATTACCTCCAAAAGAAAGAACAGGTGTTACTGAAGTCACAAACAAATTGTGGGGCCAAGAGGTCAGGGAACCTGACCAATACAAGATCCCCAGTAAGATCCTAACCAACCCACATTGCTACAATAGGCTAGGGGAGACTTGCTTAGAGGTATGGAACTTTTTGCAGAAAGACCAAATAATTTCAGCAAATTTCAGAAGACCATTCAAGAAAAGGGTGAGACTCCCTTGAGATTTTATGTCAGGTTATGTAAGAGTGGAAAGCGTTAGGCTAGATTAGATCCCCTAAACCAATGGGATGCCAGGATTATTAATGCAGCCTTTGTCGATTGAGCATTACCTAAAATCAAGGACTGCTTTCTCAAGTACTGCCCAGGCTAGCATGAAAAACCCATATGGTAACTTAAGGCAATTGTGCAGCATGTTTATGAAAGAAAAGAACCAAAAAAAAAATGGTGCTGATATAGGAGAGAAGCCCAAACAGAGGGGTCAACCTAAGTCTCTTCTGGCAAATGTTCAGACTTCTAGCCACCTGGCATGCTTTTTCAAACCTCCTAAAAGTAACAGGGATTGCTTTTATTTCGGGAAAAGAGGGCACTGTGCCAGAGATTGTATGAGGAAAAGACGGAACCTGAGAAATTGGCCTAAAAGGCAAACCTATGTTCTTCTAAGGGAGAACAGGTTCAGACAGCCTTTAAATCAAGTTGAGGTGATTGATAGGCATAGAAGAGTCTAGGAACAAAATGACAGAGGATATGAAAAACAGGAAGACCGGTGCATGAAGGTGCAGGGGAGAGGCAGGGAATAGTGTTTCTTCTAATATCCTTACCCCTGTTATCCCTACCTCTGCCTCACCCCTAACTGGAGATCTGAGCATAGTTCTGACAATTGCAGATGTTTCACATGTTTGCCTTGTTGATATCGGAACCATTCATTCAGTTTTCATTAATGGCTATACTGTTGTTGTTCAATCTATACAAATAGTGGAGATGGAGTGAACACCATGAGAGGTCCTCCTTTTATACCCACAAGAGAAGACAGTGGGTTCCCTGTCTGTATTGCATTCCTTTTTATGGGTATCTAATGCACCTGCTAACCTTTTGGGAAGAGATCTTTTGTGTAAATTTAAAACTGCTATTTTGTGTCTTCCGGATAATACTTTAACTCTACAAGTGCCAGATAGTCCAGCCTTTTTGTTCCCATTATTTACTGTTGTACTTAACTGATTTTTTTTATTGATAAGATCTTTTCCCTTTTTCCTGTGGTGTTAGTCCAACATGATTATAATAATAGCCCTAATATTCCTTCTGATATCTCAAGTTCTTTGTGGGCCACCTCTTCCACCAATACAGGCCTTTTGAAGTCAGCAGTTCCAGTTTCTGTTGCTACTAAAGCAGGGCCACCACCATCAGTGCCTCAGTATCTCCTGACTAGGAAGCCATTGAAGACATTGCTTCTATCATTAATTCCTTAAGAGAGCAAGGGATTATAGTTCCATACAGATCTCCCTGCAACACTCCCGTACTGCCTATTACAAAACCTAAACATGGCCCTGTTGAAAATCTGTTTACAGGTTTGTTCAAGATTTGCATGTCATTAATGCATATGTTATACCAGGCATCCTGTTGTGTCCAACCCTGCCACAATTGTTCCTTCTATTCCCCATGATGCAGTAATAGATCTAAGCACTGCAATTTTTTAAGTATTCCTATAAGCTGCGGATCCAGATACCTTTTCACATTTACTTGGAAGAATCAGCAACAAATACGGACTCATTTGCCTCAAGGCTATGTTGAGTCCTCTACTCTGTTCTCTCAAATTCTACAGCAAGATTTAGCCTTTGTTGTCTTCACAGACTCAGTTTTAGTCCAATATATTGATGACCTTCTACTGGCCTCACCTACTGCTGCTCTCTGCCAAAGGGATAGTCATCATCTTCTCCTCCAGCTTTACCACTGTGGGCACAAGGTGTGCAGGTCAAAAGTACAGTGGGGTAAGCCTCAGGTAGAGTATCTTGGGTTTGTTCTATCTGTTGGCCCATGCTCTATTTCACAGAAACACACCAAGCAATCCAACACTTGTCAGTGTCCAAGATGAAGAAGCAAGTCTACGTTATTTTAGGAGCTGTGGATACTGCTGTCAGTGGACTCCATCATTTGGTGAAATAACTAGACCTCTTGTTGCTTTAACTAAAGACCGAATTACAGACCCTCTGCAATGTGATCCTGAGCATCTCATTGCTCTCACTGAACTTAAAAAGGCATTGGTGTCTACTCCAGCTCTAGAACTCCCAGACTACAGTAAGCCCTTCACCCTTTTTGTGTATGAATGAAGGGAGGTGGCTTCCAGTGCCCCACACAATCATTGGGATCCACCATGTGGCCCATAGCTTAATATTCAGCTCAAATGGATAGTGTAGCTACTGGTGCACCACCCTGCCTTCAGGCTGCTGCAGCAACTGCCCTTTTAGTGGAGAAGGCTTCTTTCCCGGTCCTGGGAAATCCTTTAACCGTTCAGTGCCCTCACCAGATCGAGGCTTTGCTGCTACACCACCGCACCCAGGCCTTTTCTGATCAAAGGCTTGCCAGATATGAAGTGACTTTAGTTGGAAGGGAAGGTGCTCTGTCCTTAATCCTGCAGCATTGCTCCCTGCCCTTCCTTCTGTGGGCGAGCCTTTACATGATGATGCCTCTGTTGTTGACTTGGCTGAGAAGCCTGACAGTGACCTTGTTCATATCTCACTAGACAATCCAGATCGGATCGTCTATACTGAGGGCTTCTCTGTAATGAAACCTAGTGCCTGTCATGCACAGACTACCTCCTCCGTGAAAAAAATTTGCTTCCCCATGGATAGGTTACAGTAACACTAGTGATTTCCTTATCAGAGGAGGAAGACTTTCTGGGGCAGCCAAAAAAAAAATCCATCATATTGCTTCTAGCACATTATGTTAGATTCACAAATAAGACTTTCATCCTTTTCAGCTTTACAGTTAATGAGGTAGATACCTGTACAAAGCAGAGGCATTAAGGCCACAATTAGCTTTGGAATGTATATCAAGAGAGGCCTATGTCTCTGAGTAGCCTTTTTTGATCCTCATTTCATGGAGAAAAACAGCAATAATGTTAGGTTTACTAAATAGCAGGCAGTTCTATCCATTGGGAAGGAAATAAGGAAGCTGCCTTTGCCTTCCCTATAAAAGGGCAGATGTAATTTAAAGGGAAAATATCTCCATGGCAAGCATCAGACCTTAATCCATCTAATGCTATTGCGAAATACAATAGCACAAAGCTAGTAAACACTAAAATAACGAAAATCATCCATACCCAGTGGGGCAAAGGTGATTCTTTTATAGCTAAAAGAGTTTTATTAAGAAAGCCCTCAGAAGAATCCCCTGAGAACATTGATCAGAAAATGGTGTAGGTTTTACATGGCCCCGTCTGTACTACAGCTCCTATTTGCTATGGTTCCTTCAGTCTATGCTGTAACTCCCAAATGCAGGAGGCAGCATAAGTATCCTCTCCAAGCAATGAGGTGTATCCTAAATAAAAAGGTTTTGATTTTATAGGAGGGTGTCCAAAAAACGTTTCATAAGGGGAGATGTGATATTTCCCCTTGGTCTACTTCTGAGATGGAACAGAGCCAAAGGGAGAATATCAGGCCATTTCAAATGAGTTCCAGAACACCATTTTCCAATAAGGTACTTCAATTCCTTATTCATACACTCAACCTGACCAGAACTTGGGGGATGATATGGAGTGTGGAATTTGGGGGAGATTCCAAGGTTAGAATACACTTGGGAGAGGATAGAGTAAGTAAAGTGACCTACTCTATCAATCTGGGCAGGTGGGCCATATCTAGGGACAATTTCCTTAAGCAACATTTCAGAAACAGAAGCAGCAGTGACTTTTGAAATAAGGAAAACTTCTACCCAGCAAGGCAATTGATCAACTACATCCAAATGGTGTTTTAGATGTCTTACCTTGGCCATGTTCATAAAGTCTATTTGTAAATGCTCAAAAATATTTTTTAGTAAAAGTACATTTTTTGAGTGTAGATATTTTTGAGTGACATTCAATAAATAGCACAGCATTTGAGTGTATATTTGAGCATAAGTATATATCTTTGCGTATAAGGAGTATAAGCAAGGGGAGGATCCCCCCAAAACTGTACTCTTAAAGGCATGTTGATTAAAGGCCAAACAGATGGGACAATTTGAAACTATATGAGCAGCAACTGAGATGAGACCAGGAGCAACCCCACCCACACCTAACTGAATCAGCTATTCCCTGTGTGCCATAATGACCACCAGAATGAACTGGAAGACATGCTTGATGATGAAAACTCCAGAGGAGGAGTGGTTTACCCCCAGGAGTAACCCAGACCCCCGAGACCTGTTTCACATTGTACTGCTGCTTCCCTTTCTCCACTTTGGCCTCCTTGTAGGGAAGAGGATGCCAGTGAGTAGCATCAGGGCTGTTTGAAATCTGCTCTGAAGATGATGAAGAATCTCAAAGAGGGAAACAAGAGTAGGTCCTTCCACAGCTGCAGATTTGGCAGCTGCATCCACTTGGGCATTTCCAAGGGAAACAGGGTCAGTTCTGTCATTAATTAGTATGAGCAGAGCAATGCACAATAGCAAGTGCTTTGGGCAATTGCATGGCAGAAAGCACATCTCTGAGTCTGAATTGGCTATAACTTTACCAAAGGAAGTCAAAAATCCTCGTTGTAACTACAACATCCCAACTGCAAGACATACTCCAAAAGCATTATGAGAGTCAGTGGTGACACTTATGCCAGTAGCAGGGTGGCAGGCCTGGGTGAGAGTAATCAGTTCAGCGGCCTGAGCACTGAGATGGGAAAGGACTTCCTCCGTTGACAGTAGCTCTCCCCATGTCAAATTTTACTCTGTGTAAACAAAAGTAAGACTGCAAATTCTGGAATATATGTGGGCAATTCAGTAAAGTGTAATTTTACTTTTACTATTCCTAATGTTAATGATGTTTCTTCTTTTGCATGTGCGCTGCCCAAAAGCTTGTATGACAGTCATATTTTTTCTTTAGCAACTGTCACCTATAATGGGCACAGCCTCGCAAATGGAACTGTCAAAATCCCTGACTTGCCATGGCGTTGGTAACCCCTGGGCAATTTTTTATCTGTGTTGGTTTTGCCTTTTCTTCCCTCCCACCAGAATGGTATGGGATTTGTGGGATGACTTATTTGATCCTACCTCTGACTGTAACTAATCACTCTGTAGGATTGGTAGGAATAAGAACAACTAGGAACATGGGAGCATGATGGTATCACTAGAAGCAAAGTAATTTTGGGGAAGATGGCAATCCTGTGGCAAAGCAAGGTGCTGGTTATCACTTTTCATGGGCGCTCATTCCTAGTCTAGGTACGACTGTAGTGATAGATTCTGTTAGGAACCTGTTTGCTACACTGGAGAATCTTGCCCATGACACCTCTCCTGCCATTCACCATACCACTGCTGCTATTTCAGGGCTGCAGGAAGAGATTAACTCTGTAACTCATTTGGCAATGGAGAAACAAATGACTTTAAACATCCTGACTGCAGCTCAGGGAGGTGTCTGTGCTGTCACTAATCAATCTTGCTGTTGTTATGTAAACTATTCAGATGATATTATTACTAACATACATGAACTTCAGAGGATTTCTGAATGATACTCAGCAAATAGCACAGCAGACTCGTGTGCCTGCAAGTGGTGCAGAGGGGTAGGACCCTTCATCCTGGGAGTCTTGGATTGCCTTTCTCTTTCAGGGTGGAAGAATTTTTGCGTTGATTTTTAAATGGGCCTTAGCTATTTTGTGCACTATTATTCTTTTCTGGGTATGCATTAATTGCTGTACAACATGCATCTCTAAGTAAGCTATCAAAAGGGCATCCAATATTGTTGATTATTTTCTTCTCTCTTCTCTTATCTCTACAGCCACTAATGGATTCTCCTTCAGTTTCTACTTCCTCAGATATCCCTCTATTCAAGACAGAAGCCAGTGTTTCATCTACCCTTCCTATAATGCTTCCTAAGAGACCAGATTGTATTTCAACTTTTCTTGATACTATGAAAGTTACTTTTGATATTCCTGGGGATCTTGCTTATGACTTCCATTATGGAGCCTAGTCTTGTGAAAGTCACAAGACATTCTTTTGCAGAGCACAGAAAGGAAACATTGTTTTCAAATGTTTTTCTTCTGATAACAATTGTCCTGTCTCTTACATACAAAAATGTCCAGCCTGCAACCTAAAGAAATGCTTCCAGATAAGAATGTCAAGTAAGAAAAAGCAGTTCAGAGGCCCTGCTCCTTCATTACCATCTCAACTTTTTCAAAACTTAAAGGAATTACAGGGACCCAATGTTTCCAGTTTAGTTAAAGCAACCGGTGAATTATCACTCCAAATTGATAGGTTATCAGGGATTGTTGAAACATTTAATATTTCTTTTAAGGACCAACTAGATACTTTATCTCAGCGGGCCACAGCCCTCACAACAGAAATTGCTCAAATTTTAGACCACGGGAGAGAACCTGATGTTTCTGTTTTCATTTACCATTACTTAAGTTCCCACTTTCTTTGTTACTCTAGGCTTTCACAGACTTTTGCTTACTTGCCTACTTATCCAGTATGACTTCCTCACTGAGGAGAGGTTCCCCACTGCTTATGTCATGTCATGTCATGTCATGTCATGTCATGTCAGAATATGAGCACATTCAAGCCCTCAACACAGAACTGATTCCCTCTGCTGTTTCAATAGAGAACTCAAATCACAATCAGAAAGCCCTTGTTCCTATCAGTTCATCCAGTACTCCCTTTTCATTCCCTGATATGGCACGGAATATATGTGTGTGTGTGTGTGTGTGTGTATATATATATATATACTTTTTTCAAAAGTATTGATGAATGCTACTCTGTTGTTTCTTATGAAAGTATTTGTCTGGTATGTAGGAGTATTTCCTTTCTTGGCTATAATTATGGAGTCCTTACTTGTGAGCCATGTGCCATCTTCTTTAGCCACTACCTTAAGAGGAAAAGATCATTTATATATAAAGGGAAATCCAATTGTCCCACTACTCCCTACACCAGAGGACATTGCTCTGCATGCCAACTGCAAAAATGTTATAGTGTGGGTATGAAGTTGTAATCTTGGACATGGCCAAACCAGATAGGGCCAGATTTTATTCTTTGACTCTGGTCTGCAGGATTATGGCTAAAGTTTCTGACTCTTCCTTGCAGCCGCCCTCCTCCACTCCAAAAGAAGATCCTACTGCTTTTGTTTTACCTACTGTTCTCTCGACTCATGTTATGTTTATTCTTCATTATTGCCTCCCATATGTGCATCTGGGATGAGGCGAGTGGTTCCACTACAATTGCTTTTCTTCATGCAATTTGGAGTGGGTTTGCTGTGGGCTATTGCTATGGGGCTCTGTGTCATGATAGTTGTGAGAACTTTTTAAAGGCTGCTTCTAGGAAGCCATATAGCCCCATACTCCACTTTAACAATAATTGTTCAATAACTTTTGCCACCTGCCTCAGCTGTGCTGCACATTGCCTAAAAAAGTGCCACCTTCAGGGCATGCACCTTGGAGCCCAGTGAGTTGTGTCTTCCGCAGAGCATCATGAAATCTTCATGAAAGGTATTGACTCTAATCTTCTACCATCAACACCCTCTCACACTCTGCCTTCTGTTCCAGTAAGCACCTCATTTTCATCATCATCATCATCCTCTCCACCAATGATTCGTAATCCACCTGTTCTTGAACCTTCAGTGGCTAGAACTTTGAATCTTCCTCTTCAGTCTCCTACTTCAGCTTTTGCTCCACCACTGATAGCAGTGACTGATAATTCTTTTAGAATTCAACTTATTCCTTATTTCCTCCACTCCCTATGTTACAGCCATGTAAGACTCTTTGTGTTGTCTGTGGGGATGTTACCTCTTATTACCACAATGGAGCGACTGTTTGTCAAAATTGTTTGAATCATTTTCACAAAATCAAGAGATTTCTAGATCCTGTGTGTAGGGCAAACAATGTTTATGCTGCTGCCCTTGACCAAATGCCCTATGGTCCCCCATTACATATCTTGTAGGGCATGTTTTACTAAGAGGTACTTGTCCCTCATGATTCTTGGTTAGTAAGAGTGTCACCCCAGACATTTATTATTATATTTAGTATATATTATGTATATATATATATATATATCAGTATACATATAGTATTATTTAGTATATGGTATTATAGTATATATATAGTATTATTATTTAGTATATAGTATTAGTCTATATATATATTAGTATATATTATTACATTTAGTATACTATGAGATATATTAATCAAAACAAACATAATCAGTATGTTGTAAGTTGTGCCCATTTCCCTCTTTACTAACATCACTTTTGCACCTCAGTAAGGGGACTGTCCCCTACTGGTCTTGCGCTGCACATGGAAGACTGCCCTCCATGCATTTAGATTGTAATAATCCGAAGAAAGACTTGGGTCTTTCTCTGAATGGAAGTGGGAAATGACAGAGTAGGTTCATTGAGGACTCCTACTCAGGCTCTAATCAGTATTAGTTCATTATGATTCTATAAGACATAATGATTGCTAGTAATTATTTTAATATATTCATCTAGTAATACATATTTAGTCAATCACCTAATAATGGGTATAAGAATAAGCAATATATTAATCCACATTTTGTGAAAGTCACAAAGGAATATGGATTCTAATAGGAGGGGCCTATAATAGGCCTCAAACTTTAATATAATGGTTATTACTTGTTTACCAGCTATGGAGCTTACATAACTGCAAGAATGCTGACACAGATATCTCCATCATGTTTTGCTCAAATTCCACGACTAAACCAAGCATGGGCGGTGGCATGGTATGGAAAGTCTCCCCCACACATACTCCAATATGTTCTTGAAGTATGTATATAGCTTATACCAGGGGTGGGGAACCTGTGGCCTTAAGGCCACATGTAGCCTTCTAAGTTCTTAGGTGTCAGCCTTTTGACTGAGTCCAAGTTTTACAGAACAACTCCTTTTATGAAGGGGATTTGTTCTGTGAAGTTTGGATTCGGTCAAAGGGCAGCACCTGAGGACATAGAGGGCCACATGTCGCCCCGAGGCCACAGGTTCCCCACCCCTGGTATACCATTTCCTCTTGCCTATCCTAAGCAGGAGACCATTCATCTTGTGACCACCTAGTCAGCAGAGATACTTCTTGCTTCCCCCAACCCATGAACCTACTGATGTACCATTTTTGCTTATTTTAGCTTATGCACCATATGTCAACCAATGCAATTATTCTAAATTTTGTATGGTCACTCTAGAATGTCTAGGTAACAAATATGATTTCAAACCCTATAAAAATAGGGTTCTGAAAGGAGGGAGCATCTCAGATCATGAGGAAGGTCTAAGGTTCACTTCATTAGAGGGGGCCAGGTCTCTTTAATAAAGTGCTTTGACTCAGGCTCTGCCTCAGTTTCTCTTTTAGTCATTCGAGGTGATTCTTATCCCCACAGAACCATGGGAAAAAATTTCATCGAAGAAGAATACAACAATAAAACAAAATGCCAAAACCTTATATGGATTAAAGATTACATGGCATACCTGTTACTACCATAGATACTTCATAGTAGTGACATGTTTTTCTGACTATGTCTTCCATGATAACTAAATTCATGCAACAATCACTCATGGGAAAAAGCTGCAAGTATTTAATTTTGTAGGAGTTCGGTATCTGGTTGCAGAGAACACTGTGTCACAGGGAAGACAAAAAAATCCTACGAGAAAAAAAAGAGAGCTCTGATGAAGCCAGATGGTGACAGCATTTAGGCATGGCTTCTAGGAAGCCCTGAGGTAGAAAGGGTACAGAGCCAAACCAGAGTAGCCCAGTATTATGGGACATAGTCTGCTGATTGGAAAGGAGGGAGAGAGCTTCCTTTATTATCTATGCTGGGAAGAGGAGAGTGGAAATGCATTCATCTGTGTAAGCTTGCTGAGAATGTTTCCAATAGGATAGTTTTGTTTTTGGTTCTTTTAGGAGGTAGTGGTCATTTCTATTCCAATTAAAAGCTCTTACTGAATCTGTGCTATCATATGCCAAAGGGTTCTGCTAATGCAATAATAACTATCTGTTACTACTAACTGCACAAGCCCTAAGATGTTAGAGGTTCCCAGCTTTACATTAGGGTAGGGCCTAAAGCATCTGAAATACACTTACCAAAAAAGTAACCCCTATGAACATGAATTTAAATCTTTGAGAGATTTACACTGTTCATCACAAAGATGACATTGAAGAGGGAGCATCTGGGATCCATTATAGATCTGACATGTTAACTTACCTTGTTAGTCTTGAGCTAGTAGGCTACAGTGACTTTTTGTTTTGTTTTGTTTTTTTAAAGTGGAAAACGTGTTTATTAACTTTCAAATTCTCTATTTTCATTATACATGAGTCTAACTTCTTTCTACATAGTTACAATGGTATATATTTTTATAATTTAGCTTTTCATAATACATTGTTATACATCATGAGTTCTGTTAAATATTTACAAACACTCATTTTCAAATAAAATACTTGAAAAAAATTTCCCTATGCACATAGTTTAGGAGATTAGCATAGATGCTCTTTTTTAAGAGGTATATACATATACACATATATACATATATATACATATATACATATATGTCATCAGAAGATCAACAGAACATTTGCTAAAATTTTAGTTAGTATTTCTATGCAGTGTTACCTATCTTTTTGCTTCAGTCACACATAAACACACAATCCTTTAGTCCTAAAAATTAAGTCAGTATAAATGTGGGGCCATATTAGTTTAGCTAGCTGCTGGATCAGACTAATATTCAACACTATTAAGTATAAGAACCATCTTAATATCAAAATTTTCTATACTCTACCACAAGCTGCTGTCTTCTGGCTTAAAATACTATTTGTGAATAGGAAGGAAAATTCTGTTACTAAGTATTTCTATTTCATTTTGTAGAATTCATGAGAAAAATATTGAATGATCTAACCTTGTCAATAATGAAGAGAGTTTAGGGGGAACCCACAAATTTTTTACACCAAAAATTCTGGGAAAATTGGGTTAGGCCATTCATGATGGGGCAGCAGAATTCATCATGGTAATAAATACATTTGTATACTGTAATCAAGTCTTCACTGCAAGCCATACTTGTAGTGATTTTTTAAACTTTTTGGCCATATTCCTTTTTAAAAAGAGAATGATACTTGAGGTCCAGCACCTTGAAAATGTTATGCTTTAGTAATAAGAAGTGTGCTTCTTGCAGATGAAAACCTGATTAAGAAAAAAGTATACATAATCTGATTAAACCATAGGAAACACACTAAGATTCCTCTCTACAGAACTGAAGTGGGGGATGAACAATGTGTTAAAAACACATAAAGGGATAAACTGATCAACAATTTTTTTTCATACAAGAAGATGAATAGAGTTGGAAGTTCAAACTGTATTTGCTATGTTGTAATCCCTGTCACCATTGGGCTGCAGTTGGACAACCACACTCTCTTGATTCACCTCATTTTCTGCATCGCTATTATCATTATCTTCATTGTCATCCTCCTCCTTATAGTCTGAAGACTGTCATGTTCTGATGAGAATGAATTTCTGATAAAGCCCCAAATGACTGGCCACTAACAGAAGCTAATAGTCTAAGTAAAGGGGTATGTTCTGAGACTTCATTCTCTTCTTGACTACTGTCTGTGTCAGAGTCTGAATCTCCTTGAGAAAGAACAACTTTCTGTTTACATTTTAGACAGGTTTTTTTGGTTTTAGTTAGCCAACGATCCACACACTTGCAGTGATATGCATATAAACAAGGAAGGATTTTGAGTTTGTCTCCATCTTCATATTCATCCAAGCAAATGGCACTTACATCATACTAATCTCCTTTCTTGAATTTATGTATAGGGAGTTTCTTAAGTTGATCTTTACTAAGTTGATTCCATCTTGCTTTGGGTCTGTCCTGCACAAATTTTGTGATCATGAAGATGACAATCAAGATCAGACATATGCCCACTATGATGAGGAATGGTATTAGGTAGCATTCTAGAGGAAGGCTAAACTCCAGAGTCAAAACAATATAGCCTCCTTTTTCATATGTGAATTCATCTTTAAGTGAATTAGCGGATGTCTTACCAATAAAGACAGAAGGAAGGTCGATCTTCTTTAAAATACTAATGTCGTTGGATCCCATGCTAATTAGGTCATCAGAATCAACAGTGTGTACTATGGCCACTTTATATCCTGCTTTCTATGCATGTAAAATCTTAATATCAAAATTACGATCAAGTCTTCTAATGAACACAATAAAGGCACTGGAAGAGTTGTCTTTGGGGGTGGAGGTGCTGTGGGTTCACAGGCATTATCTGGTTTTGAGTTTATCAGAAATGTCTTTAAACCTTCAGTTGGAAGTCTATACCGAATCTTGCTGGAAGGTCATCAAATGTCTGCGATACATTTTCAAAATTATATGCTAAAATGTCTGCCTCCACAGGCAGTAGGTTAAAGAATGCAAACAGCTGGATAGTCAAAATAGCATGTATCTGTGTGGCTGACATTAACATCCCTGAGGGAGAAGGGGCCAGTGGGGGGGGGGAGGTGGACCCTCCTGGCCAAGGGCAAATTCATCCCTCCTCTGTCACCTCCGGAGATTCTAAGCAGCGTTCAAGACCTGGGGGGCCCAACACAGTGACTTTTTTTTTAATTGTTTTTATTTGATTTTTTTTTGTGGGTCAAGACTTCCAGTTTTAGCACAACTTTGTTAAATGAAAACCTTGCAAACAAAAACTTAGCCAAACAAGAGCATAGCATCAATAAAAGCATTTAAAAGGGATAGAAAAGGAAATGGGTAATATTAGAAACATTCTCAACAACCATTCCCCAAATGAGTACATTTCAACTCTTTTCTTCTTCAATATAATGTGGAAAGGGATTTCCTCCTTCTCTGAGTTATTACCTACAAACAAGAGTGAACTGCAAGTGGGAACCCTGCCATTGGTAGCTTCTGGTTCTTACATTGCAGACTCCCCACATCACTTGACCAAAGCTCTCCACAGCCTCCCCGCTTGCTTGGCCAGCAGTCTGCCAAAGTGCCTGATTAGCTTAATTACTAGTTATCCAGAGTTGCCTCCTCTCCTGTTCCTGGAACTGAAAGCAAGAAGTATAACAAGCAAATGTCACTGTGTGGTAAGCTTTAGTCATTTGAAAACTTTCCCTCCCACCTTCAGAATTACAGCCATCCCCAGGGTGTGGCCATCCTTGCCAGATCCTCTCCTCCCACTCTGGAGGACCTGGAGGAGTGACTTTCTCTTTGCCCACATTTGCCCCGTTCCTTGTTAGAAGATTCTCAGAGAAACTTGCATTCTAAGTCATGCCTGAATATAGTTCAGCAAATTGTTTCTTAGCCTAGAACAAAGGAAGGAAAAACCCCAGACCCAGCTTAGTTCACCTTTTAGGGAGCTTATAAAGATTATTAATCAAAAACCATAATATTCTCTCTCACTTTCACCTCGTAGTCTCCAAGCCAGGATTAAATATTGGCTATGTTCGATTGAAGTACAGCTCTCTGACCTGCTTTTAATTCTGTTTGCTTTTAGATATTTACTGACATCCTCCATTACACTTTCCCTACACATGCAATTGATATGCATTCTCACATTACAAAGAAAACATAATCCATCATAGTTTTTATATGAGGCAAAATCAGGAAAAAGAAACAGCTTAAAGAAATAGAAAACATCATGTAGCATGCACCTACCCCCAAGAGAAGGGTGTACAGGGGTTTTAAGGAAGACTGGCACCTCTGGTGTGCAGGTTGCCAAGCCCTTTTCAAGGCTGCTTTCCACCTTTGGTGCCTATCTGCCACCTAATTCTCATCCATGGCTTTAAGAAGCTATAGCATGTGCAGCAGCTACACTCCAGTAAAACCATTTCAGCAGATGGGTTAAACTGGGTTGAGGGTAACAGATGGGCTTCAAAACCTATCAGTGAGTTAGAGCATGTGAGGACTTCTTCCGGCAGAATAGGAGGATGTGAACAATTTGTTCCAATAGGTCATAAAGGCAGCAGAAGCAGACTCTGTGGAGCACTTAGAGCTTAGGCATTGAAGACACCAAAGTCATCCACTGTATTCCAGGCCATTGTCATTTGTCTTGACTTTCATCTTGCCACTAGACTTAGATGACTCCGGAATAGAGTGAGGCCAATGACTTCACGCAACTCTGCCTCACTTAAATCCAATTTATGTGAGAGTCAAAAGACATCACCCATACCATTTTTACTTGCCTCAAAGTCCTATGGTGACTGGCAAGTGACAAAGAAGCAAATGCAGATACACGGCGAGCTGTACTCACACAGGAGGCCCAGGCCATAGGATCATCTTCCCATTGGACTGAAGCAGCAGTGGGATTCAGCAGCCCCCTGGGTGTCTGAGCAGTTTTTTTTATGGATGCCACTGCTCACCTCTTGGCATGAGGAATGGGCTAGAAAAGGTGCCCTAAAAATTGTCTGCATCACCTAACCTAACCCTGGCCTGCTTAGCGTGGCAGAGAGGATCGTACCCTGAGGCCAAAACACAGAACAATGAACAAAAATTTTGCAAAGATGATTCTGCTCACCATTGGCACATGGAATGTGCACAGGTTTATTTATGGACAACAAGAAATCCAGTAGACCTGGAAGACAAAAAAGTTCTTGTTGTAAGAGAACTCAGCAGGTATTTGATCAAAATAGCAGCCCTGAGTCAAATAAGGCTGGCAAATGAAGGCTAGCTTACCAAGGACAGAACTGGATACATTTTTTTTGGCGTTGTCCCAGTGATGGGCAGTGCTGTGAAACTGGTGTAGGTTTCACAATCAAATCTAATCTATTCAACCAGGTTGTACGCTTCCCAAAAGGCGTGAAACACAGGCTCATGACAATGACTTGCAGGAAAGCACCGTGCCACCATTATCAGTGTGTATGCTCCCACAGTGATGAACCCTGATGAGGTCAAAGAAAAATTTTATTTAGACCTGGACACTCTTATCATCAATATGCCGAAAGAGGACAAGCTTATAATTCTGAGTGACTTTAATACAAGAGTAGACATAGACTACCAGAAATTAATTGGAGATGAAGAATCAAATGACTCCAAGGCTGTTAAACCTAGGTGTTTAGAAGAATAGTGACTTCAAAAGAAATAGGGAAGTTAGGAAGAGGGATGGATTTAAAGGAAAAAATTAGTACTGTTTTGGACACATTGCATCTCAGATATCTATTGTAAAGGTCCAGTGGGCAAGTATTGATGTGGAACTGAAACCTAAGAGAAGAGGAAGGGCTAGAAGTATAAATCTTGTAGTCATCTGCCCTAGAGATAACACTTGAGCCTTATAGGAGCCGATGAGGTTGCTAACAACAGCAATAATAGTAGTGAGATAGTAGCAATAAGGACATGAGGTTGGAAAGATGGGCTGAATGCTTCTATAATGTGTTTTCAACAGATCATCATCAATCAATGCTGAAGCCATTGGCCATAAACCTCAGGTTGAAGTCAATCCCTCTCTAGCCAAACTTTCAACTGAAGAAGAGGTTTGGAATGCCGTTAGGCTCCTCTCACATGGCAGAGTGTAGTACTGATTCTATTCCAACAGAGATTTACAAAGCAGGAGGTCACTGGTCATTCAGAAGCTGACTGAAGTCTTCCAAGTTATATGGCAAGAGGAGGTTATCCCCTAGGACTTCAAGGATGCCTCCATTGTCCATCTCTCTAAAGGAAAAGGAAACATGCTGTCCTGTGACAATCACAGAGTGGTCTCTTTCTTAGTCATTGCTGGCAAGATTCTTGCCAGAGTCCTCCTTAATAGGCTGATCCTTCACATGGAAGATGGTCATCTACCCAAGAGCCAGTGTGGCTTCAGAAACGGTGGAGGAACAGTTGGTGTGGTGTTTGCTGCCCAACAACTCCAGGAGAAATGCCAGGAGGACTTTGATGCTGTCAGAAGAGCATGACAAAATTTGATTGCCTAGAGAACTTCATCAGTATTGTACACCAGCTCCATGACATCATGCTTGCACGGGTTCTGGATAAGGGACTGTACTCTCAAACTTTCCCAGTCACCAGTGGAATGAAACAGGGCTGTGTGCTTGCTCCCATGCTTTTCAGCATGATCTTTTCAGCCATATTGTAAGAGGTCTTCAATGAGGAATCTGGCATCAAGACAGCTATTGCACTAATGGTAAATTAATTACTTGAATAGGCTACAAGCCAAGACTAAAGTGGAGGAAGAGTTGGTGCTTGACTTTTTGCCCCCAGAAGATTACACTCTCAGTACAGTCTCTGAGGCTGAGATACAACAGAATATGGATCAATTCTCTGTTGCTTATGCTAATTTTGGCCTAACAATTAACACTAAGAAAATGCATGTGCTCCACTAGCCAGAACCACACCATCCATACACGTAACCTTCAGTTATAGCAAATGGAGAAATTTTGAATGCTGAGGATAAGTTCTGAGAAAAATTATTATTAATAACCAATGATTTGGGGAGATCCAGTTTCTCCTTTTTCTAAAGTCCTCATTTCAAAGCTCAGTCTCTGAAGGTCATTGCTGATAATGAGATTGAATTAACTTTCTCCTCAATCTTGGTTAGACCCCACCCAACCTTACAAGGAATTTAATCTAAGGTGGAGAAAACCATTGTGTTCTACACAGGTTTGGGTAGGGATAAATTCTTTAATTAGATTGCCCAAGGCTGGGCAATTTGGAAGTAAATGACATGATCAAAATCATATACCCCAGCTCCTCATTAGAATGGGTCCACCTCTGTCATAATATTCACTCTTCTCATTAATTGTTAACCAATAAGAGTTGATTGCCATCTGCTGGAACACCCACTTGTCTTGAAACATATAAGCCTAAAGAAGTGGCCATGATTCCTCTTTGATAGTGGAGAGAATGATGAGCCCTTTTTGTTAACCATTTCCTAGCCATGATTGATTAAATTGATTTTAATTTATCCAAAAACTCTGTCTCTCAGAATTACTTTTTACTCACTGCAGTTCACTTATCTTGGCAGTATACTTTCCAGGAATGTACACATAAATGATGAGGTTGATGCACAAATTGCCAGAGCTAGCTCAGTGTTTGGGAGGTTCCAAAGGAAAATGTGGAAGAATAAAGTTATTAGACTGCCTACCAAACTGAAGGTCTATAGAGCCATTGTGCTAACTTCCTTGTTGTATGTCTGTGAAACCTGGACAGTATACCAGCACCATGCCACGAAACTGAATGGCTTCCATGTGAATTGCCTTAGGAAGATTCTGAAGATCACTGGCAAGATACAGTGTGGGACACTGAGGACCTTTCTCAAGCTGAACTGCCAAGCATTCAAACCCTGCTGCAGAGAACACAACTGTGATAGAATGGCAAGTTGTCCGAATGCCAAAAGTACATTTGCCTAAAAGGCTATTTTATGGAGAACTCACACAAGGCAAGCGCTCACATGATGTCAAAAGAAGCAATCCAAGAACACTCTCAAGGTCTCTCTGAAGAACTCTGGAATCGATTGTGAGACAAGGGAAACACTGACCCAGGAGCACCCAGCACGATGTGCACATGTCAAAAAAAAGCACTATGCTCCATGACCAAAGCAGAATTGCAGTAGCTCAAAAGAAACTTGAGATGCACAAATTTAGAGACATCTCCATTGCAAATGTTCAAACGAACTATTTGTGCCCAGCCTGTGGTAGAGCCTTCTGACCTCGTGTTGGTCTGAACAGCCAGTCAGACACATTGCACCTTGACCCCAGCAGAGTGAAGTCATTTTGGTCTTCTTTCAGTAGGAAGGACAACAATCAACCAGCAAGAGATAAGAGGGAAGGATTTGGGAGAATTAAACCTTTCACAGTTTTTCCTTTCAAAGGTCACAGCCAGTATCCTCCCAGCCACCCAGAGTACTTTTGTCAGGGCAGAGTAACAAGCACTGGAAAGCTCTCACTGGATCAGCGCTCCATTGTTATTCTCTGTTCAAAGCATTAGCCATAGTGCTGCACTATACTCCAAACTTGAACCTCTCTTTTTTGTTTTTTGGCTAGGCAATGGGGTTAAGTGACTTGCTCAGGGTCACACAGCTAGTAAGTGTCGAGTGTCTGAGGTCACATTTGAACTCAGGTCCTCCTGACTCCAGGGCCAGTGGTCTATCCACTTCGCCACCTAGCGGCCTCACTTGAACCTCTTCTATTGCAGTCTTGTTCAAAAAGTCTTAGCTCAAGAACTTCAACCCTTATACAGTGTTCTCAGTACTCTTCGTCCCTTCCAGAGTAGAAAGAGAAAGCTGTATGTCTGAGATTAGCATTCCCAAAACTCACAAACATTTTTCTGAACCTTTTTCCCCACCTTTAATTCCACAGGCACAATGTGCAATGCCAGTGTTTCTGCTAAGCAATCTTTAAGCTATGACAATATGCTGCAGGAATTTGGCTCTCTGCCCTTGGGTTGCCAAAAGATACTTTGGGATACACCCAAGTCCTTTACCACTTAATTGTCCTTTTTATTTGATTCTTCCCAGAATTTCTATCTCTTCCTCAAGAACCCCCTCCACCAAGTGCCAGTCTCCTGGGAAATGAAGAACTGGAAACTTCTCCCAACGAATGATGCTTACGTGTAGACATTCTGGGAGACACAGTCAGAGGGCCACATCCCCACAAGGCGGCATTATTGGTGGTAGCAAGTGGTCCACATCATCGTTAGTCTCAATACGGTCATTTACAAGATGAACAATTTTGAGTTATTAGATGGCTAAAGCTGTCAAAACCAGTTTCTAGAAGACAGACACCGCCATTTTTCCTTCCATCAAGGTTGGTAAACCTGGAACCCTAACTAACTTCCTTGAAAGCTTTCACTCCAGCCTCATAGCAGTGATTGCTTTCAGAATGCAGGAAAATAGTCCTTTCCTAACTAACCTGCCTGCTCTTCAGGCTATTCATCTTAATCTTCTCTGTCAGTTTCATTCACGAATTGAGGCACAAGCTTCCTGCTGGTGCAAAGATAGCAGGGCTATGGCCGAATCCAGGCAATACTCTTCTTTCGCCTCTCCTTTTTCTTCCACAGACATGAGTCCTGTTTTCTTAAAGCCACCACCAATTGTTCTTTGAGGCTTTTCTCTCTTCCCAGGTACATTATAGAATAAGTCAGTTTCACCATATCACAGTAATTCTTCTCCATATCACAGTAATTCTCTGGCCTCCACTGCCTCAAGGCCAGGTATGGCACATTTCCACCTCTTCCAGGTTTCTCCAGGTACTCTTTTAGGGCTTGGGACATTTAGTATTCACCATTAAATCAAGACCCCACAAACTGGGTTCCTTTTATTTTAGGGGTCCAAGCAACCCAACTCCATTTAACTACTTAACAGTCAAATTACCTTTTACAAAAAGAATATTTACTTTAAAGGTATAGTCAGAAGAAACATAGAAACATTTCCTCCCAACACCTGAGGGCATAATTCTTCCTATATCTCCTTAGCCTATGGAAAAGGTGGGCAGCTAGGTGGCACAGTACATAGAGCGCTGGGCCTGGAATCAGAAAGACCTGAGTTCAAATCCAACCTCAGACATTTAATAGCTGTGTGATCCTGGACAAGTCATTTAACCCTAATTGCCTCAGTTTCCTCATCTATAAAATGAGCTGGAGAAGGAAATGGCAAACCACTTCAGTATCTTTGCCAAAAAACACCAAAAGGAGTCACAAAGAGTTGGATGTGACCAAAAATGACTAAACAACAACTATGGAATGGAGATTGGGAAATAGGTGCATTGTTTGACTCAGCTCCTACACAGCATTAGTCTCATCACATTCGAAGTCCAAAGTTCCTCTGGGCTCCCTGGCTTCTCAAGGAAGCCCTGGGCTGGTTGTGCCATCTGGCCTGGAATCCTGGGCTGAACAGTTCCAGAGCCTGGGGCTCCTCCCCCTGCATCTATAACTAAAGAAGACAATGAACAAAATCCGAAAGCCATTTCTTAGGCCTAACAGGAGCATTAGACGCCCTCAGGCTCTTTCCCAATTACTCCCTGATGCCACTGAGGGAATCAATGAGTCCTTCACTCCCGAGTCTTCCACCCCTAGAAGAGAAAGCAAAGACATAAAGACAGTCAATTCTGGCTACATAGCCAATGGAAAGAGGCTGCTCCCACCCACATGGTCGCTCAGCAAAGAATGTCTTCTCCCAGTAGCAGGTCCCTGGCATTGATCAGTGAGTGACTCCATCTTAGAAATCTAAACATGTGCCAAAGCTCTGTTCTATCCATTTGCTTCCTCTCCCTAAAGCAAGCACTTAGTTTAAGATCTAGATGTGAGAAAATTGGAACACTAATGTATTGTTGGTGGAGTTGTGAAGTGATCCAACCATTCTGGAGAGCAATTTGGAACTATGCCCGAAAGGCTATAAAACTGTGCATACCTTTTGATCCAGCAATAACACTACTAGGTCTGTATCCCAAAGAGATCATAAAAAAGTTAAAGGACCTACATATAAAAAAAATTTATAGCAGCTCTTTTTGTGATGGCAAAGAATTGGAAATTGAGGGGATGCCCATTAATTGGGGAATGGATGAACAAGTTGTGGTATATGAATGTAATGGAATACTATTGTTCTATAAGAAATGATGAACAGGTAGATTTCAGAAAAACCTGAAAAGATTTATATTAACTGATGCTGAGTGAAGTGAGCAGAACCAGGAGAACATTATACATAGTAACAGCCACACTGTGTGATGAACAACTTTTAGCACTTCTCAGCAATACAATGATCCAAGACAATTTCAAAAGACGCATGATGGAAAATGCTATCCACATCCAGAGAAAGAGCTATGGAGTCTGAATGCAAATCGAAGTCTACTATTTTCTCTCTCTTTTTTTGTTTTTGTTTTTTCTTTCTCATGGTTTTTCCTTTTGTTCTGATTCTGCTTTCACAACATGGCTAATGTGGAAATATGTTTAGTATCAATGTTCATGTATAGCTTATATGAGAATGTTTGTCATCTTGGGGAGGGGGGAGGAGAGAGAGGGAGGGAGAAAAAAATTTGGAACTCAAAATCTTATAAAAGTGAATGTTGAGAACTATCTCTACATGTAATTGGAAAAAATAAAATACTATTGGGGGAAAAGTAAAAAATAAAAAATAAAGAGATAATGTGAAAAAAGATCTTCCAAGTGTTTATAGACCACTGAGAAAGAGATTGAAGACAAAAGACAATGTTACAAGATGTCTTTAAAGTATTGAAATAATAGCTCACTTTTAAGTAATCTTTTGCAGTTTGTAATAATAATAATTACAATAATAGCTAACATTTATATAGCACTTACTATGTGCTATGCTAAGCACTTTTTACACTTATTATCCCATTTGACCCTCACAACCACCCTAGGAGATAGAAACTGTCAAACCCTGAAAAATAAATAATGAAAGAGTCACAGAAGTCATGCAACCACTGTTAACCCTGAAAAATACCAAATAGCTCAGAGGTAAAACCCCAACTGTTACTCTGAAAAACAAAATACAATAAAATAAAAGCAAAGAGCTAACGGTGGTTATAAGCAAAAAACATTTTCTAGGGGCAGCTAGTTGGCACAGTGGATAGAGCACTAGCCCTGGAGGCAGGAGGACCTAAGTTCAAATCTGACCTCAGACACATAACACTCACTAGCTGTGTGACTCTGGGCAAGTCACTTAACCCCAATTACCTCATAGTAAGAAAAAGAAATAAATAAATAAAATTGGGGCAGCTAGGTGGCGCAGTAGAGAGAGCGCCGGCCTTGAAGTCAGGAGGACCCAAGTTCAAATCTGACCTCAGATCAAACACTCGGCACTTACTAGCTATGGGACCCTGGGCAAGTCACTTAACCCAAATTGCCTAAAAAGAAAAAAAAGAGAGAAAAAAAACCATTCTTTATTCAGAATCAGTGTGGCATAGCGTAGCAACGGTGGTGAGGCATACAAGCAACAGTGAGGCAAGGTTGTCTAGTGACGATAAGGTCATTCATAGCAGGGCTTCACGTGTGGGCTTTCTGGTCCTTGCCTGAGCTCAGGGACCATCAGTTCTGCGATTTAGCTGCAGCAGAATTCATCCAGAGGGTGAGCGCAAAGGATTATTGTTATGCCAGGCTCAGAGCACAGCTTGCTTGTCTCCTAATACTAAAAGGAGAAGAGTGAAAAGAGACGGGTGGTCTTGGCATGGGGACCCTGAGGCTATTATTTCATCCCTATTTTACAGTTGGAGAAACTGAGGGAAACAGGTTAGGTGACTTGCCTAGGATCACACAGCTAGTAAGTGTATGAAGCCAAATTTGAACTCAGGTCTTCCTGACTTGAAGCTTAGTGCTCTATCCACTGTGCCATCTAGTCTATGTGCCGGCACTTTCCTTTCAGCAATCTGGGGACTCAGGGTGGGAGAGGAAGGGAGGAATTGTTTCCTTTTTTTTTTTTTAATGGAAGTGAGAACCAAATCTGTTTTTTCATTTCATTGTTATAAGAACTCCCTCTGACGATATTCTACCAGGAAAGATCTCCTGTTCTGCCACTCGGTCCCAGAGACTTGCTTGGGACATTGAGAGGATATGGGAGTTAACAGCCAGTATGTGTCAGAGGATGGACTTAATCACAAGTTCTCCTGACTCCAGAGTCAGTGCTCTACCCCACTACACACTCTCATGCCCATTTTACAAATGAGGCAGCTGATATTTAGAGAAGGGAAGTGATTTGGCCAAAGTCACACAGCTCATCGGTATCAGAAGTGAGACTGGAACCCAAGTCTTTAGGATTCTTCTTCCAAGCCTGGAACATATTCTAATATCCCAAAGTCTTCCAGCTTCTAAGGATCAATCTTATTCATTAGAATCCAGGGCCTTTACTGCTCATGATTCTTAGGAAGAGAGCAGGGTGTGCAGGTTTGTTTTTTTTCTTCAAATTTTTTCAAATTTATTTATTTAGTGTTTTATTTTTCCTGTTACATGTAAAAACAACTTTTTTTTTTGCTTTTTGGTGAGGTAATTGGGGTTAAGTGACTTGCCCAGGGTCACACAGCTAGTAAGAGTTAAGTGTCTAAGGTCGGATTTGAATTCAGGTCCTCCTGACTCCAACGCTTGGAGTTCTATCTATTGGACCACTTAGCTGTCCCTGAAAACAATTTTTAACATTTGTTCTTAAGACTTGGAGTTCCAAATTATATCCCTTCCACTCTCCCCAACCCCCCTCATTCAGAAGGCAAGCAATTTGATATAGGTTATACATGTGTAGTCATGCAAAACATTTCCATAATAGTCATGTTGTGAAAGAAAACAGACAAAAAAAAAATTCAAGAGAAATAAAGTAAAAAAAAAGTATGCTTCAAAAGAACCATCAGTTCTTTCTGTGGAGATGGGATAGCATTTTTTATCATAAGTCCTTTGGAGTTGTCTTGAATAGTTGTATTGCTGAGAATAGCTAAATCATTCACAACTGACCATCTTACAATATTGCTGTTACTTTGTACACCTGGGCCATCTCCAGTCCTCCTGATCTATATCTTGCCACTGGATCCAGATGGCTCTGGAGGAGAAAGTGAGGTTAGTGACTTTGCACAGCCTTCCTTCACTAATATCCAATTCACTTTGCAAGTCATGGTACCATCTTCCTGATGTCATGTTCATCTTCGAGAACAAAAGACAAACCACACAAACACGACACAAACCACAATACTTTGTACACAGTACATTTCACTTTTCATCAGCTCATGTAACTCTTTCCAGGTTTTTCTGAGAGCATCCTGCTTATCATTTCTTATAGCACAATAGGATTCCATCATAATCACATACCACAATTTGTTCAGTCATTCCCCAACTGATGGGCATCCCCTCAATTTCTAATCCTTTGCCCCCATAAAAGAGCCACTATAAATATTTTTGTACATATACATCCCTTTCCTTTTTGTTTTTTATCTCTTTTGGAATACAGAGACCTTGTAGTGGTATTGCTAGGTCAAAGGATATATGCATGGTTTCATAGCCTTTTGGGCATAGCTCCAAATTGCTCTACAGAATGGTTGAATCAGTTCACAATTCCAATAACAGTTCATTAATGTCTCATTTTCCCACATCCCCTCCAACATTTGCCATCTAACTCCTCTGTCCTATTAGATAATCTAATAAGTATGAAGTAGTACTCAGAATTATTTTAATTTGCATTTCTCCAATCACTAGTGGGTTAAAATATTTTTTCATATGGCTATAGATAGCTTTGATTACTTCATCTGAAAACTGATCATATCTTTTGATCATTTATCAATTGGGGAATGGCATTAATTTTTTAAAAATTTGATGCAGTTCTCTATATGTTTGAGAAATGAGACCTTTATCAGAGAAACTTGCTTCAATTTTTTTTCACAGTTACTATTGCTAATTGGATTTCCCTTTATCCTATCCTCCCTTTATTCTGTTCTTTCTCTCCTTTCGCCCTGTCCCTCTTCAAAAGTGTTTTGTTTCTGACTCCCCCTTCCCCAATCTGCCCTCCCTTCTATCACCACCTCCCTTCTCTTATCCCCTTCCCCTCCTACTTTCCTATTATACCCAATTGAGTATATGTTATTCCCTCTTTGAGCCAATTCTGATGAGAGGTTCACTCCCTCCCTCTCATCTCCCCGCTCTTTTCCTCCACTGTAAAAGCTTTTTCTTGCCTTTTTTGTGTGAGATAATTTACCCCATTCTACCTGTCCCTTTCTCTTTTGCCTAGCACATTCCTCTCTCACCCCTTAATTTTTATTTTTTAGATATCATCCCTTTGTATTCAAGTCACATCTGTGCCCTGTGTCTATATATACTCCTTCTAACTACCCTAATAATGAGAAAGGTCTTATGAGTTACAAATATCGTCTTCCCATGTCAACAGTCAACTTTATTAAGTCCCTTAAGATTTCCCTTTCCTGTTTACCTTTTTATACTTCTCTTGAGTCTCGTATTTGAAAGTCAAATTTTCTATTCAGTTCTGGTCTTTTCCACAGGAATGTTTGAAAGTCCTCTATTTCATTGAATGTCTATCTTTTCCCCTGAAGGAGTATACTCAGTTTTTCTGGGTAGGTGATTCTTGGTTGTAATCCTAGCTCCTTTGCCCTCTGGAATACCATATTCCAAGCCCTACAATCCCTTAATGTAGAAGCTGCTAAATCTTGTGTTATCCTGATTATGGTTCCACAATACTTCAATTGTTTCTTTCTGGTTGCTTGCAATATTTTCTCCTTGATCTGGGAACCCTGGAATTTGGCTATAATATTCCTGGCAAATATTCTCATAAAGTCATTAGCTTCCATTTGTCAAGTCCAATTTTTAAGGAATTATTTTCTTCAGTGAGCTCTTGTACTTTCTTTTTCATTTGGTCAGTTCTGCCTTTTAAGGCATTCTTCTCCTCATGGACTTTTTGGACCTCTTTTACCATTTGGCCTAGTCCGGGGGTTTTTTGGGTTTCTTTTTTGTTTTGTTTTGTTTGGGCTTTTGTTTTGTTTTGGGTAGGCAATTGGGGTTAAGTGACTTGCCCAGAGTCACACAGCTAGTAAGTGTTATGTGTCTGAGGCCAGATTTGAACTCAGGTCCTCCTGACTCCAGGGCCAGTGCTCTATCCACTGTAACACCTAGCTTCCCCCTAGTCTGTTTTTTAAGATGTTATTTTCTTCAGTATTTTTTTGTCTCCTTTACCAAGCTGTTGACTCGTTTTTCATTATTTTCTTGCATCACTCTCATTTCTCTTCCCAATTTTTCCTCTACCTCTCTTATTTGATTTTCAAAATCTTTTTTGCGCTCTTTCATGGCCTGAGACCAATTCATGTTTTTCTTGGAGGCTTTGGATGTAAGAGCTTTGACTTTGTTGTCTTCTTCTGAGTGTGTGTTTTGATCTTCCTTGTCACCATAATAACTTTCTGTGGTCAGAATTTTTTTCTATTGTTTGTTTATTTTCCCAGCCAATCACTTTACTTTTAACTCTTTGTTAAAGTAGGGCTCTGCTTCCAGGGTGGAGGGTGCACTGTCCCAAGCTTCAGGGGTTTTATGTAGCTGTTTTCAGAGATACTTCTAGGGATCTATGAGTTTTCAGTTCTTCCAAGGTGGTATGATCTAAGGAGAGATGTTTACTCCTCTCCTAGCCTGTGCTCTGGTCTGTGAGTGATCACAAGCGCTCTTTTCTGCCCTGGAACTGTGAGGAGGGTCTCCCCCCTCCACTGTGGCTGCAAGCTCTGCTATGCTATTGCTCCTCCTTACCATGGGACTGCCACCCAGGACTACAGCCCAGATCCAAGTTTGTACAAAGCAACAGAGTTCTGCCTCAGTGATAGCAGAGAGACCCTTGTAATCTCCTTCTGACCAGTTTTTTTACCCTCTTACATCTGTGGGTTGAGAGCTACAGAAGCAGTCACTGCCTCTGCTGATTCAGTCACTCCCAAGGCCTGCTCCTGGTTTGCTGGGGCAGGGGCTGTGCGGCTTGCGCTTGACTGTGCTCCACTCTCACCCAGGAGCAACAGACCTTTCCTGCTGACATTCTAGGTTGTCTTTGGTGTCTGTGGGCTGAGAGGCCTGGAAACCGCCACTGCTGCCAGTGATTCAGTCACCCTGTGGCCTGCTGTGGATTTGCTTGAGCCAGGTCTGTGCTGGCGGTAGCCTGCACTAGACTGAGCTCCTCTTTCACTCTGGTGTAACAGACCTTTCCTGCCCACTTTCCAAGTTGTCTTGGGCTGGAAATTTATTTCACTCCACCTTTTTTATTGGTTCTGCTGCTCTAGAACTTGTTTAGAATAACTTTTTAAAGGTATTTGAAAGGGTTTGGGGGAGAGTTCAGGCAAGTCCCTGCCTTTACTTCGCCATCTTGGCTCCGCCCCCCCCCCCCCCCCCGCCCCGACTTGTGCAGGCATTAATGGTGGGTGTTTGGGTACATAGAGGGCTCTAGAAAGGTTAGTATCTCAAGTGAATCTTCAAGAGGGTCACCAATATCTTCTTGTTTTACACAGGAGGAGAATTTTAAGTGAGTGACTGACATTGACTCCCTTACGACTAACATTTTTCAGGTTCTTTCCCCACCACTTGTTGTTCTAATGTTCTAATGTTCTAATGACTTTGGGATCAGGAACCCACCCTTGTCAACTGACCTGTTCAAATGCTTAAAAATCAAAGTCAGTTTCTGTGTAACAGCCACATTTGGATCTCTACAGCTTGGCCCTCGACTCTTCATTAAGATTGGCCATGTCAAACCCATTAGTAGCTATCAATAAAGCACCAACCCCACAAGTAATATCCAAGATTTCAAATGACCAAATAATAAGACCTTTCTCTGCCAAATGCTATTCTCCAGTGAATAATTTTCTGCTTTAGAAAAGCAAAGGGGAGGCTTTTTGTTTTATTTTGAGAGGTGATGGGCTAAATATGCATTATGAGACACACGTTTTTAGACATGGCCAATGTGGAAACTCATTTGCTTATCTATATATATGTACACATATTTATATATATTTGTATTTTGTATAACACAAATATGTATATAACACATGTGTGCATATATGTATATGTGTGTAATACGCATATATATTATATGTTATACGGTAGTTTTTCTCTAAAACCAAAATATTCCAACACTCTATTAACACAGCTCTGAGGAATGACCTCATTGGAAATGTTGTGGTTACAAAGAATCTTTGAACACATCCAACAAATGTTTATCAACCTCCTGCTATAAACAGGTTAATGAACATATGAAGATGTAAGAATTATAATCTCTCTCCTCAGAGATTATGGTCCAATGTGCAGAGGTGAAATGACATGTACCCAAATAAGTATAACACAAAGAAATAGATTCAAAGAAGGAACAGGCAAGTATTATGAGATATAGCACCTGGGGTCCCCCATGCACATCTGGGACCCACAGAAAATCAACCCAAAGTTCAAGGTATTTGGTGAGGTAGCAGTCAATTAGCCAATAAACATTTATTAAGAACCCATAGCACCCATTCACAGTTATTTGTTTATGAACCCCAACTGATATGTTCACTTTCACCATCCAGTGGACACACTAGTTCAAAACAAAAAAGCATTTCAGCAAATAGCATCACAAATAAAGGACAAGAAAATGGCACCCAAAAGCCATCTACGGTCGTTGCCTCCACTTCCTCCAAATAGCTAGTAAGTATCTGAGGCCAAATTTGAATTCAGGAAGACTCATCTTCCTGACTCCAGGCCAGGCACTCTATCCATTGTGCCACCTAGCTGCCCTACTCTTTACTGCAATTACAGGGAAGTGACAACAGGAGGCTGAAATTTAGAATTCTCTCCCCAAAGAGTAAGTTCAAGAGTAAAAAAGTACTTTAAAATCCCTCACTGAACCCAATGCTTTGTGATCTGGCTTTCAGCCACTCCAGTGTTCTCAGTTGTCTCTTTATTGTTAAACACATACAAAGGCCTTTTCTTCTTGAAAGGCCCAGTCTTCTTGATCTGTCTGCATCATTTGACTGCCTCTTCCTTCCAGATTTTCTTTCCTCGCTGGATTTTCATGACATCATTCTTGTTCTCCTGCTATATGTCAGACTATTCCTTTTCAGCCTCCTCTGCAGGACCGTAAGCTATGTCCATCTCCTAAGTGTTGTTGTGGCCCAGAGTTCTGTCCTAGGCCCTCTTCTTTTGCTTTAATCTTTTTCTTTTGTCAAATAAGATAATGAATGTAAAGAGCTTTCTAATTGTAAAGTGCAGTATAAATATGAGCATATACTATTATTGCTGTATTAGCAACCTCATCAGCTCCTATAGGCTTAGGTATCATCTCTAGTGCAGATGACTACAAAATTGACACATCTAGACCTTATTCTTCTCTTGGGTTTCAGTTTCACATCAACATTTGCCTACTGGACACTTACAATAGGCATCTGAGATGCAATATGTCCAAAACAGGACTAGTTTTTCCCTTCAAATCCATCCCCCTTCCTAACTTCCCTATTTCTTTTGAGGTCACAATTCTTCTAAACACCTAGGCTTAACAGCCTTGGAGTCCTTTGACCCTCCATCTCCAATTAATTGCTGACTCTTTCGGGCTTTGTCTTCAAAGACATATATCCCATTTGTCCCTTTCTACTCACATAGTCACCCCCTCATCCAGGCTCTCATGTCATCCCCTAGACCAGGGGTGGGGAATCTGTGGCCACATGCGGCATTGAGGCCGCAGGTTCCCCACCCCGACTTAGACTATTTCTACAGCCTCCGAATTGGTCTTCCTACTTCCCATTGCTCCCTTTGTCAAGCTGTCCTCCTCCCTGCTACCAAATTGACATTCCTAAAATATGAGACTAAACAGGTTACCCCAGCCCATTCCTTCCCCCTGGATTGCTTCAGTGGCTATTAGCTCCAAAAAAAAATACAAACTGCTCTAGTATTTAAAATACTTCACAATCTGACCGCAGTCTCCCTCTTCTGACTTATTTCATTTTCTTCTCCATGAAACACATTAGATTCCATCTATTCTGGCCTAACTCCTATTTCTTATATGTAACATTCCAACTCAAACCTTTCCATAGGCTGTCTGCCATGTCTTGGCAAGGAGAAGAGCCATGATAACGTCCTCAGAAACTGAATAAAAGGAGGGGAGAATAAGTGATAATGTGGAGGGATTTTAAAGTACTTTTTTACTCTTGAACTTACTCTTTGGGGAGAGAATTCTAAATTTCAGCCTCCTGTTATCACTTCCCTGTAATTGCAGTAAAGAGTAGGGCAGCTAGGTGGCACAATGGATAGAGTGCCTGGCCTGGAGTCAGGAAGATGAGTCTTCCTGAATTCAAATTTGGCCTCAGATACTTACTAGCTGTGTGACCCTGGGCAAGTCACTTAACTCTCTTTGCCTCAGTTTCCTCATCTGTAAAATGAACTGGAGAAGGAAGTGGCAAACCACTCCAGTATCCTTGCCAAGAAAATCCCAAATGGGGTCACAAAGAGTCAGACATGACTGAAACAACTCAACAACAACAACGAACAACAAAGTCTTGTTCCTGAGTATAATTCTCTACGTTAGTAATTTTTTTTTTTCCTTAAAAAGAGGTAGTTGCTGTGGGAGTGAATGAGATTGCCAAGAAAATGCAATTATAGAGAAAGAAAAGTTGGGAGATAGAGAAGCATATTATGATATATAGCCTAGATTTTCTCAATAAATTAGGAGGTGAGGTTCTCCATTAAGAAAGAAAGTTTCAGGGGGCAGCTAGGTGGCGCAGTGGATAGAGTACCAGCCCTGAAGTCAGGAGGACCTGAGTTCAAATCCAGCCTCAGACACAAAACACTCACTAGCTGTGTGACTCTGAGCAAATCACTTAAGCCCATTGCCTAGCAAAAAAAAAAAAAGAAAAAGAAAAGAAAAAGAAAAGAAAGGTTTGAGGAAGATATTGAAGGCCTGACAAGAGAAAAGTTTTGAAACAGATACTTTAGATATTGTAATAGAGATTCAATCGGGGAAGAATAAAAGGATTGCTATGAAGCAGTGAGGGTTCAGTTGAATTTAGATTATATGACATAGTTGCATTACATCCTCCCATAGCAAAAGAGTAGGAACAGTAAAGGCTAATGATGGGGGTTGTCCAAGGCTGAGAACTGTAGTGTGGATGTTAAAAGAACACGAGGTGGGGAAGGTCATAAACAACACACTGCTAAGTATGCAGTGGGTAGAGGACCGGGCTTGAAGTCAGGAAGACCAGAGTTCAAATTTAGCCTCAGATACTTACAAGCTGTGTGATGCTGAGCAAGTCACTTAAACTCTTTGCCTCAGTTTCCTCTTCTGTAAAATGGGAATGATAATAACACCTACCTCCCAGAGCTGTTATGAAGGTCAAATGAGATAATCTTTGTAAAGTGCTTAGCTCAGTGGCTGGCACATAACAAGTGCTTAATAATTGCTTGTTCCCTTTCCCTTACTACTGAACTGATCAACTGGTCAAGCTAATGAAAGGACGAAAAAGAGCAAATCAGGGCTGATAAACTGGATATATAATGAAAGATAAGAGAAATTAGAGATCACAGTGAGGCAAAATAATGGCTTTAGAAGGAATAAGGCAAAGGGAGAGATGGAACGACAGATGATTATTAATTCAAATTTTGCTTAGTAGATAGTAGAAAGCCATTAAAGATTTTAGAAGAGAGAAGTGATGTGTTTGTGCATAAAAAGATTATTCTGGATTATCCAATCCATTAAAAATTGATTGATAGAGTATAGAGGCAGAAAAAACATGTTAGAAAGATGTTGCAATCATCCAGATGCATGGGAATGAAAGCTTGTGGTTAGGTATTAATCATTAACCTGACAAGAAGGGACAGATCCCAGAGATATGGCAGAAATAGAATTGGTAGGAATTTCCAAATGATTAGATATGAGGGTCAAGGGAGAGGAAAGGCAAAGATTGCTTCAAGATTCTATACTTGGGAGACCTCTCTTCCATGGATAATAATTTTCTTCTTAAGGAAACCTAAGGAAGATTCTCTCCAAGTTTTTCCCTATCATAAATCAATACAGCCTTGAAGGAATCCCTTTTCAGGCCTCAGACTAGATGAATGGTGATAACTTCAATAGTAATAGGAGGAGAAGGAAGTTTGGGGGGAAAGATAATGAGCTCAGATTCAGACATGTAGAGTATGAGGTGAAAGCAAGATATAAAGGTAGAGAGGTCCTAAAGGGAGGTGGAGATACGGGTGAACATCTCATAAGAGGGTTAGGACTAGAAATGTAGATCTGGAAGTCAACTCCTTATAATGATCAAGATATTAAAAGCTCTAGTTCTTACTGAGGGCTAAGCTTTATTTTGAGGAAGCAGCAGATGGTCTCAGCAGAGATAGCCTCAAAATGTTATTTTAAGAGGCTCTTTGTCCAAACTACACAAGACTTGCTAACAAAAAGCAAAAATATGAAATAGTTGGAGGAAGTAAGGTCAGTTCAACCTTTTCTTTGAGGATGATCTTGCCTAGTTCCTCCACAAGTTATAAATTGTTTTAAATTGATAACACTTTTACATCTACATGGACATGTAAAAACCTCTTTGTGAAACTTACTCTTTGGGAAAAGAATTCTAAATTTCAGCATCCTGGTCTCTCTTCCCTGTAACTGCAGTAAAGTGCCTTGTTCCTGAATATAATTCTCTATGTTAGTAGATTTTTTTTTTTTCCTTAACAATTTTCCTTAATTAATTTCCTTAACAAGAAATAGTAGCCATGGAAGTGAATGAGATTGCCAAGAAAAAGTGATTATATATAGATTCCACATTAAGGAGTCAAGAAGATTAGGAGCCAGTAAAGGAAATAGACAAATAATGATTATAGAAATAGGAGGTCTGGGGCAGCTAGGTGGTGCAGTGGATAGAGCTCCAGCCTTGGAGTCAGGAGGACCTGAGTTTAAATTCGGTCTCAGACACTTTACACTTACTAGCTGTGTGACCCTGGGCAAGTCACTTAACCTTGATTACCTCACCAAAAAGCAAAAACAAACAAACAAAAAAAAGAGAAATAGGAGGTCAACTAGGAGAGCTGAGTATTTCTGAAGCTGAGAGAAGGGAGTATTCAGTAAGAGGGAATGCTCTAGGTTACATGAATCAAGATGAATCTTGGTAGGGAAGGAGGGATTCTTCCTCAATTCACATTTCTTTGTCTCCTTTTACGCACAACCACAGTTTTCTCTGGGAGCCTCAGAATTTAGCTTGTATCTAGGCCTCCTCAGATGAGGGTAAAAGTTCCCTGCAAGCACTTAAGCTTACAATGATTATTTGGTAGGGGACAACTTTTATTTCATCCCACAGTCAGAATACAGAAGTCACAAAAAACTCTCAGTAGTCCATAAATAATTAGTTCAATTCTTCTGCCTTTCTAGTGTGTCCACTGCCCCCTTGTTAGGAATAGCCTCTATAGGAAAAACAAAGACTCTTGAGATAGATGAGGCAAACTCATTTATTATACGTTCTTGCAAGAAGCAGGTGTGCTGCTAGAGACAGACATACCCTACAGAAGGGAAGGCAAGCAGTTGTATCCCTGTCCCAAAACGCAAGGTCTCTCCCTCATTTCTCATTTCTACTTCGAGGCGTACAACTTCCCAGAACGCCTACTTCATATTACTTCTTAATATGTTTCTCTCCTACTACATACAACATTGTGCCTAGAATTGTGTTAACCCTCCCCACCCCCCCAACCCCCCAGGAGAAGTTAATATGCATAAACTCATTAAGCATTCTGAATTCTATTGTTAGTACCACTTCCTCTACATCTGTGGAAACATAATTTCTTATACCTTACACCCCTTCCCCAATCCATATGGAACTATACAGTTCTCTAATCATACAAAACTAAGAGTTTGGACTCCCCTTGTAAGGTAAACAAATGTGTAGTGATTAGAGCAGCAAACTCCTTTCCCACTGGACCTGGACCTGGGCCATTCAAATAAGAGTGGCCAAAGTATAGGTTTTTCTCCTCCACGTCACATAACTTAAGTTCCTTGTGGCCTTCTAGGTCCTCAAGGGAGGCCCTTTGACTGAATCCAAACTTCACAGAACAAATCTCCTTAATAAAAGGATTTGTTCTGTAAAGCTTGGACTCAATCAAAAGGCTGCACCCAAGGACCTAGAAGGTCTCACGTGGCCTTAAGGCTGTAGGTTTCCCATGACTGTATGACCAAATGAGATATTTGGGTTTTGGTGTTTTTTTAGGCAATTGGGGTTAAGTGACTTGCCCAGAGTCACACAGCTAGTAAGTGTCGAGTGTTTTGTCTGAGGCCAGATTTGAACTCAGGTCCTCCTGACTTCAGGGCTGGTACTCTATCCACCGAGCTACCTAGCTGCCCCCAAATGAGATATTTGAATTCTGGACATTCTTCCACAAGACTGGAATTCAAATTCTCCACAATTTCCATTTCTTGGACTAAAAAATTGTGTTGATGTTTTTCCACCATTGGATCCAGCAAATTTCCCCTCCTCTGTGCAGAAGACTAGATGATACCACTCCTTTCTCTCCAAGAGTCATGCGATGGAGAGGCTTTTCGTCTTGTAGCCAGTTCTTGGGCTCCTATGTGGGTCAGAGTGCAGTGGGAGAGCTGGTTCAGAGTCAGTAAGAATACCGAGAATACCAAGGCTGGAGTCCTTCCAAGCAGGGCTTTATTGTTGCAAAAGCAAACGGAACCAAGCAGCTCAGGATACTGGTTGGTTGGGTAAAAGGGGAATGGGGACTTGCTGCTATCAGAGCTGAAGGGGGAATGACTTATGGAAATTTGCTATGGCATAATCTTGGTGCTATGCAAGCCAAAAGAAGACTTGTGCCTGCGCTTTACTGGGTCTTCCGGGTGGCTATTACGAAGTGGCTATACTTTCACTCTTGAGAGTCGATTCAACATCATACTCATGAGATGTTAATGGAGGCTTTGACATCACATAAGTTACTATCAGGCATTAAGGAGTGTCATTGCACTTGCATGGTCTTGGGAAAGTCCCTTGACCACAAGGTCACTGGTAATAGGGTGGGCTATGGAGTGGTAATGTTGCCTACTCAGCATATGGGGGAAAGGGCTAAAAATATAGGAGAAAGGGTTGCCTAATCAACATTTAGGGAAAGGATGGGGCCTCCATGCTTTGGGGGAAAAACAGGACTTTGCTATTCTGACTCCACTAGGCTGATCAGAGCATGGGAAACTGAAATACAATATACAACATACATACACACATATGTATATAGATATAGATACAGATATATGTGTCTATCTATATGTATGCATATGTGTGTGTTGTTGTTCAGTCATTTCAGACTCTTTGTGACCCCATTTGGGGTTTTCTTGGCAAAGATATTGGTGTGGTTTGCCATTTCCTTCTCCAGCTCATTTCATAGATGAGGAAAAAACTGAGGTAAACAAGATTAAGTGACTTGCCCAGGCTCAAAGGCCTAGTGAGGCCAGATTTGAACTCAGCTCTTTCTAACTCCAGGCCTGACGCTCAATCCACTGAGCATAATATTACTTTCCCACAATCAGTCAAAACCTAATTGTCTCATCCAACACAGAAAACTATTATTGAGTCCCAAAGACTAATTACTCACAACTCTAGCATCTCAGTAACTTCTTAATTAGAGTATTACCGTGACAGTTGCATGGTCATCCATAGGGCTAGATTGACTTTTCTTGTGTTTCCTTGAAAAAATATTTTGAAAGCAGGTTAGTATAAGATATCAACTTTATATGAAAGGACTGCCTATTTAAACCTCTTCACCTGGCCCAAGGACTTTTCTGCCTTAGACTCTGAAATCACTTGGCAGAATGTTACCAAAAAGAAAAATGTTTCTTCTTGGCCCGGCATCAACACATTTATTTTAATAGCTCCAGATGTACCTCTAATGGGAGTACCAGTCACACAAGCATTTGCTCATGCAGTAGGAATAAATATATAAAACCTGTGACCCATTTCTGAAGCTATAGAATCACATTTTGTGCCTTCTTCATAGCACTGTACTGTGGGTGATTGGAGTATTATCGTGGATTTTTTATGGATTAAAAAATATAACGCTCAGAGAGATTAAATGGCTTGTTCACCATCAGATAGCTAGTTCAGTGCTGGAGTCAGGGTTTGACCCCAGGTCAGAAGATTATAGATTTACTGCTGGTAGTTTAACCTTTTCCTTTCACTCACAAGGAAATGAGGACCAAAAAAGTTAGTGCCTTGCCCCCTAGGTCACACAGATAATAAAAGGGAGCATTTGAACTGAGGTCCCCTGCCTCCAAGTCTAGTTTACTTTGCACTGTCCCATGCTGCCTCATCTTCCTTCTGGTATGCCACACTGCCCCTAATGTAGGGCTCTAACATACTTTTCAGAATCATTCTCCAAGCACTCCCCTTGGTATTGACACAGTCTTTCCAGGTCTGGGTTATTATTGAGCCTTTCTCTTGGCTTAAAAGATTAGATTTCCCCTCCCTCTATGCCAAACTCTAGGGTAGTGAGATGCTATTATATGTGGACCCCGGAGGATGACCTAAGGTCCAGCAAGCAATTTTATATAAGTTAAACATGTGCAGTCATGCAAAACATTATCATCTTAGTCATTTTGTGAAAGAAAACACAAACAAAAAACACAAAAAATAAAAATAAAAAACGGTATACTTCAATCTTCATTTAGACTCCATCAGTTCTTTCTCTGGAGGTGGACAGAATTTTTCATCCTAAGTCAGTTCAAAAAGGAATTTGTACACTGTGTTAAATGAGGCCAAAAATTAGGTAAGAGCAGCTTTGTCACAGCTCTCCTCCCCATCACCTCCTTATTAGATTATCAAATGATGACAGGGACCATCTTTTGTTTCCACTTTGCATCCCCAACACTTAATAGAGGATCAGGAGGTAGTAGGAACTTAATAAATATTTATTGAATTAAATTAGCTTTTAGAGTGTGGAGTTTCAAAGTTCTTCTCTAATAGGTCCTTAAGAGGAAAATCCTTAATAGGCCTTTTCACCACTTTCCACTTTATTATCTCTGTTATAAGTCAGTCTTTAGGTCAAAGGTCTCTGGACAGGGTGCCTCCAGCCATTGCAGTTCTGTCTTCATGTATGTCTCTGGCTGCAGGAGGTTGAAAGCTGTGCTGTTTTCAGATTGGAAGAGCTCAAATTGGGACTGGCATGGCTTCTATTAGATCCCTGTGGCTATCAGCGCTGTTCTCTGTACCCTATCCCACTCCAAACAGGTCCAGGTATGTGCCTCCTATAGAGATTTGCCTCTTTGTCATATCTTTCAGCTCTGGATATCTGTCCCAGAGTCAGTCTTTTTGAATTATGCCATTTTTTGCCCTTTCTCTATTCCCAGAAAAGGCCAACCATCATAATCACCCGTTTTCTAAGGTTCCAGGTCAAAATGAGTATTATCAGCATATAAATGGCATAGGATATAAAATAAATGATAGACAGATACCCAATAGACAGACACAGTGACAGACACACAGACAAATAGCTACACAGATAGATATACACAGATGGACAGATAGACACACAGATTCACAGACAGATAGACATAGATAGATAGACAGGGCCAAGCACTGGTAATGGATAAGGTCCTGGATTTACAGTGAGGAAGCCTGGGTTTGAATAGCACTTACTAGCTTTATGATTAAAAACAAATTACTTAGAGCCCAGATTTCCACATCTGCAGAATGAAAGTAATAATCTTGGAACCGTCTACCTCACAGCATTGTTGTGAGTAAACTGCTTTGCAAACCTTAAAACTCTCTAGAAATGTGACTCAATACAGTTTGGACATGTTGGAATCAGTATCCTAATTTTCTTTCTTTCTTTTTTTTTTTTTTTTTTGTGAAGGCAATTGGGGTTAAGTGACTTGCCCAGAGTCACACAACTAGTGAGTGTTATGTGTCTGAGGCCAGATTTGAGCTCAGGTCCTCCTGACTGCAGGGCTGGTGCTCTATCCACTGTGCCACCTCGCTGCCCCCCAGTATCCTAATTTTTGATAGGGGAAGTTAGTCCAAGGGGAACGTCAAGAGTGATACTCTGAAATATAGCCAGAGAGGATTCCTAGAAAAAGAAAAGAGAGATCTAAGAATATGGCCACATAGGGAAATTATCAATCAGCTTTTAGACGTACATAAAATGGAAGCAGGGGCTTGCAGGTAATTGCAAATGAATAGGAAAGAGAAGCCATGCTCTGTAATAATAATGTCAGGAGTGCTGAAGCCCAGAATGAGCTGAGCCCTGCACCAAACGCTAAGGACAACAAAAAGGACTATTTTTTTCCCCTGTTTGTTTAGCTGTGTTTGAGGCAAGAGAAGAATAAAAGCAATTATATAATCATTGCCTGGGGCAGATGGAATAATAATCATGGTTGAGAAGACCTAACTACTCAGTTTGCATTTTGCTTCTGTTTTCTTTTCTAGGGAAGGTTCAAATAAAATGGTTAACAGTAAGTTGAAACCCAAGACCAGTAGGGAAATAAGAGAGCACCTGGTTGCCCTCATTGAGTTTGTTATGGGACAGGAAACAGGTAGAACTGGGGAAATGTGAGCTAGGGCCAGTCCTGGCTGGTGTTGTGGTGAGCCAGGAAGTCGTGGGCCAAACCTGGAGGAGGATGGGACAACTTTGCCCCGCAGTAGATTAATCTGCCCCCTATCCCCCCACTTTTTCCCTCATCACCACCACCCCCCCTCCTCCCACCCCTCCCCATGGACCCTCTGGACCAGGAGAGTATAGAAGGAGTTTTTGGACTTTGGAGTTTGAAAATCTCTTTGCTGAGTCTGTTTAACCTTTTTGTTGGTGACTTTTATCAGTTAGTTTATATCTTCCTGAACTGCTTCTTGAGAACTGCTTTTTTTTAAGTAAAAGCTCGATTTGTCTGAACCTTAGTCCCGAGCGATCCACTGCACCAAATGCCAGTATTAAGACAGAACTAGCAGGTGATTTCTTAGCCCAAGTCTGTGACCTTTGAGTGACCATGCAGAACAGAAAGGCCACTTCAGCGCTGCAGAAGGGCCAATGCTGGCCCAATTTTAAAAGGGGCCGGGAAAAGAATCTACAAACTATGAGTCAATGTGCTTAATGTATTTCTGGCGAATTTAAAGGCTTTTTTTTGTTGTTGTTTTTCCCAACTACATGTAAAAACAATTTTTAACATTAGTTTCTTGAAATTTTGAGTTCCAAATTCTCCTCCTTCCTCCCTTCCTTTCCCTCTCTGAGATGGCAAGCAATTTTATATAGGTTATACATGTGCAGCCATGCAAAACATATTATCATATTAGTCATTTTGTAAAAGAAAACACAAACAAAAAACACGAAAAAAATAAAATAAAAAATGGTATACTTCAATCTTCATTCAGATTCCATCAGTTCTTTCTCTGAAGGTGGACAGAATTTTTCATCCTAAGTCTCTGTTGTGGAGTTTTTTCAGTCATGTCTGATTCTGTGACCTCTTTTGGGGGTTTTCATGGCAAAGATACGAGAGTGGCTAGCCATTTCTTTCTCCAGCTCATTAAAGACTTGAGACTTAATTTCATTTCCCTGTTGCCCAGAGAAACAATTCTGAGAGATAAAATGCTAAACCAGTTCACAAGTATTTGTTAAGCTTTAACAATTTTCCAGGCAATGTACTAAACAAAACATAAGGTCCCTGCCCTCCAGGAACTCATCTTCCCAGGGAGGCACGATGTGCCAATAACTATGTACATGCAAGACATCTACCAAGTAAATGAAAGGTAATCACTGGGAAAGCTGGAGGCCTCCTACAGAATGTGTAATTTGAGGTAAATCTGGAAAGAAGCCAGGGAAGCCAAAAGGTTGAGGTGAGAAGGAAGAGCAGCCAGCCATGAGAGACAACCAGTAAGAAGACAAGGAGTTAGGGGATGGAGTGCAAGGAACAGCAAAAAAAAAAAAAAAAAAAAAATAGGGTCACTGGATTATAGAGTACATGTTGTTATTCCGCCATGTCCTTCGTGACCTCATTTGGAGTTTTCTTGGCAGAAGTACTGGAGTGGTTTGCCATTTCCTTCTCCAGCCCATTTTTATAGATGAGGAAACTGAGACAAACAGAGTGAAGTGACTTGCCCAGGGCCACACAGCTAGTAAGTGTCTGAGGCTGGATTTGAGCTCAGTTCTTCCTGACTCTGGGCCCATTGCTCTATCCACTGGGCTATCTCGCTGAGTACATAGAGCAGGGGTGGGGAAGCAAAATGTAACAAAACTGGAAAGATAGGAAGGAGGAAAGTTGTAAAGACTATCAAATGCCAAATAGTATTTTATATTTGATCCTGGAGGGGATAGGGATCTACCAGAGTTTACTGAATAGGGCCATTTATTGGTTTATTGGCCAGATCTTTGCTGTAGGAAAATCATTTTGGCACCTGGTTAGAGAGAACAGAGAGAGTAGAGAAGCAGAGAGAGGCTAGACGGAGGGAGACCCCCCCAGGGGCTATTGCAATACTCCACGAGGCCTGCACCAGGGTGGGGACAGCTTTAGAGGAGACAAAGGGGAGTATATTTTGAAAATGTGACAAAGGTAGAAACGACAGGACTTGGCAACAGAGTGGAGAGAGGAGTGTGGTGAGAGAGAATAAGGAATTGAGGATGACACACAGGTTGAGAGCCTCAGTGACTGGGAGGAAAATGGTGCCCTTGCCAGGAATAGGGAAGTTAGGAAGATTGGAGGGTTTGGGGGGGAAAGATAAGGAAATGGAAGTCTATTGAGGTAGTGACGTGCCCAAGGTCACGGAGATCCTTAGTGGCAGAGCCAGGATCCATACTCAGGTCCTGCAACCCCAAATTCAGTGTTCTTTCCACTGTACCGCACTGTCTCCCTGAGTGAGACATGAAGTAAAAATTATCCGTTCTACTCACGGAATGCCAATATTTCCTTAAGGATGCTTTAAAGAAGGGGCAGCTAGGTGGTGCGGTGGATAGAGCTCCAGCCTTGGAGTCAGGAGGACCTGAGTTCAAATTTGGCCTCAGACACTTGACACTTACTAGCTGTGTGACCCCAGGCAAGTCACTTAACCTCAATTGCTTCCCCAAAAAGCAAAAAAAAAAAAAAAAAAAAAAAAAAAAAAAAGCTTTAAAGTCCTGAAGTAACTTCCCAGGAGTCACATCGGCAGTAAGTAGCAGTTGCAATTCGAACTATATCCTTTGACTCTAAATATTGCCAAAATTTCATAAAAGCAGGGATTTAAAAACTGAATCTTTGTTGGGATATAAGGTGTATTACCATTGGCTCAGACTCCAATAGAACTTGGTCTCTGCCAATAGTTAACAAGTCCTCTTCTAACTGACACATTTCTTCAACAACTCTAATTAACAATTGTTTGATTCCAAAACCATTTATTAAGCTCTTACAATGCAAATCATTCTCAGCTGCTTAGTGACCAACTGCTTTTGATTTTCTTGGCTTAACTGTTAGAACAGAGTTTACTGGCAAAGTAAAAGAAAACATAGGAAGACTTCAGAACCTTGATCAGTGCAGTGACCCAATGGGACTTCCCAGGTCTGAAAAAACGAAACCTCCACCTGCCTCTCACCTCTCTCCAGAGGGGCCGCATTCTCTAGGTGTGAGATGAAGCAAACATGACAAAGGTTTTGATTTATTTTTGTTTAAATATATTTCTTTGTTACAAGGAATGATTCTACTGGTGATAGGGAGCAGTAGAGAATGATGGGGCCTCAACAAGAAGTGACAGCAATGTCGTTTAAATAAAACATTTAAAAATAAAATAAAAAGATTGTTGAGCAGAATGCTGGCTTAATAGCTTTGAGTATTTTCATCTCAGCCTCAGCCTCTTGTCACACATTCCCCAGGGCACATGATTTGATAGTCTCCTGGGTGAGAGTGGGTTAGTTTTGACTGTAATTGGGATAGGAATGCTACCTTATTTCCCTAAGGCGGTCTGCCTTGGCACTCTATGATGCTCATTTTCAGAGTCCAGTGATGTTGCAGAGGCAGAGAAAAGGGAGATCTTCCTGCCATTTCTTGGAGCAGCTACTACTGAGGCTTAATCAGTTTGGAGTTAGGAAATGTCATATCATATTCTTAGGTCTAGCCAGTTAGTGACCCATTCTCCCACTCTCCATTTCCTGTGAAGGACATGATACAGCCCATTAGCCACATTTAGACAAGAGTTCCTGGATCTTCCCTCACTAATGCTTTTATCAGGAGACACTGACAAATTGCAGAACTGGCAATTTTCCTTTCCATGGTTCTAAGTGCTAATGAACAGTGGGAAGGCCAAGAGATAAACAACAGGAGATAGAAGAAAAAATAAAACAAGATTTCTGAATTACACAGAAACTCCCTTACTACTTCTCCTGAATGTGACAGGTCCCACTCTTGTTAGAGGATGTAGTGTGGGGTAGCTACCTTGAAAAGAAAGAGGTAGGACACTGTGCAAAACTGCCCTGGGTAACTGCTCTGGGCCTCAGTTTCCTTCTTTATAAAATGGGGGCATTGTTCTAAATGATCTGTATGATCCTGGGACACCCACCCCTGAAGCAGGGGCAGAAAGAGGTGACTCAAGAAAAGCTTGAGAGGTTTGATTCACAGCCCTCGGGAAGAAAGGCAATCCTTGGGGATAAAGATTCGGGTGGGGCTATGGTCCAGCTCACTAGGAAATGCCAGGCGGGCGAAAGGGAATCAGGGAGGGAACAGCTTTAAACCCTTGACACAGTTCCTGCTGGAGGGGCGGGGTGAGCGCTCAGGTTTAGTTGCTACCAAGAACCCTGATTGCTTGGACGGCTCCCTACTGTGCACCCCTTTCTATATCAACTGGCAGGGCACCGGCTGAGTCTGAGTCAGACCAAGACTGACCGCACAGGTAGGGATCCCCGACCCGCTGCCTGCGGAGGAAAGGGAGGGAGGGGAAGGAGGAAGGGACCCGGCAAAGTGGGCAGGGAGTCAGAAGGAAGCGGGGAGTCGCCGCTGAGGTCAGGGGCGCCCGGAAGAGACTAGCCCAAGCTAGTGGATCGGGAGAAGAAGCACTCAGGCAACCCTGAGCCTGCTGGTCAGAGCGCACCTGCCGCTGCGGCTCCCGGAGGTGTCTGCTGGCCAGTCTCCCGCCATGCCCCTGGAGTCCTGCTTGCACGTTCTCTCATCTCGCTTCCCTACCCTTAACCCTGCCTTGTTCCGCAACCGACAACCTCCTCCCCTTCTCATTCCCTGTGCCAGGTACACCCACCTCCGGACGCACGCACTTGGGCTGACTGCCCTCCGCTAGCCAGGTTGTGAACAAGGGCCCCGTGAGATCATAGATTTAGAGATAGAAGAGACCTTAGAGGTCACCCAATTCATCTTACAGATGAGGAAACTGAGGTCCACAAAGTCTATAAACATTGAATAAGTACCTACGGGGTTTGGCAACACATTGCTAATCGCTGGAAAAGACAGTCCCTGCTCTCGAGGATTTTGCAGACTTAATTCAGGAAAACAACGTGAAAAAGACTAGGATCAAACAAGCGATATAAAGGAAAAATCACGAAAGGGAGGTAGTAGCCTTAAGGGGTTTTGGAAAGGCTATAGAAGGTGGGACTTCAGCTGAGACTTGAAGGAGACAGGTAATCCAGGAGGTGGAAATCAAGAGGGAGGGAGATCCAGGCATTCGGGAACAGCCGGTGAAAACTCCCAGAGCCGAGAGCTGGAGTGTATTGTTAGCCAAAGAGCAAGGAAGCCAGTGTCACTGGATGAAGATTACATGGAGGGGAGTAAGATGAAAGAAAACTGGAAAGGTAGGAATGGGCCAGGTTATGATGGGCTTTAAAGGAGAGCTTTTAAGTTAGGAAGAGTGGTGTGTTTGGTAAGAAAGTTAGTAAGTTTGTTTTGGGACGTGAGTTTTACTCACTGTCACACAGGTAGTATCAGAGTCAAAATTTAAACTAAAATTAAACTAAAGTCCTCTGACATCAAATACGGTGCTCTCACCGTATCATAATGGGGGGAATACTGCTTCTCCCCAGCCCGCTCACACACCCATCTGTGCTGTCTGTCCTGCATTCTCACTGAGGCTTGGGGTCTCAGAGTTTAAACACGCATTCCTTCCTTGTTGTTAACAATAAGAGATGAGTGGAAAAGTCTCAAAAAATTGGAAATTGAAATGTGAAGAGAGGTGGAATGTCAGCTGGGCGGGGTTATAGAAGAACCTGGAACTTGGTCCTTTCTGGATTTGAGTAGGCTAAAGGACCACCTAGCTAGTCTTGGATTTCATTTTAGTTCAGAAAATAGGTATTTTCACTGCACGAAAAGCAATATAGGGCCCAACACTCCCTCTCCTCTTCTCTCCACCAAATCTATTTCTTATGATCTGGCCCAGGAGTCAAGGACTTAACATTTGGCAGGAGCTCAGAGAAAGGATTTTTTGCCCTTTTAGCTTTTAGACTCAAAGCTGTTCTGCTCAGTCCTGGAGTTTTGACTTAACACTTTCTCATGAATCCCTAAGGGAGTTAGGTTGGAAGTCCTAAGGACCCAGACTCGTTTCTAAGCAGCAATCCTCCAAATCAGGCATTTTCAATTGACCCAGGAACCTATAATCTTCTGTTCAGAGAAAATTTATCAATTTTGTTGTTCAGTCATGTCCAACTCTTTGTGACCTTATTTGGGGTTTCTTGGCAAAAATACTGGAGTAGTTTGCCATTTCCTTCTCCAGCTCATTTTATCAAGGAGGAAACTGAGGCAAACAGGGGTAAGTGACTTGTCCAGGGTCACACAGCTAGCAAGTGTCTGAGGCCAGATTTGAACTCAGAAAGATGAGTCTTCCTTTTATCTGGCAAAACAGATTTAAGCTTAGATAAGAAAAACTCAAGTGTAGTTCTTTCTAAGGATTAGAGAATGGCTGAGATGACCCACAGACATGTTTCTGTGCCATAAGGTCATATACTTAAAATGTGTACCACCTCCTCCCCCAACCCAGCAAGAAGATAAAGATTTGAGACTGAAAGTTTGGGATCCCTGGATCCTTGAGCAGGCATATATAACCTTTTCTATATTTTTGACTCTATTACCAGGCTTATTTAGACTACAAGATAATTTGGTCTCAATGTTTTGTTTTCCTTGGACATAGGTCCTGGTAGTGTAAGATTTAGTCTTCTATTGCCTCATTTAAAATTCACAGAAACTAATTTTTCACTTGGTGAGTAAGCAGATGGAATTCTGCTAGTCTTCGTTTAAGCTGCAGTGGCTGACAAAGTCTTAGGGTCTCTGGCTCTGCCATTCCCTTTCTTGTGTTTGCTGGGGGAACCTAGGGACACCTGGATAGCACTAACCTCATGGATGCTTGGCCCTACCAGTTAAGAAGCCTCTGCCCAGACCCTCATTAACTTGGATTAAGTAGCACCTTCCTATCCTTTCAGTTTACCTGTTTTGTGGAAATTACTACTGGGCACAGAGTCAAGAGAAGTTGGGTTTCAATTCCCATTCCTGTCAGGAGCCATGTGGCCCTCCAAATATCAGTTTCCTCATCTGCCAAAGAGGGATGGGAATATTCGGACTTCTTATCTCACAGGAAACTCACACTGAGGAAAACACTGTGCAAACTTTCAAAAGCAGTATAAATTTGAGTTGTATCTTATAACTATAAAAAGAATGATTTGTCTGAAACACTGATACACAGAACTAGGAAGTGAGTCAAAGAGTAGAAAGTGACTTAGGGTAGGGAGTTAAGACAGGTGGTGGAATGCCTGAGAAGAAATGGTTAAGGTTAAAAGAAATTTTCCCCCAATGCAGTCCTTCTCATTATTCTCGTCATATCCTTTACTTCCTCTAAACTCTGACTTTAGAACTTAATACTTCAAAGGTAGCATGGCCTAAGAAGAGTGGGGCCATCGTCCTGATCTATATCTTGCCACTGGATCCAGATGGCTCTGGAGGAGAGAGTGAGGCTGATGACTTTGCACAGCCCTCCCTCACTTAAATCCAACTCACTTGCAAGTCAAGACACCTGCCTGATGTCACTCACTGGTCCTCTTCGAGAACAAAGAACAAAAATAAACAAACCTTTTCTAATTTCTCCTTTAGTGTATCTTATGTCTTGTCTCTCCAACTAGATTGTTCAAGAAGGGACCAACTGGGCCTGAGATTTTTTTTTTTGTTTCTCTATCACCCAGTAGTATTGAGCACTTAGTAGGTACTCAGTAAAGACTGAGAGATAATGATCATTTGGTTCCATCTTACAGATAATGGAAACTAAGCCAAAATCTTTTGGGATGAACCAAAAATTTCTCAGCTTTCAGCTTTCCCACTGTGTAAAGAAGTCCCAAGTTGGTAGGCTCTGTGAACTCTGATTTTGGTGATAGAGAAAATCTTCCCAGGCCACACAGGTCAACTGTCATTTCTTCTCCACAGCCAGCCACAAATGACTGAGGGATGTCAGCTATATAATGATCACAGTCCCTGCATGCAAAGGAAGATAAGGAAGAATTTGCTGATTAGAACTCAGTACACACAAAGAGAGCAACCCATCCCTCTGCCTTCTCTTTTCTCCTCTACTTCCCCATTTTCTTCCTCTGAATAAAATGAGGAAAGACTAGTCTGAGTTGCCTCCCAAGACCCAGATCCACCTCTCAGTTCAGGTTTAAAGTTTTCAGTCTTAGTCTCTCCTTAGTGTGCATTAAGAATTTTTCATATACAGAGTGTCTCAAAAGTCGTAGTGCAATTCTAAATTATTAGGTTTAGTGATATGTAGAATGTAGCTACTACAAATGAACCCATGATCTCCCATCTCACTTTCCTAGGTGTATGTGCCAGCCCTCTCATAGAGTGTCTTGCCATTCCCTTGTTCATAGCTATATATTTATGTATAAGATTAGGTCCTTAAAGTACCTCATTCGTTCAAGATGACATGAGGAATGTGTGAGTGTGTGTGTGTGTGTGTGTGTGTGTGTGTATCCTCCAAAAGGGGAAATAAGACAAAGATATAAAAGTTTTAAATTTAATCAAGTAGGGAACTTTGAGAAAGCAACAAAATTAAACTGTTAGAAATCTAAATAACTAGCTGCTAGTTTGGCTTCCAAATGTGTCTAAGGGGAAATACAGACTTGATTATGTTTTAGTAATACCGTTCTCCTATTTTGAAGTCCCTATCTGAAAATAATAAAAGATAGAAAGACTCATTTTATAAATAAGTCAGGCTCTCATGGATTTTAAGATTATTCTTTCAGTTTATGAATGACATTGTCCATAGCAGATACAGAGTTTTGGTAAAGTTAGGAAGAACGGGTGGTATGTAAAAACTGAAATTCTTTGAAGTTTCAGGTGAATTATGGATTCCTAATTGTTGTCCTTCTTATAGCTCTGTTGTTAGTAGGGTTAGACCTTATGGTTTGAGTTAGTTCTCACCACATGAACTAATTACAAAAGCCAATCTGATTAGATTTTGATAAGGTTTACTGAATTATGCAGTCTTATTACTAACAGGACTTAGCAGAATTACCTAGGAATCTCTACAAGTGACTTGGAACCAGAGAAGCAGATCTGCTAGGAGCAACCTGCTTCAGAGCTGCCCGGAGGATGAGGCCTATTCCAGAATGTCCAAGGGGAGATGTTCCCAGGAATCAGGGACTACATGGGATATCTGGGCCTCAAGATAAAATGTGCTGATTGAATGAACGTTGGGAGTGGGTTACCAGGTTACAAGGAGACTTCATGTTATTTAACATTGATGTTCATAATTATATTACTCTGGCCTTTGTTTCATGGTGCTATGTTTAGTCAGTTTTCTTGGTTACCTTGGTGATATGTAAACGTCCCCTCTCAGATTAGCATATGGTGAGCACTCTAAGTGGTTTAAACTGTAACCTGATTTAGTTTACCTATAGGGCCTAATTAATATGGTTTGTCTCCTTAAGGGATGTATGAGATTGTGATTCTTTTTATTTAAGTTTGTTCAACCTTTCTGACACTGAAAGAAACACGGGGTTATGATTTTGCAACACCCATAGCCCATGATATTTGTGCCTTTCAGGCAGTCTCTAGCTACCTTTCTTGTCCAGAGTCTAACTCCTCATGGAAGAAAACTGTGATAACAGGAGGCTGAGAGTGGGTGCCCTAACATTTATATATTGAACTGCTAAAGTCAATGGGCTGCAGATATGTTTTAGGGTACAGAACTTTCATTGGCTAAAGTATCTGCTTGTGGGTTTTCTCTTGTGTGTCCTCATGGGGATTGTGTGCTGTTTACGTTTACAGTACCTTCCTTGGCACAAAGAACTGATCCTCAAGCCAATTCCTCTATTTATAAGCAACAAAGATTGGGATGTTGCAAGTGAGGATACAGGACCAATATAGGTCTAATTGTGGCACTGCATCATGTGTATGATTAGCACCAAACGGGGGATTATTGTGTAGCTAGTTATTACCAAGTATATCCATGATCTTCTATCCCTCTTTGCTAGGTGTACATGCCAATCCTCTCCCAGAGTGGCCACAATACAGCTGTAATACATACCAACCTAAATACAGGAAAGAGCTATATGCACTTGGATCACTGACATAATATGAGCCCCTGCAAAAAAAATTACCTCCTCAGTTGCACCTCATCTTCTTAGTTTCTTGTATCTTCTGTTCGTGTGCCTCTGAAATTACTAATTTTCTTTACCACCTTCCCATCTACTTTATATTAACTTCTTGCATTTTTTCCTATCCTCCTGGATTTATGTCAGATCTATCCTGCTGCCCTAAAATGCCTTCCTCTCTTTTGGATATGACCTGTTTTCTTCCTTCCCACCTCGTTGATTCAATTCAGTTCAATTCAATAAACACATATTAAGTACCCTCTCTTTGATCCACCCTAAGCTGCTTCCTGCCTTTCTCTGCTCTCTTGTAGGTTCTTGAACAGTCTGACATCGAATTAGTGCTGAGACAACTGCATTCCCCAGATAACTATTTGGTCTAGATATTCCTGAGCTGGTCCCTTAAGCTTTGATCCTGTTGAGGCTGTTTGCTTTCGTATAGGAGGCCTTGAAGCCAAGACTAGAAGAAGCTTGACATAGTGGAAAGATCTCCACAGTTGGAGTCAAGGGAAATCTAGGTTCAAATACTTTCTGTAGAATTTATTAGCTGTGTGACCATTGGCAAGTCACTTAACCTCTCTGAGACTCAGTTTCCTCATATTTAAAATGGAGATGATAATACCATATAGTGCCTACTTCAACAGGGTTGTTATGAGGCTTCCACAAAACAATGTACATGAAGAATCATATAAATGTTAGCTACTGCTGTAATTTCTACTCCATGGTATAATTGCAAGAATAGACGATAAGCCCCTCAGATAAAATGTAAGCATGTTGAGAGCAGGGATGTCTCATTTGTGTATTTGTATCCCTCAGTGCCTTGAGTGTGGTTGGTTGGTTGGTTGGTTGGTTCTTTGTTCTCAAAGAGGACAAAAATGACATCATTATGTTAGGGTCAAGTTATAATGTATCTGACTGTGGCTGATCAGACCAGTCTGAGCTTGGAATGCTCTACCATGGGTCAAGCACAAACAGTCCATGTGAACTTTTGGGGTGGATTCTCTAAATCTGCATATCTTGCACTTCTTTTGAGCTACTTCAATTCTGCTTTGCTCATAGAGCACAGTATCTTTTTTGATGTGGGTACACCATGCTGGGCAGTCCTTTGCCAGCATCTCCCAGTCACACAATCAATTACAAGGTTCTTCAGAAAGACTTTGACAGTGTCCTTGTATCACTTCTCCTGACCACCACGTGAGCACTTGCTTTGTGTGAGTTCTCTGTAAAAGTCTTTCAGGCAAGCATACATTTGGCATTCAAACAACATGGCCAGCCTATTGGAGTTGCACTTTCTGCAGTAGAGTTTGAATGCTTGGCAGTTCAGTTTGAGAAAGAACCCTAGTGTCTGCTACCTTATCCTGCCAGATGATCTTCAGAATCTTTCTAGGATTATTCAAATGGAAGTGATTCAGTCTCCTGGCATGGCACTGATATATTGTCCTGGTTTCACAGGCAAACAACAATGAGGTCAGCACAATGGCTTTGTAGACCTTCAGTTTGGTAGTCAGTCTAATACCTCTTCTCTCCCACACTTTCCTTTGGAGCCTCCTAAACACTGAGCTAACTCTGGCAACCTGTGTGTCAACCTCATTATCAATGTGTATGTCCCTAGAAAGTATACTGCAGAGAGCAGCTAGATGGCACAGTGAATAGAGAACCAGCCCTGGAGTCAGGAGGACTTGAGTTCAAATCTGGCCTCAGATACTTGACCCTAACTAGTTACATGAACCCTAGGCAATTCACTTAACTCCAATTGCCTCATCAAAAAAAAAAAAGTATACTGCAAAGGTAAGTGAACTTATCCACAGTATTCAAAACGTCTCCATTTGCTGTAACCAATGGTTCCATGTGTAGATGGTGTGGTGCTAGATGGTGGAGCACCTGTGTTTTCTTGGTGATAATTGTTAAGCCAAAATTAGCACAAGCAACAGAGAATTGGTCCATTCTTTGTTGCATCTCAGCTTCAGAGATTGCATTGAGTGCACAATCATCTATAAACAAAAATTATGCACCAACACTCCCTCCACTTTAGCCTTGGCTTGTAACCTTTTCAAGTTAAATAATTTATCATCAGTGCACTAGCTGACCTTGGTACCATGTTCCTCCTCATTGAAGGTAGTTGGCAACACAGCGGAAAACATCATGCTAAAAAGCATGGGAGCAAGCACACAGCCTTTCTTCACTCCATTGGCAACTGGGAAAGCATGAGAGCATCATCCATTATCTAGAACCCGGGCAAGCATGCTGTCAAGAAATTGACATTCAATACTGACAGACTTCTCTGGGCAATCAAATTTTGACATAGTTTTCCATAAGCCCTCACAACTGACAGTATTAAAGGCTTTGGTTGGATCGACGAGGTTTATGTATAGACTTCTGTTCTGCTCCTGGCATTTCTCCTGGAGTTGTCAGGCAGCAAATACCATATCGACTGTTCCTCAGCCCTTTCTAAAGCCACACTGGCTCTCAGGTAGATGACCATCTTCCAGGTGAAGGATCAGCCTATTAAGGAGGACTCTGGCAAGAATCTTGCCAGCAATGACTAAGAGAGAGAGACAACCGCACCCCACTCCATGATTGTCATAGGACAATCTCTTTCCTTTACCTTTATAGAGATGGACTGGGGGATAACCTCCTCTTGCCATATAACCTGGAAAATTTCAGTCAGCTTTTGTGTGAGCAAAGGACCCCCCACCTTGTAAATCTCAGCTAGACTAGAATCAGCAACCAGGTGCTTTGCCGTAGGAGACAAGCCTAATGACATTCAAAACCTCTTTTTAAGTTGGAAATTTGGCTAGAGAGGTTATAGTAGGTAATTAATAAATGCTTGTTCATTGATTGCTTATTAAATTAGGAGATTGGACTAAGTGATCATCAGTTCTGAAAATGTAGTGATTTTTGATAAGTCTTCATAAATCTTACTGATCATTAAGATTAGGAGATAGTTTACTTATGATTTTGGGTAGGCAGCAGGGTTAGACTGTTCCAGAGGGAATTTGGGCACTTCTCAGAATCCTAAAATCTCAGACTTTCAAGATACCTCAGAAATCATATAATCCAACCCCCTTGCCAGTGATGGGGATACAGATCCTTAAAAATAAAATAAAACAAAACAATCCCTACTCTCAACAAGCTTATATTTTATAGGGGAAATATTATGCACACACACACATAATATACACAAATGTGTACAGAATGAATACAAAGTAAATATATATATGTTTGTGTATACATATGTATGTGTACATAGATGTGTGTGTGTGTGTGTGTATAAAATACAGTGTAGTTAAGGTGTAGAGCATTAGCAATTATGAGGTGTCAGAAAAGGTTTCCTATTGAATGTGGTGCTTGAACATAATCTTGAAATAAGAGATTATGTCGAGGAGAGGTGAGAAGACGGCCAATGGAAAAAACATGGAAATTGGAGATGCAGTGTCATTTTGAGGAAAAAAGAACAGGCCAGTTTGGCTAGGTAACAAAGTGTGGGGCAGGGAGCTATGTCCAGTGAAGTTGAAAACATATGTTGGGCCCATGTTGTGAAGGATTTTAAAAGCTAGGCAGTAGCTGGAACTTATTGCAAAAGGAAGTGACATGGTCAGATATGTGCCTCAGGAAAAACTTTGGCTGTTACGTACAAGGTGGACTGTAGTAGAGAAAGATTTGAGAGGAGACCAATTAGAATGACATTGTTAGAGTCTAGGTAAGAAGTGATGAAGGCTTGAACTAAAATGGTAGTTGTGTAAATAGAGAGGGTAAGAAGCACAAGAGATGTAAAGTAGAGGCAGCAAGATTTAGCAAGATCAGATAGGAGGAGAGGGAGAAAAAGGGAGAATAACACCAAGGTTACAAAACTAGGAGACTAGGGAAATGGTGGTGCCATTGACAAAAGAAAAAGGAAAGCTTGGATGAGAAATAAGTTTGGAGAGGAAGGATAATAAATTCTGTTTTGGACATGTTGAGATGGCTTTGTTTCTGCCAGCTTCTTCCAGCTTAGTGTCATTCATACATTTGAAAATGTATCTATCTGATACAGCCATCTATCATATACAGTTTGTTTGTTTGTTTTTAAGTGTATCTATCTGATTTCCTCTGAGTTCCCTTCTTTTTGTTATGCTTCAATACCTTCTTTTCATTCTCCAATGACAGCAGTTTGTGTAACAGTGGAATTAATTGTTTGTTTTTTGTTTTTTTTAATGTTTCATAGAATTTACTGATAAAATCATCAGGTCTCAGTTTTTTTTTTCTTTGAGAATTCACTTATTTCTTGTTCTCTATTTCTGGTTCTGTTATTTGGGGCATTTTATGTTTTTGCATCATCCATATTATTAAAGTAACCAATTTTGAGGAATGTATTCAACAAAATAGTTTCTAATAATTTCTTTTATTTCTTTTTAAACTTTCATGAATTCTTCTTTCTCATTTTTGATATTGGCAATTAGATTTTCCTCTCTTTTTTAAAAATCAAATTAGCTACCAGTTTGTCTATTTTATTTTTCTTCCCCAAAACAGCTCTTATTTTCATTTAATTTTATTCTCTTTTTTATTTTCAGAATTTCTTTTCTTGTGCGTCACTTAAGATTTTTTTATTTGTTGCTTTTCTATATTTTTTGTCACATGTCCAATTCATTAATCTTTTCTCTCTTTCATTCATGAAAGTATTTAGATAAATAAACCTTTTTCTAAGGATTGATTTGGCTGCATCCTATAAGCTTTGTCATATTGTCTCTGTTGTCCTTTTCATTGATTAAGTCATTTAATGTTTCTAAGATTTATTCTCTGACCCACAAATTCTTTAAGATTAAATTATTTAACCTCCACTTAAAGTTTGTATCCTTTCTTCAAAGCCCCTTTGTTAATTATGTTTTATTTCAGCGTGGTCAATAAATGTGTGGTTAATATTTTCTTCTTTTCTACATTTGTTTGTGAGGTCTTTGTGCTCTAGTTTAGCCGACAATATGAATACTCCTTTCTATTCCCATTCAGTAATCCTTGAAGCTCTATCATATCTGACTTTTCTAAAATTCTGTTCTTTCTTGCTGGCTTCTAATAAGGGTATTTAATTGATACTTACTCCTCCCACCTCTTCCTTCAAGTCTGTATACTTTTATTACATGTCCCAATTATAACAAAAAGGGATTTCTACACCCTTCTTCCTCCTTTCTCCTCTACTATATTCCTTTTCCTTCTATTTTCTTTCCTCTCTTTTGACCACAAAAACAGATTAAAACCACCCCAAGGCTTATGTTTGTCTGATTTAACTCTTCTTGTGACTAATGAAAACAGTGTTTTGAAGGGATAATTGTTTCTTATCCCCCTCTTAGAATGTGAGCATTTCATCATTATATAGTCCCTTCCAATTATTCAGAAGTATTTATCTGGGTTTCTCTTGATAACATTTTTATATTTACATTTCAGTTCTACTGAGCTTTGATTTTTTTTTCACCAGGAATGCTTCAAAGTCTATTCCTTTAAAGATATACTTTTATTCCTATAGGTTTATATCCAGGTCAAGTTATTATTGGTTCTAAACCTCATCTTTTGACTTTTCCAAGATTTTTTTTTTTACTGTTTTCTTGACTATTCCAAGATTTCTTCTTTTTTATAGTGGTAACTACCAAGTCATGTGTGATCCTGACTGTACCTCCTTGGTACCTTAACTCTTTCTCTCTGGCTACTTCAGTATTTTTTCATCTCTCTCTTTTTTTTAAAATGCCAAGTAACTGTGATTTTTATTTTTTAGCATGCATTTTTTAAATTTATTTTTAGTTTTCAACATTCACTTCCATTAAATTTTCTCTCCCTCCTTCCTCTCCCTCCTCCCCAAGACAGCATGCAATGTCATATAGTCTCTACATATACGTTCATATTAAACATTTCACATTAGTCATGTTGTAAAGAAGAATTAAAACCAATAGGAGGAACTACAAGAAAGAAAAAGCAACAACAACAACAAAGAGCAAATAATATACTTCAATCTGCATTCAGACTCCATAGTTCTTTTTCTGGGTATGGATAGCATTTTCCATCATGAGTCTTTTGGAGTTGTCTTAGATCCTTTCATTGCTAAGAAGAGATAAGTCTATCAAAGTTAGTCATCACATAATGTGGCTGTTACTGTACACAATGTTCTCCTGGTTCTTCTCACTTCACTCAGCATCAGTTCATATAAGTCCTTCCAGGTTTTTCTGAAATCTACATGCTCATCATTTCTTATAGAATAATAGTATTCCATAACATTCATATACCACAACTTGTTCAGCCATTCTCCAATTGATGGACAACCCCTCAATTTCCAATTCTTGGCCACCATGAAAAGAAGCTCATCATTTCTTATAACACAGTAGGTATATGCGTGTAAAATTATTCTATACGTACCTCTATTTTCAGTTCTTTCTCTGGATGCAGATATTGTCTTTCTTCATTTGTCCTTTATAGTTAATTTGGGTATTTATAATAGTCAGAATAACTTAATTGCTCAAAGTCATTCTTAAAACAATATTGCTATTACTGTATACAATGTTCTCTTATTTGCTCATTTCATTCTTCATTATTTGTGCAAGTCTTTTTATGTTTTTCTAAAATCATTGAGTTCATCATTTCTTATAGCACAGCCGTATTCCATCACAATCATAAACCACAACTTGTTCAGCCATTTCCCAATTGACAGGCATCCCCTCAATTTCTAGTTCTTTGCCACCACAAAGAGAGCTGCTATAAATATTTTAGAACACAGAGGTTCTTTTCCTTTTTCCCTAATCATCTTTGGTAATAGACCTAGTAGTGGCATTGCTGGGTCAAAGGGAATAGGCAGATTAATGACTCTTTGGGCATAATTCCAGATTGCTGTTTTTCAGGCATTGTGCTAAGTGTTGGAGAGAATGAGGGATGGTATCAAGATACAGTATGAACTAGAAAAAAGAGACAGCTCACCCCAAATGGCCTCTATTTTCTCAGTAAAATAAGGCCTCATCTTAAGCTTTGAGGGGGAAGGGTAATGTTGGAAGTTTTAGGAGAGAGAAGGGAAGATTTGGAACCATTCCCGTGAGGAGCAAAATAATCAACTAGGGAGGAGTAAAAGGATTACTGCCATCCTGCAGTAAGGGTCTAGTTGAGGTTAGATTGTTAAGTTGTATGACTTCCTCCAGTTTTGTTCAGCAGCACTGTAAGTAGGAGGGGAGGAGGCCAAGGTCAGAGTAATTCAGGTCTGGAGTTTGGCAAGGCATGAGCAGCAAAAGGACAAAGGGATTTGAGAGTAAATGACAGGTGGAGTTGAACTGGTAAACTATAGGGCCAAGATTAGGAATAGAAGAAAATGAAGTCAGAGCAAGGGTAATGGCCTAAGAAAGTAATGAAGGGTAGAGAGGGATTAGAGGTCACCATGAGGCCAAAATTGATTCAGGAGGAGAAAAGCATAGGAAAAGTTGTAATAAGAGGATACTGATTAGATGGAAGAATGCCAGTGATCATTCATACAGCCAACATAACCAAAAGTCTCTATAAATCTCCTTTTCACCATTTTTATTCTATCCTTTACTGGTCTGAAAATCATTCTCCTTATGAGTGCCATGTGGCCCAGTGGAAAGATTGCTGGGCTTGAAGTCAGCAAGACCTCCCTGAGCTTGAATCCTTCCTCAAACAACAGCCATGGGGATACTGGGCAAGGTATTTAACTTCTCTCAGGCTCACTTCTACAATCTATAAAGCAGTGTGGACAATAAAAGCACCTACCTCACATAGTTGTTATGAGGATAAAATGTAAAGTGTTTTGCAAATCCTAAAATGCCATATAAATACAAGCTATTATTAAGAATATTATTATTAAGAATATTACTATGATTAGTAGTAGTAGTAGTATTAATAGTAAGTAAATAAGTATTATTAAAAGGCAAAAAGGTAATAGGAGTTTAACTGATCACTTTCTCTTGGTAATTACCTGCTCCATACAGTGATCCTCTTTCTTTATTATTGTTATTATCTTGACTATATCTTTTAAAACTTGGGTTATCCTTCATATTTTGCAGAAATCTCAGCTCATTCTGTACTTCAGCCTTCCTCAGACTTTTCTGAGAGGTCTATTCTTTTATATTTGTTCTTGACTGTGTACCACTGCTTCCACTTTCCATTTATGTCATTTTAAAATTTGCATTCATCAGAATACTTATTTGCCTGGTGACTCATGAGATGTCTTGAGGTTTTTATACTTTTTCAAGAGCTAGAGACAATTTTATAATGACCTGAGCAATCAAAAATCAGCCTTGTGGCAGATCATCAGCTGTAGTCCTGTGAGCTCTTTGGCCCAAAAGCATTCTGGTGGGTGGAGTTGGGCCTAGAAATACAGAGTAAACTCAACACTGACTTCCTTCTAACCCATACCCATCTACACCCTGCAGTTTCAAAAACAAATCCATTCTCCTGGCATTTCTACTCAAACACATGTTACAACAGCATCTGATTATCTGATCCTTCCTGGGTGCTTCCCCCATGTCAGGGTCATGGCAATTTTTCAAGGCAAACTTTGTTCTGGAGTCTTGAGATTCCTGATCCCTAAGGTACATAGTGTACACAATGCCTGGTACCTAGGACATATTGGGTGATGGACTGTGTGAGGGCTCCTGATATTGCAAAACTACCACCACACTCCCTTCCCTAGATACAGGCAGGGCCTTATCTTATTCTTCTTTCTATTCCGTCCCCTCCCACTCCAAACCTAACACCTTGACAGAGTAGACACCAAAGTTGTAATACAGCGCAGAGGGACCAGGGCCTTAACCCAAGATACAAAAATTCTGAATAGCTGAGCTTAGCCTCTAGTTAACAAGTTAGTTTAAAAAGGAAGTTATCAGCTTCTTTTTGGCTCTGTTCTCACTACTCCCCGCCACCCCACCATCCAATGATTCCTCCCTCAGAAGTATATTTCAGATGTTTCCATCCATAATTCCAGTGTACATGAGATTTCTTCCCCATAGATCCTTGTGCCCCAACATCTGAGGCCTCTCCTTGACGTGTCCCCGCCTCCTCTCAAGAGGGAGTCCCTAGGAAGCAGCTAGGTGACTCAGTAGGTAGAGCTGTAGGCCTAGAATCAAGAAGATCAGAATTCAGATCCGCTCTCAGATAATTCTAGTTGTGTGATCCTGGGCTATCCTCTGTTGGTCTCAGTTTCCTCAGCTGTAAAGTGGAGATAATAATATCACCTACCTCTCATGGTTGTTGTGAAGATCAAATGAGATAATATTTGTAAGGTGCTTACCAGTGCCTGGCACACAATGGCACTTAATATATACTTGTTTCCTTCCTTTGTTCTTAGGATGTCTTCATTCATAAAATCAGTGTCCCAGGGACTTTCTCAACACGTGTCTCAAGGTCCAAGGTCTCTCAGACTTGTCCTCGCCTTCCCTCAACTGAAGTAAATTGAATTAAGGGTGTACATTAAGCCAGATATCCTAGTGTCTAAACATTGCTCTGATGAAAATTAAATTGGTCTAAAAATATTTAATTAAATTGGCCTCGATTTGGCTGGCAAGCAACTGAATTCTTTGGCTCTAGAATATTTCCCCTTGTGAAATCACCTATGGGAAGAGGCCTGTGGCCTCCACTCCCTGGTTTTTATCCTGCTGCTTTCTTGAATGACTCCCTCCTCCCCCAAGAGCAATAGTAACAGCCAAATTGTGGTTGGACACAGGAGAGCAAGATCCAAGGAGGGGGACCAGGCTGGCCCCAGAATCCAGGCCAATCAATATTTAAGTCCCCACCATGTATCATCCACTGTTATAGATGCTGGGAAATGAAAACCAAGAGTTCCTGCCACCAAGGAGTTTACAATCTGCAGGAGGGAGAGAGGGGGTCCAATCAGGGGGAAATAAGGACATGTAAAGGATATATAAATAGACTAACCTCAACGTTATGCATCATACAAAGTGAAATGTAAAAGAAAAAAAAAGGCAAAGGGGAGGTCCAGACAAAGTCCTATAGGATATTTCTGGGAGAAGTGATAACTTTCTACCAAAGGGATCAGGAAAGTTTCATGGAGAAGGTGACACCAGAACTGGGCCTTGACAAAACACAGCACACAGAAGTGAGGAGGAAATGTATTCAAGGCATAAGGAAGGTTCCACCTATGCCAATGCACCGTGTTCAGAGAAAGTAGGACACAATGATGCCGTGGCAAAAAGAAAAGTAGCGTGAAACAGGGCTAAAGATAAGTGAAGGTCAGATTGTAGAAGTCCTAAAATGCTGGAGGGCAGCTAGGTGGTGCAGTGGAGAGAGTGTTGGGCCTGGAGTCAGGAGGACCTGAGGTCAAATTTGGCCTCAGACACTTCCTAGCTGTGTGACCCTGGGCAAGTCACTTAACCCTGTTTGCCTGTTTTTCATCTGTAAAATAAGCTGGAAAAGGAAATGGCAAATCACTCCAGTATCTTTGCTAAGAATATCTGAAATAGGGTCACAAAGAGTCAGACATGACTGAAAACTATAAACAATAGTAACAAAATGCCAAAACACGGATTTCATGTTTTATCCTGTAAGCAGTTGGGAGCCGAAAGTTTTTTGAGCTGGAATTCCTCCAGAGCAGGAATATCTGGGGTTGAATGAAATCCAAGGATGAAATCAACCCACAATTGAACCATCCAGCAGGTGCAATAGGGAAAATAGAGCAAGTTGGGCTTTTCCAAAATTCTACTTCATTTCTAGAGGACGGAAACATGATTACAGCCCATCTGCAAACAGGCTCAAAATCAAAAAACAAGTCAGTAAATGGCCTGGCTGAATTCCAAAGGAAATAATACGAAAGACAAGCAAATGTTCTGCTGTGAAGGCTGGAACCAGGAAGTACAAGGTGCCATGATCTGGAAATGAAGGGCACGCCTTGATCTTAGAACCGTATTTCCCTCTGACCTTCATCCTTCTGCCTGGTTTTGAAAAGAAACCCTAACCTAGGCCCATCCCTTCCATTTCACTTCTTTCCCCTCCTCCCCACCCCCATTCCCCATCAGCAATGGAAAAGGCAAATACGGCTAGTTGAGATTACAGTGAAAGATTCTCCAAGGAGATCCAGGCTTCCCCTTATTGGCTCTGTGGTTGAATGTCTACCATGGCCAGCGGTAAGTTAAGGCTTTCCAGAGTCAGCCTATATATAGGCTTATAGGATCATAGATCTAGAATTGGAAGGGGCCTCTGAATTCATTTGTCCAGCTGCCTCATTTTACAGACATGGAAACTTAGGCCTAGACATTTAAGTAACTTACCCAAGGTCACACAGGTAGTAGGCATCAGAGATGGGATCTGAACCTATAGTCTCACTTCAGAACCATCCCAGTTCTCACTTTGGCACAATCATTATCCAACTGGTCTTTCTATAATTTTTTCATATATCTATTCATGCTCAGCAACCAGAGACCACTGAGCACACACACCCTGCCTAATTTGCGTGTTGGTTATAATGAGTTTGAGGGTTCAGGGAAAGGAATATGTGGGAATCTCTAATTTGTTTCATTTTGTTCATTTTATTTGACTTTGGACTTTGAATCTGATGAGACTAATGCTATGTAGGAGCTGAGCTGAACATGAACCTAATCCTCAGTCCCCTTCCCATAGTTAAGCCATTTTTAATCGTGTCCAACTCCTCGTGATCCCTTTTGGTATTTTTTTAAGCAAAGATACTGGAGTGGTTTGCCATTTCCTTCTCCAGCTCATTTATAGATTGAGGAAACTGAGACCCAGGATCACACAGTTAGTAAGTGCCTGAGGTCACATTTGAACTTAGGTCTTCTTGACTTTAGGTTCAGCACTCAATCCACTGGGCTGTCATTTAACTACTTCGTATTTATTTGTATTTGTTCTCCTTATAGTTATAGCTATCAAGTTATCTGTATCTATAGCTCTCTATATATAGGGCTATATTTCTATATCTCTATTTACCTATATAGGTAAATATACTTTAGAGTGTATGCTTTAGAGTGTATGTAGGAGTTTTTTCATTTCTTGTATGTGTAACCCCAGCACCTAGAACAGTGCTCTTAATAAAAATCCTTGGAGGCCGATTAATAAGCATTTAAGTTTCTTCCAGCTCTAATCTATGATCCTATTATCTAGCCAGGGGTGGGGAACCTGCAGCCTCGAGGCCAGATGTGGCCCTCTAGGTCCTCAAGTGTGGGCCTTTGACTGACTCCAAACTTCACAGAAGAAATCCCCTTAATAAAAGGATTTGTTCTATAAAACTTGGAGTCAGTCAACAGGCCACACCCAAGGACCTAGAAGGCCACGTGTAACCTTGAGGCCACATGTTCCCCGCCCCTGATCTAGTTCAACCTGTTAATTTTAGGTGATTTGCTCAAGAGCCACGTCATTTTGTAGTTGAAGGAAGTGAAACTTAATAAATAATTTATTCAGTCATGAAGGTGAGTGACTCAACTCAGGGACAACGCTTCAGGTCAAACACAATTTCATTGATTCCAAATCCAGTGATTTGTCACTAGAAAGAAGGGAGAGATAATCCCTTGGACAACAACGGCCTTTCCTCCCATCCACGATACCAACCTAGAACCTTCTGTGCATTACATGGCTTCTCTGTTGCCTCCCAGCCACCCACAGGTTACAGCTATAGTCATTCCTGCTGACTGTGATACCTTAGACTTAAGGTTTCTAGACCTCAGTTTCCTCACCTAGAAAAAGGAAGAATTGGTCTATATCAGGAGTTATTAACCATTTAGTGTCTTTCAGTTAGCCTGGTGAAGCCTATGGACTTCTTCTCAGAATGTTTTAAAATAATTGAAGGAAATGCTAAATTTTGGTTAGAGGTTGATGAAAATACAGATGTAATTTTTTTTTCCCATCTATGTTCATGGACCCCAGGTTAAGAAGCCCTGCTCTAGATGATATTTAAAGGCCCTTCCAAGTCTAAATTTATGATCCTACAATGACACAAACATTCTATGTTTTCTCCTCAGGAACAGGCTCCCTATGCCTTCCATAATGTCAACCACCTAACCCATGTTAATTTATCGTAGGAAAAGGCAAAAAAAAAAATCACCCCTGTTCTAACCAAGGTGTTCCCTCAATCCATTTCCTTGTGACATAAATAAATTTTAGAAATAGGATTCCGAAAACATTTGTTATCAGACTCAGAAGAATCATTCCACTGTTAAAGTTTCTCAATCTGAGTAGGCTGTGGAGAGAGAGAAATTGATTTTAGGAAGATGGGAACTGGGATAGTATGAGAACAGATAGTATGAGGAAGAATCCTATGAGGATGTCTCCATCTCTGGTGCTTCAACATTGTTTGAATCTGTTTCCTTCAGTCTCAGAAAACTTTTATTTGCTTTGAGTTTTGCCTTCAATTTGGCACCAAACAAATCCTTCTCCAGGCCAATATTGTCCCAGGGTTAACTGCTGTTCTAAAAGCGGGAGATCATCACATTTCATTGAGAAGCTGCTGTGGGTAAGGCACTGTCAACAACCAGGATGAGAAACATGATTCCAGGCAGGCAAACGCCAGTAAGAGAGCTAAGATATGGGATGGGAAGCCTCCAATTTCTCTCCTGAAAGCCCTGACCAAATAGAAGCAGGCTGTGATTGTGGGTTGGATAGATGAACAGACCCTCTCCAAAGCAGGCTGGATAAATCACTATCATCCAGGACCCGTAGGCTAAGAGTACAGGAACCCTGTCTAATGCCATTTTAAGTACAACCAAATAAATGCAGGGTTGACAACTCAGGAATGGGGCAAAAAAATATTCTTTTCCCTAGGATATAATCCCCAACACCAACATGCATCTCTAGCAATTTATTGAAAATGGACATCTGAGAGACAGCAAGGGTTGCTTTAGGCAAGAATCTTGGGAGATATGAACAACAAAAAATTAATGTAAGTCATTTTTGCATGGCAGTGGAATAAATCTGTGATCGAATTGTTTCCTGATTAATTACATGGATTAGGGCCAAAGCTGAAGCAACCTCATTCTCCTTGCTTCCAAAGTACCTGAAAATGGGATGTAATCCACTGAAAATAGCCTGGGCTGAAGTAGTTGTGAAGACCTTCCCAGCTTTACTAGAAGCTGTGCTCATACATAAGCACAGAGAAATGTTGAAGCATTTTGCCAGCAAATCCTAATCATCCCATGTGTAGAGGTTATTTAATTTATTTTCATACCACATATTTTTGGTGTATCATGAACACATATACTTATTGATAGCTTATATTTCTTTCCTTGAATCTGCTTCTTTGTATACTTTGACTAGTTATCTATTAGGGAACGTCTCTTGTTCTTACATATTTGTATCAATTTCCTGTGTATCTTGAAGATCAGATTTTTATATCATAAATTGGCTACAACAGCTTTTTCCCAGTTCATTTTTTTCCCATCTAATTCTAATTGCATTGATCCTACTAGTGCAAAAACTTGTGAAACTGTATATAATCAAATTGTCTATTTTGTTGTCTATGGTCATTTCTAATTCTTGTTTAGTTAGGAACTGTTCCCCGTTCTACACTTAAAAAGGTATCACATTTCCTTTACCTGTAATGTATTTATGGTATGATGTTTTATATCAAAGTCATATATATATGTATATATACATATATATACTTACATACTAGACTCTTAGAGATTTTTTCTCAACAGACTATTTCCCTTCTTATCCCATTTGCATTGATTATGTATATAAGTTTTTTAAATTTACATACTTAAAACATATTATCTTTTGTGATCTCCTCTATCCTTGTTTGGTTAAGAGTTCTCCTTAGCCATAGTTTTTAAAAATACTTTATCTCATTCTCTTCTACTTTTTTAATAGTGTCACCTGTCAAACTGTCAAGCTATGCATCTATTTTGAATTTATTTTAGTGCATGGTGTAGATTTCTACAAGATTAGATTTCCACAAGATACATACAGATGAAAGCCAAGTATAAGTAAAAAAAAAAAAAGGATAATTACCAATCTTGGCATAATCCTGTAAGATCAGTGCCAGGGGTAATAAAGTTTGGAATGAGCTGAGTTCAGGAAGCAAAACTGAGAACAACAACAAAAAAATTTTAACTATATTAGGAGAAAAAAAAAACCCTATATCCTAGAAGAGGTCGTGCAACCATACTGACTAGATCCACTATAAATTATCTGAACTCAACTGGGCCCTAACCTTAGCAAGGCAATCCTTTTACTCCTCCCTAATCGATTCTGTATCCCAATTCCCATGGTGGTTTCTTTTTTCTCTTCACCACATACCACACCACACACTCTCACACTCTCCTCAGTTGAGGACCTCAACCTCACAGAAAAAACCAGACCATTCTCTGTAAGTTTCCTCTTTTTCCTTCCTTACATCTCCCAACCTCTTGACATCATCTCACGTTCTTTTGTCCTTTAGTCTCTGCTGAAGATGTCCTTCCCAAAACCAAGGCCAACCCCTCTTTGAGCTCATCACCTCCTGTCTCCTCCAGCACTATACAGAAGGAGGAAGTAATTACCAGGATCAAACCCTGCAAAACCTGTTAGGCCTTTATGTCATCTCACATCTGTTCCCCTCTAACCATTACCCTAATGTAGGCTTTCATCACCCCTTCCTGAATTATGGCAATAAACTTCTAATTGACCTCTCTTCTTCAAGGCCTTCCCCACTCTAATCCATCCTCCACATGACTCCAAAAGTGATTTTCCTAAAACACACATCTGACAATGTAAGTCCTCTACACAATAAACTCCAATGGCTCTTTATCATCAATGTAATAAAAAATAAACTCCTCTATTTGATATTCTAAGTGCTTCACAAACTGGTCCCTTGTCCTCAGAGGACTGGCTAAAGAATAGAGCAGTGGATCAGTGGAATAGGTTAAGACATAGTAGTCAATGACTATAGTAATCTACTGTTTGATAAACCCAAAGACTCCAACTTCTGGGATAAGAACTTACTATTTGGCAAAAACTGCTGGGTTGACTAGAACATAGTATGAAAGAAAGTAGGCATAGACCAACATCTTACACTGTATATCAAAATAAGGTCAAAATGGGTACATGATTTAGACCAAAAGAGTGATACCATAAGCAAATTAGGAGAGCAAGGAATTGTTTACCCGTCAGATCTATAGAGAAGGGAGGATTTTATGACCATGCAAGGGATAGAGAACATTATGAAATGCAAAATGGATAATTTTGATTATATTAAACTAAAAAGTTTTTGCACAAAGCCAATGCAACCAAATTAGAAGGGAAGCAGAAAGCTGGGAAACAATTTTTACAGCCAGAGTCTCTGATAAAGGCCTTATTTCTAAAATATATAGAGAACTGAGTCAAATTTATAAGAATACAAGTCATTCCCCAATTGATAAATGGTCAAAGGATATGAACAGGCAGTTTTCAGACAAAGAAATCAAAGCTATCTATAGTCATATGAAAAAATGCTCTAAATTACTATTGATTAGAGAAATGTAAATTAAAATGACTCTGAGGTACCACCTCACACCTATCAGATTGGCTAGTATGACAAAAAAGGAAAATGATAAATGTTAGAGAAGATGTGGGAAAATTGAAACACTAGTGCATTGTTGGTGGAGTTGTGAAGTGATCTAACCAGTCTGGACAGCAATTTGGAACTATGCCCAAAGGGCTATAAAAATGTGTATACCCTTTGATCCAGAAATAGCACTTCTAGGTCTGTTTCCCAAAGAGATCATTAAAAAGGGAAAAGGACCCACATGTACAAAAATATTTATAGCAGTTCTTTTTGTGGTGGCAAAGGATTGGAAACTGAGGGAATGACCATCAACTGGGGAATGGATGAACAAGTTGTGGTATATGAATATAATGGAATATTATTGTTCTATAAGAAATGATGAGCAGGAGGACTTCAGAAAAACCTGGAAAGACTTATATGAACTGATGCTGAGTGAAGTGAGCAGAACCAGGAGAACATTGTACACAGTAGCAGCAACATTGTGCAATGACCAACTTTGATAGATTTAGCTCTTCTCAGCAATGCAATGATCTAAGATAATTTCTTCAAGGGGACTCATGATGGAAAATGCTATCCACATCCAGAGAAAGAACTGGGGAGTCTGAATGCAGATTGACGCATACTATGTTCTCTTTTTTTGTTTTGTTTTTTCTTTCTTGTGGTTTTTTCCCTTTTGTTCTGATTCTTCTTTCACAACATGACTAATGTGGAAATATCTTTAATATAATTGTACATGTATAATCTATATCAGATTGCATGCTGCCTTGGGGAGGGGCAGGGGGGGAGAAAAAAATCTGGAACTCAAAATCTTACAAAAGTGAATGTTGAAAACTATCTTGGCATGTAATTGGGGAAAAAATAAAATACTATTGAGTTAAAAAAAAAAAAAGGTTTCCTCTGGAGGTAGTGGGTTTCCTCTGACTGAAGATCTTTACAGAAAGGCTGTGTGGCCACCTGCCAGGTCCTATGCAGTAGGGGATTCTTGCTTAGGTACATGCTGGCCTGGATGGCTTCTTAGGTCCTTTCAGACTCTGAGCTTCTGTGATATTGTGACTGTTTGTAATAGTCTAGTTTTATCATCAAAGGCCCAGTCTTCCTGAAAGTAGTTATGTAACTGTTTCCTCTCTTCTATCTGGCAGTTCTATTTCTAAGTATGCTCCTCTTGTTTTTTGTGTGGTTGTTGCACATAATCACAATGTTTACTACTATGAGATCAACTGGGATTGGATGGAAAGAACTGCTGGAGGTGTTGGGTAAAACTCTATATGGTGGCAGGTCCAGAGCCTGTGATATGGTTATATACCTGAGCCTGCTGACCTTCACCTCATTGTAACCCAGTTCTCCTATACCTGGTACTCATCCCCCACCCCTAGGTTAAAAACATTTTTAAAGGCTTCCAATTAAAGATTCATAAGAAATATTTCCCAATTTTTAAGGCCCTCATGCCCAGTGCTATATTTCCTTATTCTTTAAAAAATATTTATTGAATGTCCTTTACTGAAGACTCATGACTGTACCAAACTGGCCAAATCCTTAGAATGACTGTATTTAGCATAATTGGGTTGATTAGTCTTAACTGGGTTTGACTTTGGACCCATCCATCTCTGTATTCATTACTCTCTACTTACCATCAAAATGAATCTCAAATTTGTCCCTCATTCAGTTACCTAACAACTTCCTCTTCATCTTTTAGGTCCCTTGACACCATAATGGCAAACTTCAAGGGCCATGCCCTCCCAGGGAGTTTCTTCTTGATCATTGGGATTTGGTGGTCATTGAAATACTCACTCAGATACACAAGTCACAAAGGAAAAAGCAGAAAGCTGAACTACTACTACCGAAAGATTGAGATCATCGATGGAGGGGTCAGAGTCTTCTTTGCTATAGTTGGTAAGCAGAGACAGGGTACTTAGCCCCTGGGATTTCCCTGCCATATCCAGGACCTTCTGTTGCTATAGACACAGACACACACACACACTCCCTGCCTCTCACTCCACCAAAAGGCTAGAAAGTCGATGTCTTCCCATTAAAAGAAACACTGAAAATAGGAACTGCCGGTCATTCAGTGGTATACTCCCAATACCTAGCACAGTGCCCAGCACATATCAAGCGCTTAATAAAGGCTTGTTATATTGAATTTAATTCAGCTCCTAATACAAGTCTTCTCATGTTGGAAGGACCTGTCAGGGATTATACTTTGTTCTTCAAAGCATCTGGCATAAGTGGACTACTGTAATTATTATAATTATAACACATAAAATGTAGGACATAATACAATGAGAGGCAATGTGACATAGGATAGAAGGCCAGAACTGTAGACAGGATATTTAAGTTCAAGTCCCATTTCTTACTCTTACTAGCTGGGTCACCTGCACAAGGCTCTTAACCTATCAGTGACCCAGGAAACTGTCTTAGAGCTAAAAGTTGTAGATAAGATGCTGACCTGCACTAATCAAAGGAATCTCCACAATTAATCAATCAAGTTTTTATTAAGTATCCAAAATAGGAAGCAGCATGAGACAGTGGAAAGAGTACTAGATTTGGAATCAACAAACCTGAGTTCAAATCCCACCTAAGTCACTTGCTACTACCTGTGTGCCTTTGGGAAATTTACTTAACCTCCCTCAGCTTCAGTTTCCTTACCTATAAAATGAGGGAGATGTACTCTAAGGCCCCTTTCTCATTCTAGATCTGTGACGTAGCAGGTGTCCCAAAAGTCTTAATGAAGTTTTAAGCTTTAAATTAAGACTTTTGGGATACCCTATATATATGATTCTATAAATTTATCAAACATTGTGCTAGGATCTAAGGATACAATAAGAGTTCCCCACACTGCTGAGACTACAGAAATTATTGACCATCTCCTGTAGATGAAATGAATGAAATCATTACAATGAAATGAAATCTTAAACTTATAAATCATTCAACCAATAAACATTTATGAAATATCTCCTAATGTGCAAGAGACTTTGCTAAGCACTTAGGAATACAAAACAAAAATGAAACTCCCTGCCCTCAAAGAGCTTACATCCTATGAGGACACTGCCTCAGTATACTAAGCTGCTAGGACAAACCAAAGAAAAAGAACATAGTCTTTGCCCTAAGGGAGTTTAGAGTCTACAAGATTTTATTAGTGAACTTAAGAACTTTTATCAAGCAATAAATACAGGATTGCAATTATGCAAAGTGAGTCAATGACTGCTGAGAAGATTCTAAATGAAAGATATTTAGGGTCAGTTTTAGACTAATCGACCTTTTACTTTCACTTATTTCTCATAGTATGCACTTGAAAAGATTGGGACTTTGAGTGGCTAACATCCATATCATTAAGCACTTCCCACATCCCAGGCAAGAGAGGCAGGAGGGTCAGTGGGGTAATGAGTGGACAATCAACAGAAGGATTCTATGGGAGCTATTAAAGAACCGTTTGTGAACAGTTTCCCTTTCCCAAAGACACCAGACTGGTTCAAGTGTTGTTCCTCTCCTCCATCGTCTGGGGAAGACCTACAGTGGCAACAACTGAATCCAGTACGACAAAGCATTTATTAACCATCTACTGCTCTGTGCTATATGCTGGAGACAGCAAGTCAGAATGAAAAGCCATGCCTGTACTCAAGGGGCTTACATTCTACTTGGGGGGATATAACACATAGATAAGTAAATAATGATAACTGGAGAAGGGAGAAAGCTCTAATAACTGTAGAGATCAAAAAGGTGAGATGGTCCATGAGCTGAACCTTAAAAGAAACTGAGGATTCTAACAGGTGGAGGTGAGAAGGGGGCATATCCATGATGTGGGGGAACAGCCTGGCCCAGAGGAGGGAGTTTACATAGTGAGTTCATGAAAGGGATTAATGCAAAAGTCTGGAAAGGGAGGCTGGAGCCAGTTTGCGAAGAGCTTTAAATTCAAAGCTGACAAGTTTGTATTTTCTTTCTAGAGGCAATATAGGGAGACATTGAAGTTACTGAGGAGGGGAATGACATGGTCAGATTTATGCTTAGGAAGATAACGTTTGCAGTCTTTTGGTAGAAGAGTTAAAGAAGGGAGAGCCTGGAAGCCAAACGTCCATCTGGCAGGCTGCTGCCATTATCCAAGGGAGGGGTAAGAAGGACCTGAATAAGGCATGAGTGGGAGAAGGGGGACAAATGTGAGAGATGTTGCAAAAGTAGAAACAAGAAGTCTTGACAACTGCTAGACACTGGGAATACAAGCTTCAAACAAGGAGCAATTCTTGCCTTCAAGGAACATATGCTGTAATGGGACGAAAGGAAGAATACAACACATTTGTATACAATTCTAACGGTGACAGAATGGGGTCAATGAAAGAGGAGAGATTCAAATAAAGAACAATGAGCAATTGGAGAAGGAAGAGCTCCCTTCTAGATGAGGGGATAGGGAAGACTTCATGAAAGGGCTATGATATCTGAGTTGAACCTTCAAAGAAGGGAAGGATTTGGGCAGGCAGAAATGGGGGAGTGTATTCCAAGCACTGGAGACAGCATAAGCAGAATGACTGAAAGAAGAGAGAAAAGGACAAGAATAGGAGATGATCAGTAATTTACTTTAGCTGGACAGTAGGGAACATTGGGGGAAATAGTGTGAGGTAATGCTTATAAAGGTAGGCTGGATTCATTCAAGTTGTTCAAGAGGATCATAGAAGCCAAATCATGAACTTATACTTAATTTGGTATACAAACAGGGAGAGAATGTTTTTTCAGCTGAGGTATAATATGGTCCAAGTAGTTCAATGGAAAGGTTACTCAAATAACATGAAGGATAGATTAGAAGGGAGATAGATTGGATACAGGAAATACCATTAGGAATCTATTGTTATAGTCAGTTATGAGGTGTTCCCTCAGAGTATCCCTGATAGGGTGGTATTGAGGGGTCAAGCAAAGTGCCTCTCCATGGCTTGTTTCTAGTTGGTGTCCTCTATCACTTGTCACTTTTGATCTATGAGTACTCTGGAGAGGGAAACTGAGGCAGGGACTGTGACAAACCTTTGATCATGCTGAGTCTGGCTCACATGAGTCTGATTGATCCCATACACTAGCCATGCAGGTCACAAAACATCTTCCTTAGCTGTCTGGAGTAATTCATGTCATTCAGGAATTCATGTAAGTCCACTGTTAGGCAGATCTCATTCATTCATTTGTTCCTTCCTTCCTTCCTTCATTACTGAATATTTGTTGGACTTCAGCTACATGCTGCTCCCTGAGAAAAGAGCAAAAATTTCAGGGTACCCACACAGAAGACCAACATAAATGCTCCATTTCTCTCTGAGTAGGCATCAGTGGCTCCTCAGACAACAGAAATAAGGGCCCTGTCTCCTGCAGCACACTAATCTGCCACCTTCTCCCCATCCCCCAGCTACAGGGTCATCCTCTACCCTTTATTCCCCTCTTTGTTTCCTACCAGGGATCCTTGCAGAGCAGTTTGTTCCAGATGGACCTCACTTGCACCTGTACAATGACCACGATTGGATAAAACTGATGAACTGGCAGCACAGCACCATGTATCTGTTCTATGGGCTCTCTGGCCTCATGGACATGCTCACTTTTCTCTTCCCTGTTATCCCTCTGGGGCTGGACCGCCTTCTGTTGTCCTTGGCTGCAGTCACTGAAGGCAAGTAGGAGGAGGGAGAAGGGAAGGAACAAAAGATACTTATCCAAGTGGGTCTCCAAAGGGACAAAATACAACAGACCACGTGGCTCACTCACAAAATTGTTGTTGTTCCATCGTTTGAGTCATGTCCAACTCTTTGCGACCTCATTTGGGGTTTTCTTGGCAAAGATACTAGAGTGGTTTGCCATTTCCTTCCCCAGCTCATTTTATAGATGAGGAAACTGATTTAAACAGGGTTAAGTAACTTGCCCAGGGTCACACAGCTAGTAAGTGTCTGAGGCCAGAATTGAACTCAGGAAGATGAGTCTTCTTTATCCACTGTGCTCCCTAGCTGCTCCACCCACAAAATACTTGACGAGAAAATCCCATTTCCAAGACCCACAAAGGGCCTAAACAAGTAGGATGAACTTCATAACACAGACTAGAAAAAGATCATTTCTGGGGAGTCGGGCCACTAATACTTTCCTCCCATCTTACCCCAATTTTTAAAGAAAAAGGCAATAAGTTCAGATCACTTCAAAGGTCACTGAGCAAAGCTGATTACTCACTGGGAAAGAGCAACCCTATCTACAGTTTTCCTTTGCAAAGGAAGATGTCTTCTTGGGGGCATCCCATTGGCATGTTCTTTAGGGATAAGACCATTTCTTTTAATGTTTTTGAAGGGGATATTGAACAACCAGGTTCTCTCATGACCTTTCAAACCCTACTCCTCTTGCTTTTGGCCAAAGCAGAGGCAAGGACATGTCTTTTTGGTCAGGCGAAAGAAGCCTTGAGTTCTTGACTTCATTCTAAAATTAGACAGAAGTCCTTGAACACCCAACTGCTAGCATAGGAAGAAGACCTCTCTTGCACAAGAGAAAATTAGCTAAAGGAGCCAGAAGTATTCTGTACCTGCATCAGACCTCTGGGCCAAATCACTCCTCCCTAGACTGCTGGAGGAGGTGACTGTAAAAGGGGATTGAGAAAGAACAAATCTGAGTCCCTGAGTTTAAGTTATGCTGTTGCCCACAAGTCTGTCCACAACATGACTGTACTGGGCAGAGTAGCAGTGTGTGCAGAACCCTATGTGAAGCCTTGTGGTGTCACATTTGAGTCTTAACAGAAGGGTAAACTAAGACAAATCTCTGAGCAAGATAACATTTATTAACAGGGACATGCTGCCGGCCAATATAATGGGGTCAATAGATTGCCTCCATTTATACCAAAGACCCTGAGCAAAAGGACAGTTCCTCTTATATAGGTTTTGGGGAGCACAGAACAAAAGCCAGAACACGGTAGACAACATCATGAGATTGGTTATGATATGATTGGTTACAGAGCTGAGGCAAAGGGAACAACATGATTGGTTAGAAGTTTGATAATGGGGCTAACAACCCCCACTTCTTCTCTCATAAGACTAAAAAGTGATCATTGTCTGAGTCTAGGTATGAGACAGCAGGCTAGACATTTGGTAGCAAACCAGATATCTTTGAAGGATTGCTTAGTGGTGTAAAACTATTACACTCCCTTTGTGTTCACACACATTCCCCACATCAGTTAAGCTCCCTGAGGCAGGAGAGCTAGATTTTTAAACTTACAGGCCAGCTGAATTCTGAAGCTCAGAGACAAAGAACCATGACTTAAGTAGTTACAGGACAAAACAACTACTTGTAAATAGGATCAAAACCAAAATGATACAGGATCAATTCAGTCTTCTCAGTGGTCAGGTTCAAAAAGAGAGAAGAAATGGCCCTTGCCCTTGGGGAGTTTATACATAATCTATTAGGAGAACACAAACACATGGAATGACCTAATAAAACCTACAAAGCCATAAATAAGCAAAATGCTCACTAAAATGGTTCAAGGAAGTGCTAAAGGGCCCTACAAGTAAAGGAAGTATAACTAGAATGGAGGGTTGAATTAATTGGGGAAGGCCAGGCTCAGGATGGTGTCAGGAGAGGAGGAAGAGTGGGCACCTGAAGAAAAGCAGAGTGAGAAGGGCATCCTAGTATTGGGATGCAGCCCAAGTGAAGGCTTGAATGAAGAAATAAACAACTAGCTCATTAGTGGTTGTGATTTGGTTTGTGTCAGGCATTCTCTTCTATTATCATGTCCATGGTCGGCCACCATTGGACCAGCACATCCACCTTCTCCTGTTATATACGGTGGGGGCAGGAGCCATTTCCATCTTCATTGAAGTTTTCATCAGGGACAATATTGTCCTAGAGCTCTTCCGAGCCAGCCTCCTTATTGCCCACGGCACCTGGTTCTGGCAGGTAAGTCCACAGGAGAATGCTTCTCAGCTTGTGGCAGAACAAGAGAACGAGAGCCCCCATGGTGGGTAAGGAAGTCAAGGACAGGCATTGTAGGAGAAGGCCAAGGGAGTCATGGCAACTGGAATCTCAGACCTGTCAGCAAATGTTCATCAGTACTAGTAAACTGGAGACTACTCCTACCCCTGGGTCCCCATACACCTGAATCCTACACAGGTACTACTATACTGCCATGTGAGAGCCTGGGCAAGCCACATAGCTGCCCAATCATATGTTTACCTCGCCCATGAAAACTATAATTAAGGACACATTGGTCTTTTCTGTTTGCTGCAAATAAATTATTATTCAGCCCAAGGAAGTGACCCTGGAATTTCCTTTTAAATAAGTTTTGGTTCAAGCCAGTTTTAGGATAAAGAAGTGATTGGTATTTGAAGAATGGCCCTTGTCTGCCAGGGGTTCCTGAGGGTGAGCTGGTAATGAGGGCTTTCTCCTTGTGATTCTCCCAGATTGGCTTTGTGCTGTATCCACCTTCTGGGGGTCCTGTTTGGGACCAAACATCTCATGATAACATCATGTTTATCACCATGTGTTTCTGCTGGCACTACGTGGCTGCTGTGATCATTGTAGCTATCAACTTCTCTCTGGTTTGTGGGTATGTATGAGAGGAAATATGCTGAACCCTACTACCAGCTGCCTTCCAAGTCCTTTTTTACAGGCCTAATCCCTACCCTAGCCTTGTCATTCAGACATAGAAGTCTATCAGGTGGAAATATGTGTGTTTCTTATATCCTTGCCCCTATCATAATCACCCTTATGTTTAGGGTTTTTATCTGTCTTTTCATCTCCCCAGTGGAACAGATATACCCAAGATGTTGCTCTAGACCCAAGAAAGACAGGTGGAAAGGAGTGACTGTGGGCACCCTGTTTCTTTTTGCTGCCCTACCTAATTTCCTCAAGGCCTCTTTAACAAAGGAGATATTTGTAAAGTGCTTAGCACAGTGCCTGGCACTTAGTAGGTGCTTAATAAATGCTTATTCCTTCCCCTCCCCCCTTTCCCTATGGTGTAGGAGCTAGAGTTCATTTTTCTGGTGATTTAATATTTCTCATGAATCCTCTCTTGTAGTGTAGTAAATCAGTTGAAGAGACCCAGAGGTGGAGAAAGCATTGGGATTCAAAAGCTGACAACAGGTTCCAACACTCATGAAGCACTTCTGAATGACACAGATGAAGACTGAGGATCAAGCATTGAGGGGAACCCATCATGAGCTCAAGCCACTTGGGCGGATACTTTCCTTCCCTCCACATATCCCCTCCTCCACCATGCAATAACTGTGCTGCTCTCAGGAAATCAACAGCCCTCACAGTGGCCCATCTTCACTTTTGTACTCTGCAAAGTCGAGGAGTCCAAAAGGAAAATGCTGGTTCTTGACAGTCGGAGGTTGACATCATTCTCGTCTTCTTAAAATGCACTGACACTTGTTTGTGGTCTGAGACACAGTCCAGAAATAATTACCCCCTTCCATTACATCTAATCCCTCTGCCTCACTGAGTCACTGGGATTGGGACTACTTTGTCTAGTAGAAAAATAGGAATTGTATTCCAACTCAGGGATAGAAAGTTTGGCTGCCTAATGTGTATTCATATTCCCAATGACCCAGGACCAGGTTAGGGGCCTTCTATATGTCTCAATGAGTTAATTTTTTTTTAATTACAAACCAAGTCTCTGTTGGTGTGGCATCATTTGTATTCAAAGATTAAAGAAATTATTTCCACAAAGAGCAAACCTATGCAGTTTGGGAAGAGAAATTACTGTGTTTGGGCACCAAAAGACCCATTAGAGATCAATTGTGCCAGGCACTATGCTAAGTGCCGGGGAGACAAAAATAAAAAAAAAAAAACAACCCAGTTCTTGACCTCAAGGAGCTCACAATCTAATGCAGAAAACAACAACAAATATGTACAAACAAACTATATATAAGATAAGTAAAAAATAATTAAATGGGGGAAGGTAAGAGAATTAAGAGGGGTTAGAAAAGGCTTCCTGTAGAATATGGGATTTAAACTGAGATTTGAAAGATACCAGGGAAGCCAGGAGGTGGTAGCAAAAAGGAAGGAGAACATTCTAGGCATGGGGGACAGCCACAGAAAATGCCCTAGAGATGGGTATTGCTAGAGATGAATTGACTTGTTCATGGAACAGCAAAGAAGTCAGTGTTACTGGGTCAAAGAATACCCACCTGTCAGGTAATAATCAGAAAAGTAGGTTGAAACTAGGTTATAAAGGATTTTGTATTTGATCCCAGAGGCAATAGGGAGCCACTGGAGACCTGCACTTTAGTGAAATCACTTTGATGACTGAATGGAGGATGGATCAGAGTAGGGAGAGACTTGAGGCAGGAAGACCCACCAGCAAGTTTTCACAATAGCTCAAGCATGGGTTAATGATGGCCTACTCAGTGTGGTGGCATTATCAGAAGGGAGAAGAAGCTATATTCAAGAGATGCTGCAAAGGTGAAATCCATAGACCTTGGAAACAGAATGGAAATGGGGGTAGGTAGAGTGAGAGATTGTGAGGATTTGAGAATAACACTAAGTTGTGCATCTAAAGGACTAAGAAGATGGTGGTTCCCTCAACAATAACAGGGAAGTTTAGTGGAGGGGCAAGAGGGTTTAGGAGGAAAGATGAGGTTAATTTTGGACACGTTGAGTTTGAGATGCATTTTGGACATCCAGTTCGAGATGTCTAAAAGGCAGTTAATGGTAGATCAGCAGAGAGGATAGGGCTGGATAAGTAGATTTGAAAATCATCAGCATAAAGATAATAATTAAACCCATGGGGACTGATGAGATCACCAGTGAAATAGTACAAAGGGAGAAGACCTAAGGTTCCAGGTCATGTGAACAACAAGATGGAAGACCAGACTTTCTCTGATCCCCATGACCTCTCATACCTCTCCAAAACAGAAATTATGTGCCAAAGACAAAGCAACTTCAGCTGTCTTCATAGTTTAGGACACCCATAATCCAAAACACAGTTAAAAACAACAACAAAATACCATGAACTGACACCAACCTCGAGTTAACTCAGCATCCCTTCCCCACCTCCCTGACATAGGCAATGAGGAGGCACTAGCAGACCCAAGAACTCAACATATGGGTCAGGGCATGTAACAAACCCCTTGTCCTGATCCCCCTTTCCTCTTTCCAATGCCATGAAGACCCTGGCTCCAGATTGTGGAAATCTGATAGTGACAGCTCTACCACAACCTTTTAGAAATAAAGCCTGTCAAAAGCCATAACTCCATAGCAACAGCACTGAAAAGCTCTGAACTGCCAGTGCCAGGCAAACAATTCCATAATACCAGTATAGCCAGTCCTGGGATAGATAACCTCATAGTACCAGTGCTGCAAAGCTCAGAACTGCTAGGCCAAAGAACTAAGGAACAGAGGAGATAGGATAGGACACCAGGACAGACCACTGTGTATAAAAGAGTTGTACTGTACTCCACTAAGCCTGAGGAAAATAGCACAGCATCCAGCTGGGGACAGTTCTGTCTATCAAAAGTCACCAGGGCAGAGACCTAGGGTGGTGAACTGTGAATTATCCAGCATGGGAGGAGCCTGGGATGCTTTGTGATTTATCCCTCAAGGAAACCATAATCAGAGGAAAGGCAGTCAGAAAGTGAGTGACAGGGAGAAATGGGGACGGGGGGAAGAGACTGAAATTACCAAAAATTTCAAGAAAAAGAAAACTCAAAGACTTTCAACAGAAGCAAATAACAAGGAAAGCAGTAACAATGGAAAGATATATGAACTCCAGATCTATTAAACAAGTTCGGGAATCTAGAAATAAATACTGCAAAATAGGAAAAATGATCCAATTCCTGATTACACAGAGGACCCTGTGGAATGTGAGAAGATGGAACCACAGCACACTGTTCCTGAGTGGTTTGAAAGAGAAATGATAATTGTGAGAACAGTATTTATGGCTTGCACAAAAAAAATAATGGGCAAAATAGAAAAACTGGAATCTACAATGGCAAGCCTCAACAAAAAACAAGAAAGAAACATAGATTGGGAATGAAAATATGCAGAAGTGAAGGACAATCTAGAAGAAGATTAGCAAAAAAAAACAAAAACAAAAACAAAACAACCCAATTACATTAAAAGAAAGTATGTTTACTATGCAAGCAAAACATACTAATCTTGAAGACAGGATGTGTAGAGACAATATAAGGATCCTAGGTCTCCCAGAAGGACAGGACAGGACAGTAAAAAAAAATCCTTAACACTATAATGAAGGAAATAATAGAAGAGACTTGCCCAGAACTTCTCACATAGAAAATGAAAATCCAATTGAAAAAATTCATAGATAGCCTATGGTGGGGACAGGGAGAGAGGAGGCCACCATCTCCAGGTTAAATAGTTGTTAAATTGAATTTGGGGTTTGGTTGTTGTCCTTCATTCTTGAAAAAGACCAAAACGACATCACTATGCTAGGGTCAAGGTAATGTGTCCAACTGTGGCTGATCGGACCAATACAAGCTTGGCATGCTTTACCATAGGTCGGACACAAATAGTCCACATGAACATTTGGGATGGATTCTCTAAATTTGCACATCTTACATTTCTTTTGAGCTACTTCAATTCTGCTTTGCCCATACAGCACAGCACTTTCTCTGATGAGGGCACACCATGCTGGGCAGTCCTGTGCCAGTGTCACCCATGTCATGCAATCAATTGCAAAGTTCTTAAGAGAGACCTTGAATGTCCTTGTATCGCTTCTTCTGACCACTATGTGAGCACTTGCCATGGGTGAGTTCTCCATAAAATAGTCTTTAGGCAAGCATACACTTTGGCATTGAAACAACATGGCCAGCGCTCTCTGCAATAGAGTTTGAATGTTTGGCAGTTTAGTTTGAGAAAGGGCCTCAGTGTCTAATACCTTATGTTGCCAAGTGTTCTTCAGAATCTTCCTAAGACAATTCAAGCAGAAGTGGTTCAGTTTTCTGGCATGGTGCTGGTAAACTGTCCAGGTTTCATAAGCACACAACAATGAAGTCAGCACAGCTCTGTAGACCTTCAGTCTGGTAGTCAATCTAATACTTCTTCTCCCCAACACTTTCCTTTGGAGCCTCCTAAACACTGAGCTAACTCTGGCAATGCATGGATGCATGAGTCAACCTCATTATTGATGTGTACATCCCTGGAAAACACACTACCAAAGTAAGTTGACTTATTCACAGTATTCAAAACTTTTCCATTTGTTGTAACTGATGGTTGCACATATGGCTGGTGTGCTGCTGGTTGATGGAGAGTACTTGTGTTTTCTTGGAGTTAACTGTCAGGCCAAAATTAGCACAAGCAGCAGAGAATTGATCTACATTTTGTTGCATCTGAGCTTCACAGGCTGCACTGAGTGCATAATCATCAACAAACAAAAAAAATCATACACCAACACTCCTTCCACTTTAATCTTGGCTTGTAACCTTTTCAAGTTAAATAATTTAAATAGCTGACCTTGATGCCATGTTCATCCTCATTGACAGTGTCTGACAACACAGCTGAAAACATGCTAAAAAGCATAAGGGGCAAGCACAGAGCCTCATTTCACTCTATTGGAGACTGGGAAAGCATCAGAGCATTGTCCATTATCCAGAACCCAGGCAAGCATGCTGTCATGAAACTGACATAGAATACTGATGAACTTCTCCTGGCAATCAAATTTTGACATAATTTTCCATATGCCCTCACGACTGATAGTATCAAAGGCCTTGATCGAATCTACAAACACTGTGTACAGACCTCTGTTCTACTCCTGACATTTCTCCTGGAGTTGTCAGGCAGCAAACACATATCGACCCATTCCTTGACCCTTTCTGAAGCCACAATGGCTCTCAGGTAGATGGCCATCTTCCAGGTAAAGGATCAGTCTATTAAGGAGGACTCTGGCAAGAATCTTGCCAGCAATGACTAAGAGAGAGATAGACTCTCCCCACTCTCCCCCCGGTCCCTGTGATTGTCACAGGACAATCTCTTTCCTTTACATTTATGGAGATGGACAGTGGTGGTGTCCTTGAACTCCTAAGGGACAACCTCCTCTTGCCATATAACCTGGAAAATTTCAATCAGCTTTTGTATGAGCAATGGACCCCCACCTCGTAAATCTCAGCTGCAATAGAATTAGCAACAGGTGCTTTGTCACAGGAGCCTACTGGCAATCAAAACCTCTTCTTCAGTTAGAAATTAGTCTAGAGAGAGACTGACTTTAAGCTGAGGTAAACAGTCAATGGCTTCAGCATTGACTGATGATGGTCTGTTGAGAACAAAGTGTTCAGCCCATCTCTCCAGGATCAAGTCCTTATCACTAATCAATGTGATTCTATCAGCACTGAGTAGTTGAGATGCATAAATAGCCTTCAGGGCATCATAAAAATGCTTTGGATTGTTACTATCAGAGTAAAACTGAATTTCATCACCTTTTTACTGAGCCAAGAATCCTACATTTCTCTAAGCTTCATTTGTACTTTACTTTTGATAGAGTCAAATGCTGCCTTCCTAGAGATGGATGAACCATCCTGCTAGTAAACCCTGTGGAGTTCTCATTTTTCATGTAGCAGTTTCTGAATTTCCCCATCATTTTTTTTCAAACTGGTTTTGATGTTTGCGAGTGTTCTGACCCAGATGAGCAAATGCAGTGCTGTACACCAAAATCTCTGAAAGCTACCCACTCCTTTTCTGCTCTACTGTTGCCAACCATGCCTTGGCTCAAATTTCCCTCCAATATAGCAAGGAACTGTTCCCACTCAGAGAAACGCTCTAATCTGTTGACAATAAGTCTTTGAATATTTAGCTTGGAGAGGATAAGTCTATGTCAGTTCAGCGTTCCATACCACACATTGCCTTTGTCACTATCACATCCTGTCTCTTTTCCTTACAATGACACAGTCTATTAAATGCCAATGTTTGCTGCGAGGGTGCATCCATAAAGTTTTATTGCATTTAGGTAACCAGATGACAGTGTTGGTGATGAGAAGGTCATAAGATGCACAAGTCTTCAGTAGTAAGTGACCATTGCTATTGCTGCTTCCAACTCTATTCCTCCCAAGGACTCCCTGCCATGTCTGGTAGACTGAGCCTACTCTGGCATTAAAATCACCCAAAATTATAAGCTTGTTCTCTTTTGTCACACTGATGATAAAGGTCTCCAGGTCTTCATAAAATTTTTCTTTGACCTCATCAGGATTCATCATGGTGGAAGTATAGGCACCGATCTGGTGTTTTCCTACAAGTGGCAATCACATTGCCATGAGCCTGTCGGTCACTGCTTTTGGTGGGCATACAAGCTTGTTGACTAGATTAGTTTTGATTGATACTTCAGCTTCACAGCACTCCCTTTCATTGCAACCACTCCAGAAAAATGTGTATCTAGTTCCAACTTCAGTAAGTTGGCCTTCATTTGCCAGCCATTTACTCAGGGCTGCTATTTGGATGTGATACCTGCTGAGTTCTCTTGCGACAAGAGCTATTTATCTTTCAGGTTTACTGAATTTTGTGCTATCTATATATATGTACACATTCTATGTACTGATGGTAAGTGGAATCATCTTTACAGAAGTTTTTGTACTTTTTTTTTGTTTCAGCTGCAGGAGGGGAGCCCCACCCTCCGTGGTAACCAGGCCAGGGCTGGGTATGCAGACAATTTTTAGGGCACTTTTTCTAGACCTTTCCTCACACCAGGAGGTGAGCAGTGCAGTCCTTAAAAGGCTGCTCAGACACCCAGCAGGCTGCTGAATCCAATGCTGCTTCCAGTGAGATGACTCTGTGGCCTGGGCCGCTTGTGTGCAGGGTTGTGACTATAGCTATCAGTATATCCACACCTGTTGTTTTGTTCCTTGCCTGTCACCACAGGACTTTGAGACAGGTAAAATGGTAGGGCTAATGTCTTTTGATTCATGCACAAGTTGGATTTAAGCAAGGCAGAGTTGCATGAAGTCATCGGCCTTACTCTCACTTCCAGAGTTGTCACAATGTCCAGTGACAGGACAGAGACAAGACGACTGGTGATGGCTCAAGATGCAGTGGGTGACTTTGGTGTCTCTGATGTCTAATCAAGCCCTAAGTGTCCCACTGCGCCTGCTTCAGCTGTTTTCATGGCTGTTGGAACAAATTGTTCTCATCTGCCTATTCCATCAGAGGAAATCTTCACCTGCTTGGGGTAGACACCCCTCTAATTCAACAATGAGTTTGAGATCCCTGTTATCCTCAACCTGGTTCAGCCCATCTGCCAAAATGGTTTACTGGGGTATGGCCCCTACTCGTGCTACAGCTTCCTGGAGTCACAGGTGAGAGGTGGATCAGGTAGATACCAAAGGTAGAAAGCAGGCCTGAAAGGGATAACACCAGAGTTACTAGTCTTCCCTGAACACCCTACACTCCAATTTGGGGTACCTATCAAATAATGAAAGGCAAGTAGGTGGCACAGTGGATAGAGCACTGGGCCTGGAGTCAGGAAGACCTGAGTTCCAATCTGATTTCAGACACTTACATGAGATGGAGAAGGAAATGGCAAACCACACTAGCATCTTTGCCAAGAAAGTCCCAAATGGGGCCACAAAGAGTTGGACACAACTGAACAACAATAAAAATCAGATAATGAACAGCATTCCACTTCCTGTCTATCACAAACTCTAACATAACATTGTTATTCTCTTCTTAGATTCCTATCTTTTCAATTTCACCTATTACTCCATCTTTGTTGCTCAGAATCAAAACCTTAGTAGCAGTTCCCCGTTGCTTTTTCTATCTCCTAAAAGATGAATTTATTAAGCATTTGAAAGATAAAATTATTCAGACTTGACTTCTGTGACTCCATCATGACTGAGAGGTTGCAAAAGCAGTAGGGGAGTTTTATTAGCTCTTAATTGTTCAACATTATTTGAGTTTAGGCAGGAGATCAAAGAAAAGATTTTTTACTACAATCACCTGTCTTTGTCATTTACATGCCCATGTCATTGCTACAAAATCTCCCTAGATGTCTATAGGGATAAAGAGCTCCCTCATCTTTACTCTAACACCAGATCTGCTCTTGCTCCCATCTCCCAAAAGTGACCCTCTTAGGAATCTGGGGATGCGAGCAAGAAAAGCACATCTGGAGACTCTGACTAGTTGAAACCATTATGGCATTTAAAAGTCTCAGAAAACAGAAGTGCTGGTTTGGAACACAGAAAGGCCTTGAATCAAATATCTCTGATAAGGATCTGACAACAGCTGAAGTGTCTAGGTTGCATTGCCTAACATGAATCTAGTATTATTAAAACAGAATTTGCTATCTATGAAGCTTCCTGCTATTATAAACATTTCAATGGAACCTTTGTCTTCCAATAGCTGCTCATTTTATTGAATATTTTCATTCTGAAGCAGTTTTTGAAAGAGATCTTCATGATGGCTGACCAACGGTTTACCTGGGAAAAGGGCAAGTTGTATATGTACATGTATGCTATTTTCTGGAAATATCATTGCATGTCACTTCTTTATTAGCTGCTGGAAGTCTAGCTTCCTCAAGGATTATTCTCCATCTTTCCCCAATATGGCTTACTAGAAGACTATATATAGAGACTATATATATGTATATATATGTATATGTGTATATATAATATGTATATATGTGTATATGCGTATATATGTATATATGTGTATATATATGTATATGTGTGTGTGTATATACGTATATATATGTATATGTATATATTAACCTACTGCTTCCTCTTGGGATTTTCTGGTACAGTGACTCAAATGATTATTGATCACCCAGCATAATGACATAAAAGAAGCAAATAAATAGCAAAGACAACCTGTAAGCCCAGCTTGAATCACATAACTAATCTTCATTCAATAGCTTCTATATTTCCATCAAACATGTGAGACTTCATTACAGTATCACCATCTAGTGCCAGAGCAACAAAACTGTCAACAGATAGTATCTATTGACAATCACCGCTCAACTTACCCTTCATAGACTTGTCCTACAGGCTTGCAAACCATCAGTCAGGGCCTTGCCCACCTCTAAACTGACACTGTTGAGTCACTGAAAATATTAATGGAAATTAAGCCACGCCTCAGTATTTCTTATAACCAGAATTATGAAATAATGAACATTACCCTCGTATTCCTTCATGCTTTCAGAAATGAAGTGTCAAAATAAACAATGACCCATATTGTATTCTCACATAACTTAGGGATATAGTTTGAAAAGGGAGATGATAAAGCTCTATTAAGAAAGAAAACAAAGGAAAATACCAACAAAATATTTCAAACACTGACCCAAGTAAAGGTAGATTAACTGAATTAAAATAGTCTTTTCCATATATCATGTACATATGGGAAGATTGAACTAATAATCATATACATGTCAAGGCCTATTGCATATTATTTCCACAAGAATCTCTGCACAGTGGGGTAGCTAGGTGGTGCAGTGGATAGAGCTCCAGCCTAGGAGTCAGGAAGACCTGAGTTCAAATCCAGTCTCAGACACTTGATACTTCCTAGCTGTGTGATCCTGGGCAAGTCACTTAACCCTGATTGCCTCAACAGAAAAAAAAAGAAAAAAGAATCTCTGCATAGTAAAGTTTTCAAGTCCCAGCTTATAGTCTAATTACTTCAAGCATTATTAATTACAAAAAAGAATTTAGTCTGTTGTAATGGGGTGGGGGGGTTGGGGTCAGACTTTGAAAGACTTAGTGCTGCCATCTATCTCAAGGAAAACAATTGTTCTATGAACTTGCCAAATAGTTTCCGTCTGAAGGGAATTTACAATACTATTTTTGAAGAAGTCATTTTTCTGCATCCTGGTTTCTGAATAATAATAATTCTGATTCAAAATTTTTTTTACAAACCTCAAATATTATGAAACCTTGCTCTAAATCACAAAGAATAAGTGATTTTCATGACATAATGAATAAAGAGCCAGCCTTAAAGCGAATTAGACCTGGGTCCAAATCCTGCCACTGGCATATGCTAGCTGTGCAACTCTTAGCAAATCGCTCAACCTCAGAGTGCTCTAGGACACGCTTTATTCTCTTAAGTGGTAGAGAAAATGCCAACCTACATTGATAGAGGGAGTTTCTCCACCAAGGAGTTCCCTGTATTAGTGAAATCCCTGTCCCTATGCAAATCAAAACAATTCAAGATTTTACCACAGCAAAATGGTAAGAAAATAACGATAGAAACGGTGAATGTTGCAGGCTTTCTGACTTCAAGTACAGAGAAATGATAGAAGAAAGGTGGGGGTAGGTAAGGAGGGGGAGAGAGAAAAAGAGAAAGAGAACACTTGAGCGCAAGCTGTCACTTGCTCCTTTGCCCCCCAAGAAGACAGACACTTAGCAGGACATGTGTATCTTAAGGGCAGCTAGGTGGTATAGTGGATAGAGTGCCTGGCTGGGAGTCAGGAAGACTCATCTCACTGAGCTCAAATCTGGCCTCAGACACTTACTAGCTGTGTGACCTTGGTCACTTAACTCTGCCTCAGTATCCTCACATGTAAAATGAGCTGGAGAAGGAAATGGCAAACCCTTCCAGCATCTTTGCCAAGAAAATCCTAAATGGGGACACAGAGTTGGACATGACTGAATAACAACAACATCCTCTTAAAATCTCACCATTACTTTTGGTCTAGTCAGGTCACAAGTAATTAGTATCACTCTTGCTTGTCTTCAAAATCTGCTCTTCAGCACTGCCCCATCCCACACCCCTCCACACAAGGTAAAATTGTACCTTTTGTAATCCAAATCCCTTTGGATTACAAGGGATTTCTATCCCTTTATTAGGGACAAGTCTGTTTTTCATCAAGGTAGTCCAACCTTGTTAACACAAGAATGTTAACAATGTTTGAATTCTAAACAGCTGGAAGATAATAGTGTCAGTTGAAAATTATTGTTGTTCATTCCACTCAAAGGACCAATGACATCACAATGTTGGGGTCAGGGTACAGCATGTACCACTGTGGTTGATCAGTCCAATACAAGGTCAGAAGGCTCTACCACAGGTCAGACACAAACAGTCCATTACAACACTTGGGATGCAGAGGTCTCTAGATCTGCGAATCTCACATTTCCTCTGTGCTACTGTGATTCTGCTTTGCTCATGCAGCAACCTTCTCTGATGTGGGCATGCCATGCCGGATGGTCCTGTGCCAGTGTCTCCCATATCTCACAACTGATATTAAGTTCTTCAGAGAGACCTTGACAGCGCCCTTGTAACAAGAATTCTTGTACCAAGAATGCCATTAGGCTCATCTCATGTGGAAAAGCACCTAGTGCTGATTCTATCCCAGCAGAGATCTACAAAGCAAGAGGGTCCACTGCTCATACAGTAGCTTACTGAAATCTTCCAGGTTATATGGCAAGAAGAGGTTATCCCCCAGGAATTCAAAGATGCCTCCATGATCCATCTCTATAAAGAAAGGAAACAGGCTGTACTGTGACAATCACAGGGAGCTCTTTCTCTTCATCATCGCCAGCAAGATCCTTTCCAGAGACCACCTTAATTGACTGATCCTTCACCTGGAAGACAGTTATGTGAGAGCCAGTGTGGCTTCAGAAACGGCTGAGGAACAGTCAGTATGGTGTCTGGTGCCCAATAACTCCAGGGGAAATGCCAGGAAGCAGAACAGAGGTCTGTACATAACACTCATGAACCTGACCAAGGCCTTTAATACAGTCAGTCATGAAGGCTTGTGGAAGATCATGGTGAAACGTGGTTGAAAATTATACTACTGCAAGGAAAGCTCTTAAGGGGGTATAAACCCCTCCAGAGATTATGTCCTCTCATCCACCCCCCCAGGACCATCAAGAAGGACATAGCTGTAAAAAAGCTTAGGTTCCCAAAATACTCAGAGGTTGATGATTTTCTTATGCAATGGCCTAGAAGCTTAGAATGAGGGAAGTATCCCCCATTTGGTCCTTATAACACGCAAACAATTGAGCAAGAAAGTGAGGGGTTCATATTCCCACCCTTCAACTACAACCCAATCAGATCTATCTCAACCTCACTGTCCCTCTTTCCTTTCCTAAAATCACTCCCCATTAGAAAGAAGAGCAGCAATGCATAGAAATAGAAAGGTTGGACTCAAAGGGCCCTTAAAAAAAAATCACCTTGTCTACCTTCTGACCCTAGGTAAAAGGACATCTGATCCAGCCTAGGGCTAAATTGAAATACAGTTAAGGAAGGTTTTACAGCCTTTCTAGGTTACGATTTATTGGACTCACCTTTATTAAGAAGAAATTCCTGCACTTCTATTTCCCTTCTTCCTTATTCAAGCTTTCTTCATTTTAGATTCTTATCAAATTCCAGATATTGGTCATATCCCTGTAAAGGTTTTTTGTTTTTCATTTTTATTAACACCTCGCTGTTGTTAAGTCCAACTCTTTGGGACCACATTTGGGGTTTTCTTGGCCAAGATAATGGAGTGGCTTGCCACTTCCTTCTCCAGCTCATTTTACAGAGGCAAACAGGGTGAAGTGACTTGCCAAGGGGCACACAGCTAATAAGTTTCTGAGACCAGATTTGAATTCAGAAAGATGAGCCTTCCTGACTCCCAGCCTGGCACTCTGTCCACTGTACCACCTAGCTGCCCTAATAACATCTTGGCAGCATATAATTAAGCTTGTGAGTTTCTTCTAGGAAACTGGTAGATGTCCATAGCAAAGTAGAGAGCTCTCTCCCCATAACAGAGAAATTCAAAAAGCAATACTTGTTGTCAGCTTATACATGCTGACAACACCTAGCATGGGTGGGGAATCTGTTGCCTTGAGGCCACATATGGCCCTCTATAACGTGGCCCTTAATAAAAGGATTTGTTCAGCAAAACTTGGATTCAGTCAAAAGGCCATACCCAAGGACCTAGAAGGCTGTATGTGGCCTCGAGGTCACAAGTTCCTCACCCCTGAGCTAGTCTATTGACAATCAAAGGGTACAAAGTCTGACCATGGAATCTGAATAGCTGAGTTCTTGGCTTTGACCCTGCTGCTGATGTATTTTATGACACTGGACAAGTAATTTAACATTTGTCAACCTATATCCTCTGCAGCTTAACATTTACCATAGAAATAGTCGTTGTCACCATCATGATGCATCAATATTTTGAAGGCTCATGATTTGAATTGGTGTGAGAATTTCCTGAGTAGGAAATTCCTCCACCCATGGCAGATTACAACCATCTATAGTGGTGTCTTAGAGCAATGCTGTCAAATTCAAATTGAAATAAATCCCTGCAAGCCTCATATTGACTTAGAAAACCACAAATTAACATTATCTTTTTGTATTTCAATTTATCTTGTTAAACATTTCTCAACTGCATTTTAACCTAGTTAGGTGGAACTCAGGGAGTTTGGAGGCCCTGCAAGATCCAGACCTCAAATTTGTCACCTCTGGTCTTAGAACGTTCTCCGAGCATGACCTGTCCATAGTCACTTATTTAGACAGTGCCTGTCAGAGGCAGTACTTGAACCCAGGAAGAGTTCAGCATCTTTTCCACTATGATAGTTGCTTCTCTTCTTAACAAAAACAAATCCTTTGTCCTGCCTATTTCATGGATGAATATGTGTGGTAAAGATAAATGAGGTCATTTGTGTGAAGCAGTTTAAGGTCTTAACCCAAAAGAAAAGCAATGCCACAATTTTAAACAAATATTTGTTCACCTGACGAGGCGGGCTAATGTTTCTGAGCTATACCTTGTCCTCAGATCGAGGGCAGGAGAATATCCTGCTCTACTAAATGAGAATTTGCTGGTTTAACTCCCATAAGAAATCTGCCACTCTTTGAGTCTATATTTTGGTCTTCTGGTAACCTTTTCCCCATTTTCTTCTTGGGATTAAATTTCTGCAATTGTAAAACGGGTAAAACATTTCCCGATACAGGCCCCTTTATCAGGAAGTCCAAAAGGTCAGTGAGTTAATCTTAACATATATTTCAAAGTTCATTCCAGAGTAAAGTATCACTGAGATGATAAAACAGATTAACATCACTCAACTGTCACTGAGAAACAGTGATGTCCTTAGAATCACTCCCTGAATTGTATTAAGTATGTCTTCCCTCCTCCAAGATAACTATCTTCAACTCTTTCAAGTGACCCTTGCAAGATGTGGTTTCCAGTGTCCTTCATCAATCTGTCAGACCCCCTCTAAATGTAGTGTTCAATTTTGTCAGCTTTCCTTAGTTTCCCTACTACAACCAAGCATACTTCCTGCTTGCAAAATTGTTGGTTTCTCTAGGAAGCACCACCACAGGGTAGTGAACCTAGGATTCTTAATTCATCAAGCTAATTGGGCACAAGGAGCAGTTTGGGAGTCACAATGGAATCTTTTTATCATCCTTCAATTGTATCTAGGGCCACAAGAACTCCACCTCAACTGAAAGTAAAAATCTCAAATATTGCACAATAAAATATCATTTGGGAATTCTTAGCATTTTCAGAAACCCAATAAAATTAAGCTTGTCTCTGCATCAGTATTAATTTGGGATGACAAGTCTGGGCTCCTTTATACTCCCCAATAGTGTGCCTGGAAAACCTAAAGCTATGTATGAAGACGCGATAACTGAAAGATTTGGAGTGGATAAAGTACCAAAGGAGACAGTAACTGGAAAAGAGGATATAGGACTGATATCCTATAATTCAGGGCCAGGGGTGGAAGGATAAAAAGGAGTCAGAGAAGGGAGGAAGAGAACTAAGAGAGTTCAGTATCATGGAAGCCAAAGGAGGAAAATATATCATTGAGGTAAATTGTGTCAAAATACTACAAAGAATACAAGGATCTAAGACATCTCCAAAAGTCTCATGACGGAAAATGCTATCCACAACCAGAGAAAGAACTATGGAGCTTGAATGCTGATTGAGGCATACTATTTGCTCTTTTTTTTCTTCTGTTTTGTTGTTCTGTTTTTTCTTTCTTGTGGTTCTTCCTATGGGTTCTAATTCTTCTTTACAACATGACAATGTGAAAATATGTTTAACAGGAATGTATATGTAGAGCCTATATCAGATTGCATACCATCTTAGGGAAGGAGGTGGGGAAGAAGGGGAAGAAATTTTGAAACTCAAAACCTTATGAAAGTGAATGTTGAAAACTAAAAATAAATTGATAAAAAATAAAAAGGGATAGAGTAAATAACAAAATATCAAATAAATTATTTTGAACACCACACCAAAAAAATATTGCAAAGAAGTTAAAGAATGAGGACCCACACTAGATTTGACTATCAGGGAACAGTTTAATTCAATTCCACAAATATTTATTGAGCAACTGGAGTACTCTAACTATTGAAAAATATAAAACTGCAGAAGAGGACAGAGGACTGATGTACAAAGAATTCCTATAATTCAGAGGACAGACCACCAGACATCCTATTTTAATTCCCACTTAAAGGAAGTAGACTGATAGATGATAGACTGATAGATGACTCTGTAAAAATGGGGGATACCCAGGTGGGAAACATGGGTTCTGTACAACCTGAACAGAGACCAATAAGCCTCTAGGCTTCCTTCTTAGATCACAGGAAAGCAAGAACCAGCAACTAATTCTAGACTTAACCTAGAATCTTCTGGTTTTTTTCATCCCACTGTAATCCCCCAAACTTGACAAACTGGACCCTGAATTTTCTTTGGGTCTGTCTTCTATAGCCTCCAGTGAATGATCCAGATGAAGCCCAGGCTTTAGAGGATTAAATAAGCTATCAGTAAAAAGCACTTAGCATAGTGCCTGGGGCATCTAAGCACTATATAAACAAAAACTATCACAATTAGTAGTTCTGGGAGATTTGAAGTTAGTTCCACAAATTCTTAGATTGCTGGTTGCCTGAGCTTGTACACACACACACACACACACACACACACACACACACACACACACACACACACAC